>NC_056739.1:427046393-427109155 GCF_019279795.1 Protopterus annectens
TAGTAACCAAGAAAATGAAAACCCTTAGGCCTGTTGTCAGTTTGAGTGGCCTAATATATATTAATTACAAAGGATACCTTTATATGGTCACAGTGCAATGCACCTTTCCATGTTTTTTGGGAGACTGGATGTGTTTGGACCTGCAGTATGCCTAACTTCACATAAAGGTTGTGAAGGAGTCCACAAGGTAATTACACTTCTTAGTAAAAGCAAGCTTCCATCATTGTGGGGATTTTTCATGTGACCTTACTCCGTCCTCAGGGTGTTTAACAGATTTATGGGTGTGGTTGCAGTGAACCAGAGGCTGCAAGATGTGAAGGTTTTTTCTCTGATCTTCCTGGCGTTCTCTTGTAGACTTAATGCTTCAGGGAACTCCCTGAAAATTGTTTTCTTATACTTCGAGATTGTGTTGAACATGACAAATTTTCGTAGGGTGTTCCTTGGACACAATGCATTTCAAAGTATGTCTGCCCCCGGACAGTGAACCTTTTTTGGTTGCTTGTTCACTGCATAATAAATTTTCAATTGCAGGGTGGCGCAGTGGTGCAGCAGTTAACGTTGTCACCTCACAGGAAGAGGTTCTCCAGTTCGATTCTCAGCTGGGGGTGCCTTCTGTGCAGAGTTTGCATGTTCTCCCTGCGTTCGCATGGGTTTCCTCCTGGTACTAGAGTTTCCTTCCACAATCCAAAGATATGAGTTTAGAGCATTTCTCCCTGGACGTCTAGCGAAAATGGGCTCTGTCCTAATTGGACTTTCCCGGTCAACAAGTGTTCAGTCTGTTACAGCCCTTGTTTGCCACAGGGTTCTAGAGTGGATGACACTTTCTGATTGTACACTTTTCCGTGCACTTTCACTTGATGGTTTGACACTGGACCATAGGAGTTCAGCATTTGCATTTACAGGATACTGTGGTTTCCATGAGATCAGAATATTTAATGTTTGCAAGGAACCTTTGGTGGGTGGCTTCAGATACCCAGCGATGTGAATGGGAGCCCCTTTCTCACTGTTGCACTCAAGTGGCTGTTACTGTTTTTTTTTTTACCCTAGGATGTGTAGATGGAGGACATTTAGGTCAAGATGATAAAATTTCTGGTCACAGGAGGCCATTGCATGTATGAATTGTTATGATGAGGGTAGTTCTGATTTTATGTGCAGTTGTCGTCCACACAGACATAGCAGAGGTTTGACTAACAAGTACTGAAGAGCTTGTTCCTACCTCTTCCCCAGCTCCAAGTTGTGTGTGCTTTTTTTATTGCAAATTATATTCCTAGGAAGGCCATCTCGCTAACCAATAGGTTCAGCTGTGGCCTCCAGACGCTACACAAGTAGTTTCGCAGTCCAGCCTTGAATGGAATTTGCTCCACTACTGGGTGAAGCCTTACTGTAATGTGTTTGCTGTCACATTTGATGGTCAGTGCTGCAGCAGTAGTTCCCTAATTTTCCCAGCCAGATAGGGGGATATACCAGGCTTGCTTCATGCTTGAGGTGTTGGACCACAGGTGTCTCAAATTTTTCTCTGTTTCTTCTGATTCTTAAATTCATAGTTCATTTTTGACCTCAGTAGTTGTGGTCCACCCAACCCCACTTGGAACCCTTCTAATAGAAGGAACCCCCCCGGCCCTTCTGAGCCCTATATTGCCCCTTCTGATCAGCAACTCATGCCTGGACCTTGACTCCCTACTTCTGACCTTGTCATTATGCCACTTCTAATGACCAAGGATCTACAACCAATTCAACACAGAGACAAAGTGTTAGGCAAACTTATCAATGTAAATGGCAGCGTTTTGAATTTGAGCTTTCACTCAAGGACTGTATCTTTTCTGTGTTTCTGCATTTCTGGATGGTCGGTCTCTGACTTTTACATGTGTTTTGGTTACTGATTAAGTTTGTTGCTGTTACTTCAGAATAGTTTTGCAGACTTGGAGAAGCCAAAAGACATTAACTCCTTAGGAAACGTTTGAAGTGTACTTTCTGTGTTAGGCCTCTGATTTACAGAAAAATTTCCACCTTGAGATTTATTTTATAATGCAGAAACAGACTGTACTGCCATTTTGAAGCAGCATCTTCGGAATTAAAGTTTTTGTCTTGGAAGACCATTTTCCTTGTAGCAATAACCACAGCTTCAGCTAGAACGATTTAAAAAGTTCATGTCTTGTCATTTTTATTTATTTTTTCCAGAAAAGTAGGTTGTTGTGTGTCTTGTGTATCGAAAGTAGCCACTGCAACAAACCTCAATCAGAGGCAGTCTCGGTTTCATTATTTTGTCTAAACTGGTTCTGTAGAGAATGTTCACTACATAGTGTAGAAGTTCAGTTGATTAATTGTTTATTCTAACAGAATAGAACCCCCTTGGAGAGATGAGTTTTTATGTATTTTATAAAAATTGTTGCAGTGTCCAATATTTCTAAAGTAAAATGTCTTAGAGACTGTATTAAATTTTTCTGTCCCCAGAGCACGTTATGCCAGAGCAGTGGATGTTTTTCATTGTTTCACTGTTGCATTCATCACATTTCGGTTATCTGCCTGCAGGTAGCCCTCAGCCGGCCTGAATACCAGAGTCTTGGGATTTCTGCATCCGATGCTGTTGCTTCTTCCATGACGTCAGGTCATTAGGGGTATAAAACATGCAGCTGACGCCATTACATCGGTGTTTCTTGCCATGCAGTGCCTGAAGCAGTTCACAAGTGCCGGTCGGCCGACTCCTGAAATTTTCGTTTTTCAAGTTTCAGACCTTTTCCCCCATTGGGGATCTTTTTTCTTGCGCTAACAGATGTCAGAAAATAATAATTGTCTTGCCTGTGGAAAGCAAATATCTCTCAGAGATTTTAATTTTTACTGCATCACTTGTTTAGGCCCAGACCGCGATGTCCCCCGCTGTCTGTTTTGTGCCTTGTTCGCCCAAGCTATTAGTCGTCTGGTTACTTTTGTAGCTAAATTCTTTCACTCTCTATCTCCGTACTCCGAAATGACTTCGGTAAAACATCCGACTACCGATCTTCCGAAAAAAATGAAAGGATAAGGACAGATCACATAGGTCCAAGGCTGCCAATGATGCTAACGTTAAGCTAGTCGCCATTTCTCCGGTACTCAGTGAGGTGCGTTTGCAGCTCCCGATACCTGCTTCTACAGATTCGCAGGCCTCTACTGAGACCCATTGAGTCCGGTATGCCGCGAGATGCTTCTTCGACTATGGAACCTGTGGATGTCTCTACCTTGGATGGGTCTGGAGCCGCTGTGTAGGCACTGGCTTCTGAGGGCATTTTCAGGCCTTCAGATTTTCATATTAAACCGACAACTTCTTTTTTCAAACTAAAAATACCGGATTTCTCAAGCCTAAAGTTCGCACTACGCCTAGGAAACCGATGACCAAAGCTCATTCTAAGGCCCACATGCCACAAAAACAAATTATTAGAATGGCTGAGGACCTCATTACTTTAATTAGGGGAAGTCGGCCTTGCCCCTCAAAAAGACTCCGAACTGATTTTCCTTCTGATTTTTCTGATCAGGTATCTGATTACTGTGATCCTTCTGATTTCCGGGACTTACCCTTATCTACCCATGAAGATTCTGATGCAGATTATTCCATTCCCTCTGTTTCCCCTCCAGAGGATTTTTCCTTTGAAACCCTGCACACCCTTAAAGAGCATTTCCGCTGAGAGAGCCAGGACTACTCCCAGTCCAAAAAGAGACTTTGGGAATTTTTAAGCTTGCCTCAGCACAGACCTCTAGCTATCCCTCCTGTTCTGGAAATTGTAGATGTCTTCCTGGAATCCAGCCTTACCCCTGATACCTTGCCTCCAGCTCCCAGGAAACCTGATGGGTACTATAGAGTGCCTGACTCCCACAAATTCCTTTTTAGGAATCCTACTGCGGAAATAGAGACCATTTCCCAGGGACCTGAAGGCATTAAGGCTACAACTGCCAAAAATCCTACCCCTTCAGACAAGGGTTTCAGGGCATTAGACAGATGGGGGGAAAAAGGTTTACACCTCTGCTACGCTTGCCATCAGGGCTTTAAATTACCACTTACATATGTTAAAGTATCAGCAGCATATTATGGAGCTAATTAAACAAAAATGTTGTTTGATTCCTGATTGTGCAGAACACAAAGATTTACAAGAGTTAATGCATTCTGTTAACCAAGTTGGTAAACATACTTTGCAATGTCGGTTTGATGCTTTAGAAGCTTCTTGCAGGGCTGCTGTCACTGGGTCTGTTCTTGGAAGACGTGCTTGACTTAAGGAACAGAACTTGCCAGATCATGTCAAATCAAAATTACTGGATGCACCATAGATCATGTCAAAGCAAAATTACTGGATGTACCATTTAAGTCAAGAGCATCTATTTGGTAATGAAGCAGAAGTAGTCCTCAAAGGAATGGAGGAGAAAGCTAAATTTATACAAACTGTTAAAGATTTTTTGCAAGTACAGCCACCTAGATTTAAGTAGGCATTGGCCTTCAAAAAGCTGGTATTTTTCAGTCCCTTCCAGGCCTTCAGTCCAAACCCAGGGGCAGCAGACCACCAAGACTTGTCTCAGATTATGTACAGATCTAAGCAATGGAGTGCTCCCATGTCCAAAACTGGGAGTAGTAAGCCTACATCCTGTGGTAAAATTGCCAATGACTTATCCTTGACTCTTCCAAGCCTTGCCCTATTACTTGGACCATTAGGAGGGAAACTTGCACTGCATGCCAAAAACTGGCGATACATTCCCCAAGACAAATGGGTCTTAAACATTGTTTCCCAGGGATACAGATTCCAGTTCCACTCACTCCCATCCCTAAGCGGATGGCCAGACCTCCCCCCAAACCAGTGGGCAGAGGCCCAAAAGCAAGTACTTTCTCTTCTCAGTATCAAGGCTATTCCACCTGTCCCAGCAGAACAAAGGGGACATGGTTTTTACTCCAGACTGTTTCTGGTCCCCAGAAAAGAAAACTCTTGGCGTCCTCTCCTGGATCTGTCTATTCTCGACACCTTTTTGGTGGTTCCAAAATTCTAACTCTCCAACAGCTACTTCCTATGCTAGCCAAGGACTCCTGGCTAGCAACCCTAGATTTAAAAGAAGCTTATCTGCACATACCCATAATGGAATCTTGCAGGAAGTATCTACGCTTCAGAGCAGGCTCTATGCACCATCAGTTCAGTGCAGTTCCCTTTGGCTAATCTACTGTGCCCAGGGTATTCACAAAGTGCCTAGCTCCAGCCATTGCATATTGCAGGCAGAGAGGAATTCAGATTTACCCATACTTGGACGATTGCCTGATTCAGGCCGACAGAAATTGCTACTTCAGCACCTGGCATTTGTAAAGAGACGTCTAACTTCACTGGGGTACACCAACGAAAAGAAATCACAACTGGTACCCAGCCAACAGTTTGTATTCCTGGGCGCAAGCTTGAACACAACTTCCCAGATGGCATTCCTCACTACAAAGAAATTCGTTTGACAAACTATTTCTATCTACTGGCCACCAAAACCTGGCTATCTGCAAGAAAAATCACGGCCTCTTGCATTCTAATTTCTTATGCAAGACTGCATATGAGGAAAGTTCAGTGATAGCTAAAAAGTCTGTCAACATTCTCAGGACCTGGAAACTATGATCCCTATCATTCCTTGCCTAAGGACAGAGTTCCTTTGGTGGGCAGAGGCCAGCAACCACAACAAAGGGACTCCCTTTCACTCTAACCCCTGCCACCCAAACCCTGACAGACGCATCAGACTATGCATGGGAGGCTCATGTGGCAGGGCAATACATTCAGGGCAAGTGGAACCCAAAGCAAATGCACCTACTTATCAATCAAAAAGAAATGTTAGCTGTACAGAATGCTCTGACAGCCTTCAAAGGCCTTATTCTTCCAAGACAACTATTGGTAAAGACAGACAACACCACAGTTATGTGGTACATAAACAAGCAGGGGGGGGGGTGGACCCATTCCTACCCACGGCTCTGTGGAACACAGCCTTGAGCAACCAAGTGCACTTAAAAGCTCAGTTCCTGCCAGGCAAACTAAATTCACTGGCAGACGCCTTGAGCAGAAATCCCATGGACCCACATGAGTGGAAACTAGAACCCAAAATATTCAAGCTTTTTGAGGAACAGGTGGGGGACACCAGAGGTGGACATTTTTGCTTCCCCTCAGAACTATCAATCGAGCAAATATTGCACCAGAACTCCCCACAGCCAAGCTTGGAAAGTGGATGCCCTGTCCTTCACCTGGGAAAGCCCATCAGTCTATGCCTTTCCCCCTCTGCCACTCATTTATTTATTTTATTATTTTATTTTATTTTACATTTGTTTACCGGGCTAGTCTAACTGGATACATGTCCATTTTCAGTAGAGGCCCGGGGAGAAAAGCTCCTAGGTACATACAGCTAATTAACTTATTTCTCATGTTGAAGGTTGTATTAAAAATCAAACAGGACAAGCCAAGGACAATCTTGATTGCGCCAGACTGGCCACGCCAGCACTGGTACCCACTTTTGCGCAGTGTGACAGTGCTACAACCATGGCACCTGCCTCAGACTCCTTCCCTGCTGTCCCAGTAAGCAGGCCAGATTCTGCACCCTCAGCTACAGACCCTGAACCTTGCAGCCTGGCTAATCCCCTGAATTCAACACCAGCAGCCCTCAGTAAGCAGGTGCTGGATGTCATTCTTGATGCAAGGAGACCTAGTACTAGAAAATCCTATTCGGAAAAAAGGAAAAAATACTGTTCCTGAGCCACTCTTAGGGAATGGACACAACTGTGCCCAGTTACCTCCTATACTAGATTACTTAACAGAAATGCTCCACAAAGACCTGTCCTTCTCTTTAATTAAGATTCATGCCTCTGCCATCTCAGCTCATTATAATACTGAGCCCATCCCTCTTCTCTCATCCTCTGGTAAAACAGTTCCTGAGAGGAGCCAAAAATTTAAGACCCGCCCCAGGAGAGCTCCCACTCCAGCCTGGGACCTTAAATTTGTATTAGAAAAGCTCACACTTCAGCCCTTTGAACCTGTGGCCACAGCAGAGTTAAAATTCCTCTCATGGAAAATAACTTTACTTTTAGCCGTCACTTCAGCAAGAAGTGTGTTTGAATTGCAGGCCCTTATGGCAGTGGAACTCTTCATTATTTTCAATGCAGACAGGGTTTCCCTCAGGACTAACCCATCTTTTATGCCCAAGGTGGTGTCCAGTGTGGCTTTAAACCAGTCAATTCATTTGCCAACCTTTTTTCCTAATCCTCTGAATAAAGGGGAAAAGGATCCTCCATTCGCTGGACATGCACAGGCAGCTTGGGTTCTATATCTGGACAGGACTAAGCCTCTCAAAATCTGATCAGCTGCTAGTCCACTTTGCTGCAGGGGCAGAGGGCAAGGCCATTTCAAAGCAAGCCATTTCTAAATGGATAGCACACTGAATCCATTTCTGCTACAAGCACCATGGGAAACCTACCCCACAGGGGATAAGAACTCATTCCACTAGGGCTTACGTCTACCTCTACAGCATTTCTCAGGGGAGTCCATACCAGGGACATCCTGGAAGTTGCAACCTGGAGCTCTGTGCACACTTTCACCAGCACTACCACTTGCCTGTATTTTCTAAATTCAGAGCTGGATTTGCCACAGCAGTCTTTACAGGGCCTGATTGCCAGCCCCAGTGCTTCATAACTACCTCCACCCTTCCGTAGCTGTGGGAATCAACCCAAATGTGATGACTGCAACAGTGAAACTAACATAGTACAGTTGTGTACACTTACCATAAATGTAGATGTGGAGTGTATTCACTGTCGAAGTCCTGGTTACCCTCCAGCCCCCTGACTTCTCTTGATTTCTGTCCTGTTTTTTTTTTTTTTTTGGTCTGGCATATCTTATGTCATTGGTATTTGTTTTTGCTGGGGGTATTGCATACCATGTAATTGCTTCCTATTTTGGGAGCACCTGACATCTGGCGCAAGAAAAACTGATGTAATGGTGTCTGCTGCATGTTTTTATACCCCTGACGTCATGGAAGAAGCGACAGCATCTGATGCAGAAATCCAAAGACTCTGGTTTTCAGGCCGGCTGAGGGCCACCTGTAGGCAGATAACCCAAATGTGATGACTGCAACAATGAGTACACTCTAACATCTACAATTATGATAAGTGTACACAACTGTACTTCCTAAGTATTTTTCAGTAATGCAGCTGTAGGTGATTGTCCAGAAACTATGTGGTCCACATTGTGATCCCAACATTCCTAAAGGATATGTTCCTTTCAAGAAGATTGCCCAGAAGGATGAGCTTGGGACTGTTTCCTGCTACCGTTTACAAAAGTTAGATGTGTACTCCCTTGGTGATGTAGTTCCATCCATGCTAGCTTTAACTTCCTTCCTTCCCCTTCTAGTTCAGTCTAGAAGCTGGTCTTCAACTTCAGAGATCCGGAGGAAGAAAGTCCTGATGCAGAGCATTATGGGCATAAAGGGTGGAATGAATAGCCTGGGGAAGCTTTGCTATTTGCTATTGTCCTGCATACGCATTCTGTGTTTTGACTCCTCTGCTTCATTTTCAGGACTGCATAATTTACAGCAGACATTTTGCGAATTATCTGAGTTCTTAATTGAACTATATATTAAAATATGTACTGCGTGATAATTTTTAAGTAAGTCTTTACTGTTAAACATGTGGTATATGTGGTAGCCTGAGAGCATGTACTCTTTTTCCAAGCCTCATGGAGGGGAATGGGAACCTGCTTGGCTACACATTGCTAAATCATGATACCCGGTTACTTTTAGAATCTGAATTGGCACACCAGATGAGGTTGAAGCAGAGAAGCTTGTTTGGATACTCTTTCTTAGTTGACGTGTGTAATGAATTTTTAATCATTTAGTATCCAGAATTTTTTTGAAGTGTTTCTTTCAGCAGTTCAGTCTGTCTAAAGTATTGTGTACATACAAGTCTTTGCCAATTATTATGCTTACACGAGCACTCATAGGAAAAGATGCTGCACCCCCTCCCTTTTTCTTTTTTTTTTTTTTTTTTTTTTTTTTAATTGTCCATGTCTGTGGTGCAGCTTATGTGGCAACATTGAAAGGAAAGCCAAAATTGGAACATTTCTGTAGGCCAGGCTGCCTTCAGGGTGCACTGCATTTTGCTGTTGAGCAGAAATTCTAATCTGTATTTTTTTCTTTTTCTTTTAAGGCAAGATGAAGGAACGCATTGAAAGCAGGAAGTACTGGAAAGCCCATCCTTGGAAATCTGACAATAACTGTTACCCTCTTCAGAAAACGGACATGCAGACTCGCAGGGACAAGGTGAGACTAGTCAAGGGGTGGAATCCTTGTGAAAGTGTGACTTCCAGAACATATGCTGCTGCAGAGGAGCTGCTGAAGCAAAGCAAATGTTTGAGGATGGATGAATGTAACAGTTTGAAGGAGCAAAACAGTTTGAAGGAAGGACATCCTACCTACAATGAATCTTTCTGCAGGGAAGACAGTGATGCATGGGATGATCCCATTGTGCCAGAAAAGGTGAGCCTTGATGGAACTCATCCAAAGCAGACTAATAGCTGTTGGTCCTTAACAAATGATGTCACAGACAAGTCTGCATTTGTGAGTAATTCTGCTGGACTGAGAGATGCTGCCTTATCCAGGCCCTATAGAATTTCAAAAATGAAGCAGATGAGGAGAAATAGGAGAAGTAGACTGCTGCAAGGGCTTCTGTCATCAAAGTTCTCTCTTGTAACATTCCGGTGGAAGTTGAGGGGTAGGTTGGGAGCTAGGAACCGGAGACGTCACCTGCAGCGAATGAGTTATAAACGAGCTTATCCTTCCGTTTCTTTGTCTCCAAGTTCTGAGCCAGAGCATGTGCTGGCTGTTGAAGAGCCTTTGCCAAAGAAGGCATGCATTAGCAGCCTCCAGGCCTGCAGAAGCCTGCAGCCTCCAAGTACAACTGACCATGAGCTTGGCAGTGGTTTGGTCACTGAAAAGCCTCCTTATCTTCTGAATTCTGTGGGAAGTGCTACACAGCAAACTGTGTCCAACTGTGGTTCTTTCTCATATCCATTGGGTAGTGACAAAAGCAGTCTTGGAGAAATGCAAGGGCTGCATTGCATTGATATGGGCTCTAAGGTTTCAGTGGATAGGTTGGAGAGTTCTGGGTACCAGTCTAATGTTGCCTTTGCCTTGCTTGCTCAGCCTTTGAATAATGTGGACCATATGGGTGGGGCCAACAAGCAGCCCTGTTCAGGTTTGTTGGGGCCACTTATGTCTGAGGATGAGTCGCAATCTTTTGTTCAATACACTGAATTGCAGCGAGTGAACTTTGAAAAGGATTGCACTGAAGATGATGATATTAACAACTCTGCAGACGATCTTCATACAGATTTTTTGGCTGATACCTTAACCCTAAAGTCTAACACGAATGAACGGACTATGGAGTGTGAGATTCCTGGTAAGAATACTTTTGCTGCTAACTTTCTTAATTACTAGTCTTGCGAGAAATGAACTTTCTAGTGTCTTGGCTGCCTTGCTGTTAGTTGTAGTGTATTGATACTCCAAAATACCTTTTAAAGTGTTTACACCTTTTTCCCCCCCTGTAGGTTATGTAAAAAAAAATGTCTGCAGTGTATTGTGTTTTGAGTAGCTAGTTACATGTATGCTTAAGGACATATATTTTTAGTGTTTTCAGTTGTGACGTGTGAGATCATAAAGCGACTAAGTGTAGTTTCAGGGTATTTTATAAGGTTGATTTAGAATTTTGGAAGATTTTCTTTAGTTAACCTTTTCTTTACTACCTTGGAGAGTAGGATATGGTTTATGGTTTTAGTTCTAGGTAAGTGAATTTTGGGTTTTCACTGTGTAGCTTCTGCAGAAGAAGGGGGACCACTGTGCCTGAGAAAAGCCCTTCTGTCACCTATAGATCTGTCAGTTCATCAGAATTGGGATTGAAATTTTAAGATTGTTTGGTATTCTGGTCCAAATTTTGGAAAATGTGCACACGTAACAGTATGTTGTCCCCAGAAAGACCTGGTGTTCTCTTGACTTTGTAGTGAGGCATAAATGGCTTGGGTTACCGAATGGGGAAGGGGGTGGAGGGACTGCAACATTTTATGGGATACTTCAAGAGAGATGAGCTGTGTCCAAAGTGTCTTAATTATACAGTCATTTTGGGTGTTAAGTGAGTGTATCTTTTTTTCACAAAATACTGCTTAGCTGTGGTATAATATGAAGTTATGTAGGCATGTGACTGGATAACACTGGTCCTTTAAAGGGCAACAGTGGGATTGTTATTAAATGCTCAACTTCTGTCTTTTTTTCTGCCCATTTACTGTCCCTGCTATGAATAAAAAACAGCATTTAAAATATTTTAAATTGACTCTCAGAACAGTAACTTACAGTACTGTGGTGGTTTCACTTTCAAAAGACTTTTGTCTTGCCCATGCTGCAGTCTCCAATTCACTGATGTCATCAAGGCCACCGAATACAGGTAGTTTTCTGGCCATTTCCCTCCCCAAGCTAACATCACCACTACTGTCCTAAAAACCCACCCATGCTGTGATGTCACAGCTCCCTGGTCCTTCCCCTACCCATACAGAAAGTAAAGGTTAGAACAAGGAAACAGTACATGAGTCAAGTCTCCTGCTGTGAGCTGTCAATCACAGCAGGTAATAGCTCAAATTACCCTTAGCACTTTGACAGCTAGGGAAGATAGGTGTGAAAGGGGATGGGGAGATGAGTCTAACTAGTACAATTTAGGCTTCACAAAAGACTGCAGTTTAGCCATTCTAAAAAGAAGCAGCAGTAAAAAGCACTTTGAAAGTCTGTTTTGTGGCATTTGCACTGTTTGTTCATAGGTAGGTACTAGGCTATCGACCCTAGGGCCTATACGAGCCTAGCCAAAAAGATACCCTGGCTTTCACTACCCAAGAAAATTATTTTCCTGTGTCCCTGCCGAGCAGAGCCACAGAGGTGAATCCTGGGGTGAATTTCCTATTTCCCATCCAATCACCTATTTCCCATCCAATCATCAATATTTTTCTTGAGTGCTCATGAGGAGCTTTGTTTGATATAGATAGGTAGTTTGTTCCAGAGTATGGTAATTCTCTGGGATGGGAATCTATCCCTCCAGCATGTTCTGTTTATTGTGGTGACAAGGTTTAGGTCCCTAGAGCGTGTAGCTCGGAGTGATTGGGATTTCTTTAAGTGCAGCATGTCCAACAGCTCTGGGTTTGGCCATAGCTTTGTATGTTGGGCAGAGATTGCCTTGGAGCAGGCGGTATGTGAAGGAGTAAAGCTAGAGTTTTTTGAGACCGTCTGCTTAGGGCATCTGTTTGAGGCCGGTAATTCTTTTTGTGAGGTATTTCTGTGGCCTTTCCAGTTGTTGTAGATGTCTTGAGGTATTTCTGCGGCCTTTCCAGTTGTTGTAGATGTCTTGTGAGGTACATATCCAAAGGACGATTTACTCTATAATGGGTCTAATGAGTGACGAGTAGAGGGGAACAATGGCTCCTTTTTTCCTGGGTGAGAAACCTTTTCTGATGTGTGCCACGTAGAAGGATTTCCTGACTACTGTGGCAATGTGATTGTCAGAGGAGAGACTACTGTCCAACTGTGTCCCAAGGTTTCTTATCACACTTTTTTAGTGTTGAGTAGACTACCACCTATTTGGTAGCTCATGGGTACAGAGTTTTTACCAAAGGGGATTACAGTGCACTTTTCGAGGCCATGGCTTTGACACCAGGCATCTGTCTCAGTGAGGCCCTTTTGTAGGATGTCAACATCGTTAGGAGTTTGTTATGGCTCCTAGTTTGCAGCCATCTGTGAACTTAGTTAGCCAAAGAACTTCTGTGTTAGCCTGCACTTAGCCTGTACTTCAGAAAAGTAGATGCCAAACAGGAGAGGACCCAGGACTGAACCCTGTGTTACTCCACTTGTCACTGGTCTGAACTCTGATTTGGAGTCTGCTACTTTCATAGCGTGGGTTCTGTCAGTGATCCAGTTGGCAACCCATCTTGTGACATAGGGATTTATACCTAGTTTAATGAGTTTATAATTCCAGAGTTGGGGATGGTGTCAAAACCCTTGGCGAGCTCTAGATAGGCTGTGTGAACCACCTTACCCTCATCTACAGCTTTGGTGACTGCTTCAAAGAAGCTGTCAGGTTTAGGAGACAGTCTGCCTTTTACAAACCCGAACTGGGTGGGGTCCAGAGTTTGGAGATTAACAATGTCTTTGTTTATAAGTTCCATGTTGATACGTTCCATGGCCTTGCAGACCAGGCTCGTTAGGCTAATGGGGCGGTAGTTCCTGTGGTCTGTGGTGCCCCCCCCTTTGTGGAGTGGGATAACGGTCACTGTGCGCCATTCAATGGCGCAAAGCCTGAGGTTGAGCCTATGATTGAACATGGTGTTTAGGTGGGGTGCCAGTTCATTCTGTAGTTCATGTAGAACGCAGCCTGGGATGTTGTCAGGTCCCATGAATGCTGTGTTCTTGGCTTTGGAGAGGGTGGGATTTACCTGTGCAGCCGTGATTACAGGAACTTTGCATTCTTCTGGTATAGAGAGAGGTTTAGTGCTAACCCCCACCTCCTAAAGGGCCCATCTGACAGGATGTTGGCAATATCAGTTGGTTCTGTATATTTAGTGCCATTGTGCTGCAACTCTGAGCAGATCTGAGTGTTGCCATTGAGATTCCTGACCTAGCTATAGAATGCTTTGTGGTTGTCTTTAGAATCAGTGGCAATTTTGTTTTCATAACTAGCTTTGGAGGATTTTATGAGGGAACTCTGCTTCTTACTGAGGCTGACCAGGGAGTTCTAGTCATGGGATTTTGCTCTCTTGCAACAGTTTCTTCTGTTGTAGAGTTTGTTTATGGCAGCGGACCACCAGATTGGCTTCCTTTATTTGGAGGCGCGTCTTGGTTCTGTTAGGGATAGCACGATCCATGCACTCGTTTAAGTGCTTATAAAGTGCATTTGTGTAGGATTCAGCAGTCGTACCTCTATTGTCCGTCTGCATGGGTGTCGTGAAGTTTACCACTTCTGTCTTAAGCATGAAGTTGGCTTTGGAGAATTTTTTTTACGGTGGTTTCATTAAAGGGGGCTGGGATGTGGATGTCTAGGCTGATTAGCTTGTGGTCTGATCTGCCCAACAAGGAATTGATCTCTGATGTGGAACACTGGTCGCCCATGTTGGTAATGACCAGGTCTAGGATATCCCTACCCCTGTTGGGGGTGTGGATAAGTTGATCCCAAGGCGTTGGATTTTATGAATTCCAGAAAACATTGAGCAAAAGAGTTAGTACACAAGTAGTTTTCCCAGTTAATGGTGGGGTAGTTGAAATCGCCCATTATTAGGATGTTGGGTTGTACCCTAATATTTTCCATTGTATCAAGAAATGAGGAGTGGGAATCCTGGGATATGGTGGGGGATCTGTAGCAAGTTACAATTTGGATTGCGGTCTTGCCCAGAGTTAGTTGCACTTGGATAATCTCGGCTGCATTATGCTGAGCAACTAGCCTGGAGGTGTGGATATCTTTAATGAATATGGACACGCCTCCACCTTTAGTGTTTCAGTCCAGGTTAGGTGGCCGAAAGGTGTGGTATGAATTATAGCTTGGTAATGCAGAGGTGCTCTCTGGAGCCTTGAACCAGGTCTCTGTCACAGCACAGATGTTTTTTTTTTTTTTTTTTTTATATATATATATATATAAAGTAGTCCCTGAATGAGAAGTGTTACTTAAAACTGACAAAGATAGTGTATGCATGTAAAAATCAATGCAGTGACAGGAGCTTAAATATATATATATATATATATATATATATATATATACACACACACACACAGACTAGCACTGCATTCTGGGATACCTAGAGGCAGATCAAATTATCAGAATTAATTCAAGATGCCAAGCCCAATCTGGTCAGACTGCGAAATTATGTATAAAAAAACATTTAAAAACCTGTAAATAGTCCGAGTGGTATTAAAATGTAGGAAACACCAAACCATGGTGAAATAAACATTTTGAGTCTGTCTGTGTGGTGGTTCTTTAACCCTTCTGTTCCAGCAGCCTGTAGGTCTTTACTACTAGACTCAAAGAAAATTAACTTTTTAAAGTAACAGTATGTTTCTATTAGTGTATCCATTGTTTAAGGCAGTTGGATAGAGGAGGCAGTGTGTAGTTTCAAAGCCCTAATGTGGGTTTCAAAAGTATATTAAGCCAAACAATCATGCACAGAGACTTCTGTCATTATACTGGGGCAGTGACTGACATGTTTGGGGATCAGTGATCATTGCATAGCAAAACCTTGGTGAAAATGCAGTGTATTTTCAATGAAATGATGCAGTAGACAGACTGGACTTGCTGCATATCGTAGGACAAAGAGGTAAAAAAAAAAAAAAAAAAAAACTGCACTGATGTGCTGATTTGCTTGCTTAAATCTGCAGTGTTCGTCTTAAGGATCACTACAGAATAGCATAATATGGATAGGTCAGTATCTGAACATTTGGCCTGGCTTCTATAGCTTTTAATATCCCTTTCACAGGGCTAGTTTCTTTTTATTTCACTACTGTGAGAAGGATGTAATGCAGTGTAAAGAGATGGAATACCTGCACCATCTCTCTGCTGCTTGAATGATTGTAGGGTCAGTCCAGTGCATCATCCAAGTGATTTTAAGACTGTAGTGAGTACCCAAGTAGAATGTCTGTCTTTCACAGAGCGTTAGTGATGTTTTCAACACTGAAATGCCAAGGCAGGGTTAGCATGCTTATAGCAGACAAATACTATTGAAGCTGTTCCAACTTCGGTGTCTCTTCTGTGGGGAATCTCAAAGCAAGAGTATAAGCATTGTGCTTCATTTGGTAAAAGTCTTAAAGCGGACGCTTATAATTGAGTGATTTTCAGGAGGATAAAAACAGTCTAGCATTATGTCGAGGGTGGCTACCACTATTTTTAGAGAAAACATGGGCTGAATATTTAAACGTAAAAAGAAAATGGGCAAGTTAAGAGCCACCTATTCTGAAGACATTGAGCAATGAGACCTTTGTGATGCCTTCAGTTGTACAGCACTCCACCTGGAATATTTCCTACTTTTTTTGTCAACTGCCAGTACCCCTTTAGATGCCAAGACTGTGATGTGGGTATTTGCCTTACCAGGCGGTTTGGAATCCATTTGTCATGATGCATTTGGTTGCATTTCCCAAGTACTTGCGGATGGGATGGTCAGCTTGTAATTCCCAATTCAGAAGCTACACTTCACTCATTGGATATTCTGGTACTTTTTGGTTGGAACCATATGGGCTCTGAAGAGGAAATCACTTTTTCCTTGTTGAAGGATAAACTAAAGTAACTCAGCTGCATGTGCTGCAAACAGCAGGCCTGATGCCTGAATCATCCACCCTGCAACATGCCTGTTTCAAAGCTTCTCCTGTTAGACTGTCAGCATTTTGTCAGAGATTGTAACATAGTAAAGGATTTATGTATTGCAGCCCACCCTACCCTATGGGCATGCCTTCTGCCTCTAGGGAAGCTCCTCCACTATGAGGGGGGGGGGAGAGAATTGTCCTCGGAAAACTCGCAACACTAAGATGCTGGCAAGGAGGATGACTTGGCTGTTTTTGGCTCAGATGTTTTTCTCCCTTTGGCTTTGACGTCAGCAGTGATCAGTCCTTATTTTTTTGTCTGCAAAAAGATGTGTCCTTGAGGGAAAAGCTTTCTTTTCATACAGATGCTCTTTGTGTGAGGGGAAGTAATAGTCTTCTTATGCCTTAAAAAAGTTAGATTTTCTGTGTACTGCAGAACTGAAAGTGATGGACATTCTTCCTGTAATAAGGCATTTGTGTATGCTTTTGAGAATGATTCATTAGATCTTGACTCAGCGCCACAAACTTCTCTGGTCAGATTACTTGTTTTCAGTAGTAGAGAAATTTCTGCATTTGCAAAAGTACTGTGTGGCCCTATGTGGCCTCCTGTGGATGTAGTCAGGGAATTGGAGCTGGTACCAGCTAACTATATACTGCCAAACAGTCGTATACTAGGTAGTTCAGCAAGAATATTTACATGTTTTCAACTTGGGGACATTGCAGCTTGTTAAACTGTTTCAGTAGCAAGGCAGCTTTGTAAAACCAATTGAAGTGCGAGGAGGTTCCACTAGAATTAATAATGGGTATACACCTAGGGGTGTTTAGTTGTAATACTGAAGACATTATTTATAATACTGAAGACATTATTTATAATACTGAAGACATTATTTATACTTTGCGATACTCTTTTATGGTCTTTTCTATGTGGGGGAAAGCAAGAGAGCTTTCAAAGTTAGACTACAGGAACATCTGAGGGACACTAAAAACAAAGATTGAGAGTCCTTAGGCAATGCATTTTATTCATTGGTGGGGGGAGATAGTAGTTTACAGGGTACTATTTTAGAAAGAGTTCATAATGCTATGAAATACAAAAACCACAATCCAAATAAGAAATTAACGCTGACAGAGTGTTAATTTCTCATTTGGCTTGTGTTTTTTGTATTTCGTGAGTGGAAGTTGGATGGTGATGTATTATTTTGATTTCATAATGCTATGATCCTGAAGAATAAAGTGCTTTAGAAAGAAACTAAGTATGGAACACTGACACCTGTTGGATTAAATGTAAAATGCAACTGGAAAATAATTTAACATATTGACTGGGTTTGTTTTAATTGTATAATTTTTTAATTGTTTAAATGATTTAATTGGTGTATTTAAGGCTTATGTTTTTCAACTCTTGAAAGGCTGTTGGCTGAGGTGCTAGAAATTGATCTGAAGTTTTCATTTGATCTTCAACATGTGGGAATATGGATTCGATACGGATCCAACTTGGCCACATTTTCCAGCATCGCATCAGAGCTGCAAGCTCCTCCACTACCCATAATTCCCCTGTCTCCCCCTCCCCTCAGATCTCATTTCCCGCCGTCTAGCTAGCATTGTGGGCAGTTGTTCCAGGTTTCTGGTAGGTAAATGACATTTCTCTGTTATCTTCTTTTTGTCTCTCTGAGACCCTTTTTACTTCTAAATTCATCCTTACCTACTTGCGCTCAGGTGTTGGTCCTCTAAACCTTCCGAAAAAGAGGCCCCTCTTTCTTTGATTTTTTTCTTTACGTGTGTGTGTGTGTGTGTGTGCTTCCGACACAATGGCAACCCCCCCTCCCCTCCCAAGCAAGTGTGTGTTTTTTTCTAGGGGTCCTCCACCTAGACATTTCCTGTCTGATCCGTGTGGGATTCAACCGCCATGCATTCATCGACAGGAGGAACAGATTGATCCTGAAGGGCCTCCTTCCTCCACCTTTCTCGGGAGGCCTCTGCTTCCACTTCTGTTTCTTCCACCTTCCTTGCCTCTAGGACTAAGAGGACCGGAGACTGGGAGAAGCACAAGCAAAAAGACCAGGATAGGCCCAGGAAGTGGTCCTCCGAAAGCATCCTAAGTGTGCCTCCTGACTAACCACATTGGTCTAAGTGTCCCAGTTGATGCCATGGTGGTTGCAGCAGCCACCAATAAAGAGCTTGCTCAGGGGCGCTAAACTGTTCATTCCCTGGACTGAGAGCCTCAGACCATTGACCATTTTGGGAAGTGGGTCTACGCTTCAGCCACGTTTGTCCTACGTGCACTGAGCTATATGGCGCATGTGATCAGATTTCAGCGGGACCTAGTCAGGTCGCTAAGTCTGCCCCAGGGTACATGGCGGAGGAGAAGGTGGTATTCTCCTCCTGTATGGCCACCTTCACTTCCATTTCTAACACCTATGAGACTCCTCTCACATGCTACTGAAAGTGTCTGTAGGATGGCTGGCACAGATGTTGTCATCAGGTATCATGCCTGGCTCCAGCTTTGTGCATTCTCAGAATACTTCAAGGCATCTTTTATAAATGCCCCTTATGATGGGTCCACCTGCTTGGAAAAACGGTACGAAACATGTTAGTTCAGAGCGAGAAAGACGGACCTTGTTTGCTGTCGGGATCCGCTTCTCACCTCCACAGTTATCCTTTTCCAGGAATCGGCGTGGGGTGAAGATGATGTTGTTCTGGAAGTGTCGGGGCTATTCCCCAAGATGCTCAGGATTCGCACTCCTCCAGGGGGGGATATGACAGATGCTGTCCTCACGGCAGAGGGGGTCTGAGGAATCGGGGGTCTCTGCATTCCTTCCCAGACAGATCCGCACAGCAGCCGTGAAGGGTTGCCCGACTGCTAGTCTTTGGAGACAGTCGGGGACAGCTTTTGCTGCACCCAACAGCCTGGGAGTCCTATCACATACTACCGTTGGGTGTTGCAGATCACATCTAGAGGATACTCCATTCCCTTCATTCAAATGCAAATTCTGCCCAAACACCTCCCCAGACGATGTTCTTCATCTCACATTGCTGCAGTCCTTACACTTGGGTAGTCCGCTGTCCTCAGTCGGCCCGAATATCAAAGTATAAGGCTGACGTCGGTCAGGGCGCATTTGACTGACGTCAGGACGTCAGGGTACAAATGCGCATGACCGGCGTCATATCCTCAGTCTTTTTTGCCGCATGGTCCGATGCAGAAGCAGTATTGCAAGTGCCGGTTGGCGTTCTGAGATTTTTCGATTTAGAAGTTTCAGACCGAGTTCAAAGTTGGCTAAGTACCCCGTTGGGGAATATTTTAGTTTTTTCTTGCCTCAATCATTTACCGGATGTCAGAAAAAGTTAATAATTGCATTTCTTGTGGGAAACGGATACCGCATAGAGATTATCATACTTTGTGTATTCCTTGCTTAGGGCCTGAGCACGACGTTGTTGGCTGTCGCTCTTGTGCTAGATTTAATAAACGCACTATAAAGAGTAGGTTGGATTGTGCAAGGTTAGTCTTTGGGAAGCGGTGCAACTATAAAATGCCGTCGGATGCTCCGCCCGCTTCTTCAAGCGCAAGGACAAGGCAGTTAAGCCTAGGTTAGAAGAACCGCCTGTACCAGACGCCGGTTCTTTAGAGGTGTCGGTGGAGCCGGTGGCTCCACCGGAGGTTTCTTTGTGTTCCCAGGGTGAGACCTTATTATTGCAAGATGTGGCCTCTCAGGAGACTAGTCAAGCTGAGAGGGCTTCTTCTGTTACTATACTCCCTCCCTTCCTAAGGTGGCTAGACCCTCTCCTTCTGTTTCAAAGGCTTCCCCAGGGCAGGCCAGGTTTAGCTTCAGTTGGTGTTACCCCTAGCTCTTCAGGTACTGTGCCCAAGAAGCATATGCTTAAAATGGCAGAAGATTTGATTACTTTGATTAGGGGTTCTATGCCCCCCTCCTGATAAGAGACCTGGGGTGGAGCCTGAGCTGGGGGGTTTTGAGCAGGCTTCAGATGTTTCAGAGTCTTCGGCTGAAGACTTGCAGGAGTACTCTCCTTATTCTGATTCTGATGTGGATGATTCTACTCCTTCTGCTACTCCTCCTGAGGATTTTTCTTTTTCAGAAACTCTTCATTCCATGAGGGTGCATTTTAAGTGGGAAGGTCAGGACTTCTCTGATTCCAGGAAAAGGCTTAGGGAATTTCTGTTTTTACCCCAGCATAGGCCTTTGGCTATACCTCCTGTTTTGGATGTAGTGGAAGATGTTTTTACAGAAGCTTCTCTTAATCCTGATTCTTTGCCTCCTGCTCCTGTTAAGCCGGATAGGTATTACAGGGTGCCTGAAGCTCATAAATATCTTTTTAAGAGTCCTAGGGCAGACCCAGAAACGGTTAGCCAGGGGCCTAAAGGTGTTAAGGCTTCTGTTGTTAAGAATCCGGTGCCTGCAGACAAGGAGGCTAGGGCCTTGGATAGATGGGGAAAGAAAGTCTATACTTCTTCCACTCTTGCTATGAGGGCTCTGAATTGCCAGTTTCACATGTTGAAATACCAAAATTATCTCCTTTCACAATTGAAGTCTAAGGTTGATGCTCTGGCAGTAGGTATTGATTGTAAGGAGTTGCAAGATTTAGTGCATGTTTCTGAACAGGTGGGTAAGCATTCTTTGCAATGTGGTTTTGATGCTGTACAGGCCTCGTCTAGGGTGGCTGCCACTGGGTCAGTTCTTCGCAGGCACGCCTGGCTGAGGGATCAGACTTTGTCTGACCATGTTAAAACAAGGATTTTAGATGCTCCTTTACAATCTGACGTGTTGTTTGGTCCTCCTGTTGAGACAGTTTTAAAGAAAATGGAAGACAAGGCTAAGTCTATGCAGACTGTTAAAGATTTTTTGCAGGTCCAGCCTCCAAAGTTTAGTAGAAATTGGCCTACTAAAGGGTGGACGTATCCTTCTTATGATTCACAGTCTAGGGGTAGATCTAGACGTGGTAAGGGCAGGGCCGAGGGCTCTTTCAGGCCTAGAACAGGAAGTTCTCCTGCACAGGCTTCGGGTGAGGGCAGGGGTCAGTCCTTTCGTAAGCAGACCCAATGACCTACCTTTTCAGCTGCCAGAGCCTGCTCGTCTGGCAGCACCTTTGGGAGGAAGGTTGGCACTTTTCAAAGAAAATTGGAGTTTAATTACCCGGGACAGATGGGTATTGGATATCATACACCACGGCTACAGGTTTTATTTCCATACCTTGCCTCCTTTCAAAGGCATGCCAGACGTTCCTCCTCAACAAAGAATAGAGGCTCACAAACAGGTTTCTCTGTTGCTCCAACTAGGGGCCATACAGCCGGTCCCTCTGCCAGAAGTGGGCCTAGGATTTTATTCTCGCCTGTTCCTAGTACCAAAGAAGGGGAACACGTGGAGACCAATTTTGGATTTATCTATCCTCAACACTTATCTGGACATTCCCAAGTTCAAAATGTTGACGTTGCAGCAGCTTTTACCTCTGCTGGGCAAAGATCATTGGATGGTAACTTTGGATCTCAAGGAGGCTTACCTTCATGTTCCTATCAGACTAAGTTGCAGAAAGTATCTGCGCTTTCGAGCTGGGACTTCTCACTATCAGTTCTCTGCATTGCCCTTTGGCTTATCTACTGCGCCCAGAGTGTTCACGAAAGTTCTGGCTCCAGTGATAGCTTTCTTCAGACTAAAAGGAATACAGATCTATCCTTATTTGGACGACTGCCTAATTCTGGCTCAAGGAAGAGAAGAGCTTCTTCATCATTTGGAATATGTGATAGCAGTGCTAAGATGCCTAGGGTATTCTGTGAACGAAATAAAGTCCAGTCTAGTACCCTCTCAAGACATGTGCTTTCTGGGTGTGAGACTGAATACAGCTACCCAGATGGCCTTTTTGACCCCGGACAAACAAAAGTCTCTATCCCTTTACTTCCATCAACTATCTCATCAGTCCGGGCTGACTGCAAGGACAGTCCTTCAAGCCTTAGGGTTCATGGCATCTTGTATTCTGGTGCTTCCCAATGCCAAACTGCATATGAGGAAGCTACAATGGTATCTCAAAAATGTATGGACACAGCACTGCCAGGATCTGGACACTGTCATTCAAATAATACCTTGCATTCAAAAGGAATTTTTGTGGTGGGCTCAGGAATGTCACCTAAACAAGGGACTCTCTGTGACCCGGCCAGAGGAGAGTCAGATTTTAACGACAGATGCCTCAGACAAAGCTTGGGGAGCTCATCTAAATGGAAAGTGGATACAAAACAAGTGGCCTGTCAGACTACAACATCTACATATCAACATGAAGGAGATGTTAGCAGTCCAGTTTGCATTAATTGCTTTCAAGGAATTACTTCTTCCAGGGCAGGTGTTGATTCTAACAGACAACACAACTGTCATGTGGTACATCAACAAGCAAGGGGGAACGGATGCTTATCCCCTATGCAGGCAAGCAATGATTTTGTGGGAGACTGCTCTCAGTTTACAGCTCAATCTTCAGGCAAGGTTTCTGCCAGGAGCACAGAACTCCTTAGCAGATGTGTTGAGCAGACGAATTATGGATCCCCACGAGTGGAAATTGGATCCTCATGTATTTCAGAAATTGACAGTGTCATGGGGAACTCCAGACATAGATCTGTTCGCTTCTCCACTAAACCATCAGCTGCCAAAGTATTGCACAAAAAGGTTTCATCCCACAGCTTGGAAAGTGGATGCTCTTTCTTTCAATTGGAGCAATCTTCATGTGTATGCCTTTCCTCCTCTGCCTCTCCTCCCAAAGGTACTTCTAAAGGTCAGACAGGACAAGCCAAGGATGATTTTAATAGCTCCAGATTGGCCTCGACAGCACTGGTACCCATTACTGAGAAGTCTGGTACGGAAACCTCCATGGCCTTTGCCTTCGATTCCACACCTGTTGTCACAGGAGGACAGCCATTTGCTGAATGTCAAACTTCACTCTCTGCACCTAACAGCCTGGCATATTCTGTTTTGAACCATAGAGGGTCTCAACTTCCACAACAAGTTTTGAATGTGATTTTGGAAGCCAGAAGGCCTAGTACAAGGAAAGTGTACGCAGATAAATGGAAGAGATTTTTAATTTGGAGTGCAGCAAAAGATTTTGATGTTTCTGAGCCTGATTTGAGTGCGGCTCTTCAATATCTTACTGAGTTACTGGACAAAGGTTTGTCTTTCTCTTCTATTAAGGTTCATGCTGCAGCAATTTCGGCTCACTATGATTGTGACCCACCATTGTTTTCTCATCCTTTGTTCAAGCAATTTCTTAGAGGGGCAAAGAATATAAGACCCCCACGAAGAGCTCCTACTCCTGCTTGGGATCTCAATTTTGTGTTGGAGAAACTCACTCTACAACCTTTTGAGCCTGCGGCTACTGCTGAGTTGAAATATTTATCATGGAAGACTGCTTTTTTGTTGGCCATTACCTCTGCAAGAAGGGTTTCTGAATTACAGGCCCTTATGGCGGTTGAGCCTTTCTTGATTTTCCATAAGGATAGGGTATCATTACGTACTAATCCTTCCTTTATGCCTAAGGTGGTTTCTAGTGTGGCTTTAAACCAAACTATTCATTTGCCTACTTTTTATGCAAATCCCCAAAATAAAGGGGAAAAGATTTTGCACACTTTAGATGTCCACAGGCAGTTGCGTTATTATTTGGACAGAACTAAAGGGTTCAGGCAGTCTCAGCAGTTGTTTGTTTCTTTTGCTTTGAGTTCTCAGGGCAAGCCTGTATCAAAACAAACTATTTCTAAGTGGATTGGGTTTTGCATTGCTTTCTGTTATTCCCATCATGGCAAGGAAATTCCAGCTGGGATTAGGCCTCATTCCACTAGGGCTACTGCCACTTCAACAGCTTTTTTACGGGGAGTAGCAACCAAAGATATTTTGGAGGCAGCTACTTGGAGTTCTATGCATACTTTCTCTAGGCATTATCACATGCCACTTTACTCTAAGTCCAGGGCTGGTTTTGCCACTGCTGTTTTGCAGGGCATTTTGGCAGCTCCTGCTTCCTTGTAGTTAGCCATCCTCCCTTAACTCTGCTTTGGGATTCTACCCAAGTCTAAGGACTGCAGCAATGTGAGATGAAGAACATAGTACAGTTTTGTACCTACCATAAATGTAGATGTTCGAAGATCCACATTGCTGCAGTCCAATTTACCCTCCCTCCTTCCCCTCTGTAGTTAGAGGTGGTTGTGTGGGTTGGGTTGTACGTTTTGTGTATATTGTATATATTGTACATATAGTTAGTGCAAGGGTGGTTGGTTGGTTGTTTGCTGTCTTTTGGTTTTGACCTTTATTTTTAGGGTCTTCTGACATCTGGGGCAAGAAAAGACTGAGGATATGACGCCGGTCATGCGCATTTGTACCCTGACGTCCTGACGTCAGTCAAATGCGCCCTGACCGACGTCAGCCTTATACTTTGATATTCGGGCCGACTGAGGACAGCGGACTACCCAAGTGTAAGGACTGCAGCAATGTGGATCTTCGAACATCTACATTTATGGTAGGTACAAAACTGTACTTTCCTGTGCAGTGGGAGGAGCCCGCACCGGAAATCCCAAAGCTGCTTGAAGAACGAGTCATCCTGCCTATTCCCCCCCCCCAGATCAGGCATCTATTTCAGGTTGTTCTTGGTGCCAAAGAAAGGGGGGGGACCTTGAGACCCATTCTGGATCTGTCAAGCCTAAACCTGTCAGTTGCCAAGACAAAGTTCTGGATGGTCACTTCAGTCCATTCTTCCCTTCTTGCAGAAAAACTGGATGTGCTCTGTGAACTTTCAGGATGTTTACTACCGCATCAAAATGGGCAGGTGCTCTTGGAGGTTCCTCTACTTCCAGCTGGTGGCCAATCATTACCAGTTCAGAGCGTTACCCTTTGGTCTCGCCACCATCTCAAAGATGTTCACCAAAGTGAAGGCAGTGGTGGCTGCTCACATGTGGCTGCAGGGATTCCAGATATTTTCCTACCTGGATGATTGGCTCCTTTCTGCTCCCTCCAGGCATTGACTCTGTCAAGCCAGTGATCTCCTTTTCTAGACTGCCCATCACCTGAGAATAACCATAAATCTCAAATCCCTATCCTGTTCAAGTTCTAGATTTCATTGGGGCTTGGTTAGACCCCAGTCTGAGCAAGGTTTCCCTAACTCTGGACAGACTTCAATCGCTCAGACATATAATGTACATCGTCTAGACCCAGTATCCCCCTATGGACTCTGTTCTTAGGGCTTTGGGGTCCTTGGCGGCCACGATCATCCTCATTCCCATGGCTCTTCTGCATATGAGGGTTTTCCTATGGATCTTGGCAGTGTAGTGGTCCCTACTAGATTTGCTGTTGTCCCATCCAGTTTGTCTCGTCCTGCAGGGATTCGCTTCTCTGTTGGCTTCAATCCTTAGACCTTTTCCTAGGTCACCCATTTATCCTTCCCACCCCTATGGCCACAAACGCCTCCCTAATTGGGTGAGGGGGCATTGCATGCGAATGACAGTCCAAGGCACGTGGTCTGCCCTGGAGACCCATGTGCATATGGTCTCTGGATCCTTCAGTAGCGGAACAGGTCTTTATAAAGTGGGGTCAGCCTTGCTGCCATCTCTTCGCCTGTCCTTCCAACGCTAAGTGCAGTGAGTTTTTCACTGTGAATCCCCGTCTGGGGGAGCCTCCCAGAAAAATCTCTAATTCATGTTTGGCCTTCCGGTCTTCTGTATGTTTATCCCCCACTCCTCTCATTCCAAAATTCATACAGAAAGCTCAACGGCTGGGGAGCTTTGTGATCCTCATTGCTCCCTTCTGGTCTCGTGGAGTGTAGTTCCCCTCTTTGTGGTGTCATGCAGTGTATCGTCCTTGGACATTAGATCCAGTTCCGGATCTGATCTCGCATCCCTCAGGGATCCCGCATCCAGATCTAGTCAGTCTGAAGCTTTCGGTTTGGTTGCTCCAGTTCCAGTGACAGCTAGACTTTAGTAGCAGCTTACAAATCTTCCACTAGGAAGATCTATTCTAGCAAGTGGAAATGTTTTTTGATATGGGTGTCCCAGCAGGATTTGGACCCTTTCACTGCTCCAGCCCCCACCGTTTTGGAGTTTCTGGCAGATATTTTTCATCAGGGTGCCAGTTTTTCAACGGTTAAGGTTCAGCTGGCAGCTATCTCCAGTTTTCATATAAAAGATGATTCAGCTTCCCTAACCTCCTCCAAGCTTTGTAAAGCCTTTTTAAAAGGTAGTTTTTTTTACTTGCGCCTCCAGTCAAGGACAATACGCCCCTTGGGATCTTACTTTAGTTTTACAGTCCTTGGTGTCTTCCCTTTTTGAACCAGCAGCTATGTGGGTTTACAGTTCCTGTCTTGGAAGACTGCCTTTTTGGTTGCTATTGCCTCAGCTAAAAGAGTGTCAGATTTCTTCAGAGTATAACTTAAACCAGGTCATCAATCTCCCTGTCTCTCCGAATAAGGGAGACCATAAATTGCATTTACTTGATGGTTTTATGCAGATAGCAGCGTAGTTGCCTAGAAAAAAGTCCTTTCGTAAGTCTGATCAGCTATTTGTTTCCTTTTCTAAGCTTTTTTTTGGTAAATCTGTTTCTAAGGTGACTATTGCTCGTTGGAGATCTCAGTGAATAGCTTTAGCCTATAAAGCAAAGGGATTATCTCTGCCAGGTCATTTCAAGGCACATTCTGCCAGGTCTATGGCTACTTCAATGGCCTTTTTGGTCTAGGGTTTCCTTGGGTGGTGATTGCTCTACAGCTACTTGGGCATCTTCGCACATGTTTATTTTGCACAATAAGTTGGTTCTCCTGTCCAGAGGCAGGGCATCCTTTGGCTCCGCCGTACTTCTGAATATCCTTCCATGAGGACCTCCCAGGGTCTTTTGGTAGCTGGAGACTCTGTCCCACACATTGAAGAGCAAATGAAAACAGCAACTTCAGTTAGTTATGTACTCGTCATAATGTTCCATCTGAGTTGTTGCTTTTCATTTGTCTTCAACCTCCTTCCTCTTGCCTCATGCGGGCTGTGTGGTAGACTGCATGGAAGAGACATAGGCCTTACTTTGGCAAGCCTTTGTCTTTCCTTTAGTGCTTTCAGGGTACTACTGCTAAGGTGTTAGGCCCTTGGTTAGGTCGGGATGCTATTGTCAGCAGCAAACTCTATCTGAGGGGTGGAGGGAGACAGGGGCATTATGAGTAGGGGAGGAGTTTGGAGCTTGGATCCAATGCAGGAAAATGTGAGAGTTGGATCTGTACTGGATCCGTATTCCCACAGGTTGAAGTCAAATGAACAACTCAGATGGAACGTTATGGTGAGTGCACAACTTTTTTGTATTTTTTAATGAAATGGATATTTTTTATGGTCTTCATAGTTTATATATTCTTCTTGAAATGCTCTGATTCGTGTCTTAATGTAGAATGTTTTGCTAATGGTAGTGGTGTGCAGCAAGTCAGTAGCAAACTTTTGCGCTTTGCAGTTACTTTACTGCATAGATTCATGTATATTTAGTGCATGTCTCTCAAACTAGCCTGGAGGAGGTATTTGAATTGCTCACTTTTGGGAATGCATCATGTTAGTCTTAAGCTTTTAGTCATCACTGATAACGGCTTTTATTTAAAACTTCCTTGTGATGCATTTAGAAGTATTACGGAATTTTTTTAATGGATCATGCTTGTGTCTATCACTTTCAACCACTGACTATGCTTTTTGCCATCCTCTTAGGCTCATCTTGCACTTTGCCAAATGGATTTTCAGGTTCAATAAATGGTGCCCTGCCTTTACCATTAAGTAACAAACTTGGTTTACTCTCTGAATCTGCCAACGGCAGTATCTTGATAAGCAATGTCTGTAGCATGGGCCCTCCTACTGACAGTAAACACTTTGAAAATGAGAAACATCATGAAGGTGGTGCTGAAATGGAAGAGTTGGAAAGCCTTCAAGCTGAAGCAGTTGATCTGCAGAACAAAGAAAAAATGAATGAGAAGTCTGTCAACCTCCTCGGGACTTTAACAGAGGAACATGTTACTTGTGTACAAGGTAAGTGCTAGGGTATTTAGTACTGCTTCCTTTGTACAGTTTGCTACTGAATTTATTTGCTCTTCTACTCAAACTTAGCTAGCCATTTCCAGTAGCTGTTTTAATTACAGTTTGTTCACTGGGTAGGTGGGCTGCTCCATTGATCTTTTCAGTCACAACCGGGCTTTTCTTGATATTTCTGCTTTAAATTGTTCAGCTAAAGAGGCCCAGACTTTAAGTCCATCCAAATGTCTCTGCTAATCCTTGAGTTTTCTTCCCACACCCATATCACCACTTCTGTTCCAAATACTGTTAACTTCTGAGACGCAGCATCCCCCACATATAAGTTACGATCTGAAATCTAAATTGGTGTCGTCCTTTTGCCTTCTACTGTGGCATCTTTTGTTTTTAATACGTACATTTCTACCTCCAGCTTAGAGAATCTGGGACAAAGGACCTTAAAATCAGGGGCTATCAGCGATACCTAATTAACATAAGATATGCATATTCAGCTAAGCACATCAGTGCGCACACCCACATAAGTACAGTTGTACAAAGACAGGGCATCATTGTTGAGCCGTATTTGTTAAAACATGCAGACATTAATTCTCGCACACATGCGCATAATACTCTGATATGAGGAAACTGCTGGAAGGAATAATACTGAAAGGACAGCAGTCATGTAATCAGTACCTGTAAATGAACAAATTTTCTAGAGACAAAACTAGATATAAAGCTGTATCTGCTTATATAAACTGATGTAAGTCCTGGATATAGAGCAAACTCAGCAAAGCAATGCAGTAGCCCTTTACAAACCTTTTAAAAGTATGAAAAGCAAGTCGCATTTGTGTGAAAAAAACAAACTTATCCCCATCTTCCTTAGCAAGATTTGCAAATGGTTTACTGCATTGTTTCATCTATTAGTTATTTTGAGTATTTGCTGGCAGGTATTTATTTTAAATTCTTAGCTGACAGGTTATTCTCACTGTGCTGGTGCTCTCTTCAGGTGTGACCTGAGTTAGTATTTATCCTGACTAGAGGAAGTTTGGCCAGGACACCAGGGAAATTTCCTGCTCTTTGATATGTGAAAGGTGCCTCGACACTTCCTGTCTGAGCTACCACCCACTCGGGCAGATGAGGTCTCAGTTTTCTGCTTCATCCAAAAGATTGCAGAGTCAGGGGTGCAGTACTCCAAAATGCTGCACTGTCTGTAATGGAAAATAAACTCAATCACTTAATGAAAATAGAGCCCACAACTTTCTGATTTCTAGCACCAAATAAGCAACCTGTTGAGACACTTACACTGTTTTAATCTGGGAACTATCACTTTGTTGATTATGCATGTGCTTTTTGGTTTGGCTGGCTGGTTTGGTATTATGCTTTCTTCTACAGGTACAGATATAAAAGTTCCTTTAGCAGAGGACTTATCACCCAAGATGTTCATAGTGTTTCACTGTTGCAGTCAATACACTTGAGTTATCCTACTGGCAGGCGACCCGTAGTCGGCCCGAGTTCCAAAGTCTTGGTCCGGCATCTGTTGCTGTCGCATCTTCCCTGACGTCAGTGCTCCAGGGGTATAAAAGTTGCAGCTGACGCAGTTTTCTCCAGTTTTTCTTGCTGCGTGGTGCCCGACGCAAAAGCAGTTCAAGTGCCGGTCGGCTGACTCCTGAGATTTTCAAAATTGAATTTCAGAACCGAAGTCTAAAATAAAGCTAAGTACCCCATTGGGGAAACTTCCATTGGGGAAAGTTTTTCTTGCTCCAGACCGATGTCAGTAAAAGTTAATTGTATTTGTTGTGGGAAGCAAATACCTCATAAGGACTTTCACTCTTACTGCATTCCTTGCTTAGGCCCTGACCACGACGTTGTCGGTTATGTGCTAGATTCAATAAACGCACTATTAAACGTCTGTTTGATTTTTCCTTACATTATTTTGGACGACGATTTAATTATATAATGCCGTCGGAACAACCAACGACCGGAATGTATAAAAAACGCCAAGACAAAGAAAGACAGGCATCTGAGGTCCAAAACCGAAGCCTCTTCTAGGCCAGTCACCGGTTCTCAGTGAGGCATTTTCGCAGCCTCTGACACCCGCTACCTCAGAGCCACAGGCCATAACCGACAGCCACGTGGAGACACCAAGGCCTGTGGAAACTCAAGGTATTGGGCCTACGGAAACTATACCCTCAGATGGGTCCGGATCTGCTGAGCAGGCACCGGCTTCTGAGGGTGTTTTCAGACCTTCACAGCTTACAATTAAGGCTACTACAGCAGCAAAGGCAAAGTCCAAAACACCATTAAAGACAAGGAAACAAGTGCAGCATTCTCCAGAACAGTCATCCATGCCAAAGAAACAGATGCTTAAAATGGCCGAAGACCTTATTACTTTAATCAGGGGCTCCCATCCCCCTCCTGACAAAAGGCCTAGGCAAGACACTGACTATGATTCCTCTGATCAGGTTTCCATTTCCTCTGATTCTTCTTCCGATCAGGGTTATTCTCTCCCTCCCTATGAGGACTCTGATGCTGAAGAGTCCATTCCTTCAGCCTCACCGCCTGAGGATTATTTTTTTGGGGAAACCCTGCACACCATGAGGGAGCATTTCCTTTGGGAGAGCCAGGATTACTCAGAATACAAGAAAAGGCTCGGAGATTTCCTTTTATTGCCTCGACACAGGCCCCTGGCTATCCCCCCTGTGCTTGATATTGTAGACGTTTTTTCTGAATCCAGTCTGTCTCCAGATTCTTTACCCCCACCCCCTGCACCAGTAAAGCCAGACAGGTACTACAGGGTCCTGACTCTCATAAATTTCTTTACAAAAACCCCTCTGTAGACCCAGAAACAATTTCACAGGGTCCTAAGGGGGGTTAAGGCTTCCACTGCCAAAAATCCAGTCCCCTCAGATAAGAGAGTCCAGAGCTCTGGACAGATGGGGGGGGGGAAAGTTTACACTTCTGCTGCTTTAGCTGTAAGAGCTTTAAACTTTTAGTTATGTACTTACCATAACTTTAGATGTTGGGGATCCATCTCGCCTACATTCTGTACTGATGGGTTCGGAGCCGATCCTCTGCTCCGACTCTGCACGCTATACTATAGAGCGAAGTCTCTAATTGGCTGAGCTATTCTACATCCCAGGATGCACCACCACTACTTCCCCAGATCTTGTTTGTCCGCACACAGTCATAGACAGTTGAAATAACATTGCCAGGTGTTTCTAGATGAAATGGCTAAACTGAACCATCCGGTCTCTTCTGATCTCCAAGGCAGGGGGAAGGAGGGTGGGTTATTAGGAATGTAGGCGAGATGGATCCCAAACATCTAAAGTTATGGTAAGTACATAACTAAGATGTTATGTGATCCTATCTCGCCTACATTCTGTACTGATGAGACAGCGTCCCTAGCACCTGATTCCTGGGTGGCTCACTGGAAAACACTCCTGAGAACTGTGGAACCGAAGGAAGCTCGCCCCCGAGATGCCACTTCCAATTTTTAATGAGAAATAAAGGTGCGAGGAGAAGACCAGGTAGCTGCAGCACAAATGTCACTAATGGCAAGCTTGGAATGAAAGGCTGTCGAAGTAGCCATAGCCCTTGTAGAATGAGCTTTCACAGTGGTTGTAAGCTCTCTATTAGAAAGAAAATACGTATGACTGATACAGTCTCTGATCCACTTGGCAATAGTGACCTTCATGACTGCTTTGCCCAATTTATTGTCTGAAAAGGACACAAACAACTGATCTGTTTTCTGTGTTTGGTGTGTCCTATCTAAGTAGAAACGCAATTGCCTGTGAACATCCAATGAATGGAAGATATACTCCGCTCTGTCTGAGTAATTGGGGAAGAAAACTGGGAGTTCCAATGACTGTTGAAAACAAAAACTAGAACAAACTTTGGGAACAAAGGATGGATTAGGCCTGAGGGATACTCTATCCTTGTGAAAAACCCAGGTACGGTGGTTTGACACATAGGGCTTGAAGTTCCGAAACTCTTCTGGCTGATGTAATTGCCACCAAAAAGGCAGTCTTCCAAGAAATAAATTTCAAGTCGCAAGTAGCTGCCGGTTCAAAGGGGGAGGAGGTCAAAGCACCTAATACGAAATTAAGATCCCACGGTGGAGCAGGATGAGAAATCGGAGGTCGTAGCAGCCCAGCACCTTTCATGAAGGCTTTACACAATTTATTGCTCATCAAAGGTGGGTTTATACTTTCATGAAAATTAGACATGGCTGCTAATTGAACCTTGATGGTAGAGACCGAAGAACCTTGATTGAATAAGGAAGCTACAAGTTTCAAAACTTCAGACACCGGGGCAGTAATGGGATCTAATCCCCGGAGTTGGGCCCAAATGGCGAATCTCTTCCATTTGCTGTTATACATCTTCTTAGTCAAATTCTTGTGGGCCGAGGACAAGATATGTATGACTTCCGAGTCCAAAACCTGGTTTCTGACTATAGTTGGAAGTGGAGGAGCCAAGCTGTTAACCTCAATGAGTGAAGGGACTGATGCAGCTGTCCCAACTGGTGGATCAAGAGATCTGGAACCTGGTCCAGGAATCATATACCGTCCAGTGCGTATTTCCGAAGTAAGGGCAGCCAGACTTGACGAGGCCAGTATGGGGCAACTAAAATCATCTTGCACTGCAAGTGAATCGCCTTCTGGATCACCCTGGGAAGAAGGGGAACCGGTGGAAAGGCGTACAGTAGGCCGGTGGGCCAAGCTTGGACTAGGGCGTCCTTGGGAAACCCCCCCCCGGAACTGGGGTAAGAGAAAAGAACTGTAGACATTTTGTGTTGAGGGGAGTTGCAAAGAGGTCGCAACAAGGAGTTCCCCCATCTTCTGAAGATCTGAGTTGCCACTCTGTCGTTCAGAGACCACTCGTGCGGGCAGAGAATAGTTCTGCTCAGTCTGTCGGCTATCACATTGGATCTCCCCAGAATGTGTGTTGCTACCAAGAAAAACGGTTGGTTGCAATAGCCCAATCCCATACTTTCATGGCCTCTCTGCAAAGGGGGGTAGGACCTGGTCCCTCCCTGCTTGTTCAGGTACCAGACTACTGACATGTTGTCGGACTGAACGGCAATCATGCCCTGGGGGAGGTAACTGTGTAGTGCTTGTAGCGATAGAAGCACCGCCCTCATTTCCAATATGTTGATGTGTAGGGAACTCTCGTCAGGGTGCCACTTGCCTTGGACTGACCTGCCCAGGTAATGTCCCCCCCACCCCGTCTGGGAGGTGTCCGTAGTCAAAGTGGCCACTGGAGGTGGAGGAGCGAAGGGTCGCCCCTGATCCGGGTTGGAGGACAGAAGCCACCAATGGGAGGTCCTGTTTGCACGTCTCCGTGATTATAATGAGGTGACTGAGAGGGAGATCCTGATACGACCACTGGACTGACAGGAGCCACTGGAGAATCCTCATGTGCAATCTTGCTAAGGGAACTAGGAGGACGGTAGCCGATATAGAACCCAACAGTTGTAGGACCATCCTTGCTGGGGCTCGGCATTTGAAGAGCAATGCTCGGACCTGAGATTGTAATGTTTCTATCCTCTCTGTAGGAAGATAGACCCGCATTTGCTTTGAGTCTATCTCTACTCCGATAAACCGTTTGCGCTGAGATGGCAGCAACACAGACTTTGCCCAATTGAAGGTGATTCCTAGGGAGTTGCCTAGAGAAATAGTGGCTGCTAGGTTTTGTAAGAGTAGATGCCTGGAGGTGGCAGTTAGGAACCAGTCGTCTAGGTATGGAAACACCTGGAATCCTAGACTTCTCAGGTGAGCAGTCAACACCGCCAAACATTTGGTGAACACCCCGGGGGGCTGTGGTGAGACCAAAGGGCAGTGCACAGAACTGGTAATGACTGTCTCCCAGGCTGAAGCGCAAGTGTCTCCTGGATGCCTGATATATCAGGATGTGATGATAGGCGTCCTTGAGATCTGTGGAGCACATCCAAACACCTTTCTCCAGCAGCGGGAGAATGGATTGTAAGGTGACCATCCGGAACTTGGACTTCTTGACAGAACGGTTAAGCTTGCTGAGATCCAAGATGGGCCTCATGTCCCCGGTCTTTTTTGGCACCAAAAAGAATCTTGAGTAAATCCCTAATCCGGTCTGGTCTTCGGGGACCGGTTGGATGACTCCTTTTTGAAGCAGCTTTGAAATTTCGATGGCTGCGAGATCCCGTTGACTGGGTGGTGGGTCTGGGATTTTCCGGGATGGTGGGGGGGGCTGAGAAAAGGAGATGTTGTAACCTCCGGCAATGATCCGGAGCACCCATCGGTCCTGGGTGATATTCTCCCAGGCCTTTAGGTGCCTCGAAAAACGACCCCCGACTGGCTCCGGAGCGGCGCAGTTGGGCAATCCTTCAGGGATGCTGGAAGGTTGAGGAGCCATGAAAGGACTCGCGGTCTCCAGTGTTGCGGGGGCCTCTGCCGCCTCTGGGACGGCGTCTTCCTGAAAAATCCCCCCCCCCCCCGTCTGCCTCTAGAAGGGGGATCATCCTGCTGTGAGGGGTAAGTCTTCTGAGATTTGTGGAACCACATTTTCCCCCCTCTTCTAGCCTTGGGATAAGGCCGGAAGGGAGTGGAAAACCGTGCCCCTACGGCAGTCAAAGTCTTACCCTCTTGTTCACAGCGGGTCAAGGTGTCCTTTACCTTAGGTCCAAACAAGGAGGACCCATCAAAGGGAGCGTCGGCAAAGGAGGACTTGAAGGCCTCAGCAAAATGACACAGGCGGAGCCAGGCTTGTCTCCGTAGAGCAACACCTGTACCCGCCGCTCTACTCGTCCCCTCGGCCGCATATGAAATGAGCCTCATGGACGAGTTCGATATAGATGACAGGGTAGCCAACTGAGAGCTAACTGTCTGGGCCAACTGCTCGGGTAGGTTACCAGAGAGGGTATCTGAAAGCTCCTTGACCAGATCCCTCTGAAGTCTGGTGAAGTGCGTCAGGTAATTCAGAGACCTTAAAGTAAAGGCTACTGAAGGGTGCGCTTGCCGTACCGATCCATACTCCTGGACTCTCTATTAGGAGGTTGGACGGACATCGAAGCCTCTGCCACATCTTGCTGGCTAGCAGATGCCACCACCAGGGCATCTACGGCCACACCTTTAGATAAAAATTCCTTTTCAGGGGGGGGCTGACAGAAATTTATTCGGGCGAGCTGGCACCGGTTCCACAGAATCCGGGTGCTCCCACGCCCTTAGAGAGATCAAATCCAGGAGCTCATCGAAGGGCAGAGACACCCAGGAGGCGGAAGGCTGAGCCCCGAAGGCCTTGAGGAAGACAGACTCCTCAGCAGAAGGGGGTTTGGACTGCCAGTCGCCTCGTTGCTTGAGGATTTCTAAGATGTCCACAAAGGAGACATCATCCGAGGACGACTTGGGGGACCCCTCCGCATCATCGAGGTCGGTCCGATGTGAGAGACTCATCAGGCCAGTCGACGTGCTTCCTCTTACACTGTCTCTTCCTGGGAGGTTCCTCCGAAGAAGCCTCGGAAGGACCCCCCAGGAAGGAAGAAATCCCCAATGGGGGTGACCTCAGGCCCCAGGGCTCCGCTGTCTTGAGACGGGGACAACAAAGGAACTAGTCTCCATGCCAAGGGAAGGTGCCTGAGAGATGGTGGAGGTAGCCAAGGAAGATTTGGCCAAAGCACTCCTCATGGCCCTGAAGGCCGGACCCCCCCCCCCTCCCAGAGTCCTGGGAAGGTCCAACCCCCGAGGCCACAACAGTAGACGGCACTCCCGCAGCCGACGCACCGAGATGGAGGCTCTGGACCGAAAGCATCGGACCCGAAACGTCACCCCCGGGGCCGACCGAGGAGGTCTGTGTACCGAACTCCGACCTGAAGGTCGGGGTTGGAGTAAGGGTCTGAGCCAACCCGAAAACCTCCACCAGCACAGAGGCTGTTGGAGGAGGAACCAATACAACAGGGTGGACAATCTGCTCCGGAGCCGACTGGGCTGGAGCCGAGACTAATTTTTGGAAAACTGGAGACTGGAACAGCCTTTGCAGCACCCTGTCTATATCCGAATCGGACATCCTCGAAGACAGAGAAGAGACCGATCGGGCCCGAGTTGACTTCTCTGCCGGCTCCGAAAGACTGGGGGACCGGCTCCGAATAGTCTCAAGTAGTATCGGCGCCGAGGGAGATTCCACCAGCACAGTAATTTCCCACGGAGCCGACTGGGACTTCGGCGCCGAGGTAGAAGAGTCTGAGTGTGCAACCTTTCTCGGCTCCGAAAACATTGGAGCTGAAGAAGGTGACCCACCTCTCGATGCTCGAGCGCTCAGCTCCGAGGACAGAGGAGTCGAGGGTGGAGGCACCGAGGCAGACCGTTCCGACCTCGGCTCCGAAGTCCGTGGAGCTGACTGAGAAGCCTGCCTTGATTTCTTTGCTGTTGGCTCCGACGGACTGGTCGGAGTCGAAGACTTCTTCCTGGAAGGAGAGGGAGAAGAAGATAAAGCCTCCTCAAAGGAAGGGGTGATCATCCCTTTCAATATCAATTTGTTTTTCCTCTCTTGGAGGACACGGGAAGAAAAGGCGTGGCATACACTGCACGACTCTTGAAGGTGCTTAGGCCCTAAGCAATAAACACACAGCGAGTGATCATCCGTTATAGACCTCTTGTACCCACACTTGGTACATTTTTTAAAACCCGAAGGTCTATGTTCTTTCGACATCACTAGAAAGACACCAAAAACCAACTGGGGACAAAAAGTAAGCACTGAGAGCCAAATCCCTCTAACTTAAGCAGGATTCGACCTATAGCTCAGAAACAGACAGACAGGTAAACTATAACAACGCTCTAACAGAGCGCGAGGGCAAGGCCCCTCTAACTAAAACGGGACCTAGATGTTAGAGGAACAAGTACCACACCAAAAATTTAACAATAATTTTAACAACACAAAAAATCCTGAACTAGAGCGCGAGGAAACCCCTACCAATAAAAGCGGGAACCTAACGCTACGAAAATTCACACAACTTTCCTCACAAAAAACACTCAAGTGATAAGTAGCTGTTAAAACGGCTTTTGGGTGAAAAATTAGAGAAATTCTGACAGAAAACTTGTCAGTAAATAGTACTTAGCCCAGCCAAGTCGAGACCACGTCTATTGCTATCAAGCGGCAAACGAGATCTGGGGAAGTAGTGGTGGTGCATCCTGGGATGTAGAATAGCTCAGCCAATTAGAGACTTCGCTCTATAGTATAGCGTGCAGAGTTGGAGCCGAGGATTGGCTCCGAACCCATCAGTACAGAATGTAGGCGAGATTGGATCACATAACATCTGTCAGTTTCACATGCTTAAATATCAACAGTACCTCATGTCATTGTTAAAGCAGAAAATGGTTACAAATATAGAAAGTCCTGACAGTAAAGAAATGCAGGATTTATTGCATGCAATTGAACAAGTGGGAAAGCATACTCTGCAATGTGGTTTTGATTCATTAGAGGCTTCTTGTAGAGCCGCAGTTACAGGCTCAGTTATCCGAAGACATGCTTGGTTGAAAGAACAAAGTTTACCTGACCATGTTAAAGTAAAATTATTGGATGCTCCACTACAGCATGATACTTTGTTTGGTGTTAAGGCAGAAGAGGTGTTAAAATGGAGGATAAAGCAAAGTCAATGCAAACTGTGAAAGATTTCTTACAGGTTCAACCACCTAGATTTAGCAGGAACTGGCCTTCAAAAAATTGGTCCTTTCCAGTGTCAGACAGGCCACAAAGAGGCAGATACAGACACCCAAGAGGCAGATCTCAGCCCCAAGGCTCCTACAGACCTAAACAATGGGGTGCTTCAGCCCCCAAAGGAGGAGAAGATAAATCACAACCTTATAGGAAACTGTCACAATGACTTCCCTCTGCAAATGCCAAGCTCTTAGACAGCACCCCCTAGGGGGAAAGCTAGCACTTTTCTCAAAAAATTGACACATGATCACCCAAGATCAATGGGTGCTGAATATAGTTTCTCGGGTACAGGTTCCACTTCCACACGCTTCCAAAACCAAAAGGTATGCCAAACCTGCCACAAAACCAATGGGCAGAGGCACAAAAACAGATTGCTGCTCTTATGGATATGGGAGCTATTCAAAAAGTTCCACAAGAAGAGCAGGGACAAGGATTTTACTCAAGACTTTTCTTAGTACCCAGAAAAGACAAAGCCTGGAGACCAATACTGGGCCTGTCAGTCCTAAATACTTTCCTGGATGTTCCAAAATTCAAAATGTTAACACTACAACTTCTGCCCATGCTGGGCAAGGAGGCTTGGCTAGTTACTTTGGATCTCAAGGAGGCATACCTACACGTCCCTATCAGACAATTGTGTGGAAGATACCTCAGATTTATAGCAGGCTCAATGCATTACCAATTCGCTGCACTGCCCTTTGGCTTATCTACTGCGCCCGGGGTCTTCACAAAATGCCTGGCACCAGTAATTGCATTTTGCAGACAAAAAGGAATAGAAATATATCCTTACTTGGACGACTGCCTTATTCAAGCAGAGAGCAAAGACATTCTTCTAAAGCACCTGGCGTTTGTAAAAAGATTGCTAATTTGCCTAGGGTACACAGTAAACGAAAAGAAATCAAAACTAGTGCCCTCTCGCGAGATCATATTCCTGGGTGCAAGCTTAAATGCAACTGGCCAGATGGCTTATCTCACGCCAGACAAACAAAGGCAACAGACTCATTACTTTCAAATAATGGCAACAAAGACCCAGCTCCCAGCAAGAAAAATTCTGCAGGCCCTGGGTTTCATGGCATCCTGCATTCTACTAATTCCATATGCAAAACTGCATATGAGGAAACTACAATGGTATCTAAAAAGTGTTTGGACTCAGTATTGTCACAGCCTAGAGACAATCATAACCTTGATTCCCTGTCTACAACAGGAGTTTCGATGGTGGTCCCAGGCCTTTCACCACAACAAGGGACAGCCTTTCCCCTTACGTACAGCCAGGCAGACAATAACAAGATGCATCGGATTATGCCTGGGGGAGCACATATGGCAGGAAAATGTATTCAGGGCATGTGGCCCAAGGACCAAATGCATCTTTACATCAATCAAAAAGAGATGCTAGCTGTACAAAATGCCCTGGCAGCCTTCAAGGACCTAATACATCCAGGACAACTATTAATAGACTGACAATACCACAGTTATGTGGTACCTAAACAAGCAAGGGGACACGCATTCCTACCCCCTATGCAGACGAGCCATGACTTTGTGGAACACAGCACTGACCTACCCAGGTACATCTGCAAGCACAATTCCTGCCAGGAACAAAAAATACACTGGCAGACGAACTAAGCAGAAATCTCATGGATCCTCATGAATGGAAGCTAAATCCACAAGTGTTCAACATAAGGGAATGGCGACACCCAGACATGGATCTTTTTGCCTCCCCTCACAGTTGCCAAATACAGAAATTTTGCACAAGGACTTATCACTCTCAAGCATGGAAAGTGGATGCTCCATCATTCAGCTGGAAAAACCTGACAGTTTGTCTTCCCTCTGATGCCTCTTCTCACCAAGGTGCTTCTAAGTCAGACAAGAGGCCAAAAATGATCCTAATTGCACCAGACTGGCCACGCCAGCACTGGTACCCAATTCTAAAGACTTTGTCCCAAGGACCACCTTGGCCTCTACCTCAAATTCCTCATCTTCTAACACAGCAAAACAATCAGATTCTGCACAGTCAACTCAGAACCTTAAACCTGGCAGCATGGCAGATAATGTAGCCACTCAGACTGCATCTCTTTCTAAAGCTGTTATGGATGTAATTTTGGAAGCCAGGAGGCCCAGCACTAGGAAATCTTATGCAGAAAAATGGAAGAGATTCTGTGCTTGGAACCGGGCACAAGGGCTCGACCCACTGGTCCCTAATATACCTCAGATTTTGCAATACCTCACTGAGATGTTGGACAAAGGCCCGTCTTTTTCATCTATTAAAATCCATGCCTCTGCCATTTCAGCTCATTACAATACGGTTCCTCCTATTTTTTCACATCCTGTATTACGACAGTACCTCAGAGGGGCAAAGAATACAAGACCCCCTAGGAGAGCACCAGTACCTACTTGGGGCCTCAGTTTTGTTAACTAACACTGCCCCCATTTGAACCAGCCAGCACAGCTGATCTAAAATACTTGTCATGGAAAACTGGTTTGCTGCTAGCAATAACTTCAGCAAGAAGAGTCTCAGTTGCAGACATTGATGGCTGTGGAACCTTTCCTCAGGACAGGGTTTCTCTCAGGCAAACCCAACATTCATGCCAAAAGTGGTTTCCAGTGTGGCCTTAAATCAAACCATTAATTTACCTACTTTCTACCCAAATCCCCAGAATAAAGGGGAAAGACTTCTGCATGCTTTGGATATACACAGGCAGCTACAATTTTACTTGGACAAAACAAAAGCTTTCAGAAAAACTGAGCAACTGTTTGTAGCATATGCTGCAGGATCACAAGAAAAGCCTATTACAAAGCAAACTATCTCCAAATGGATAGAACACTGCATCCGCTTCTGTTATGCACAACATGGCAGATCTGTGCTTAAGGGCATTAGGCCTCATTCCACCAGAGCAGCAGCCACTTAAGCAGCTTTCCTCAGAGGGGTTCCAACCAAAGACATTTTAGAAGCTGCAACCTGGAGCTCAGTGCACATTTACCAAGCACTACCACCTACCTCTCTACTCCAAATCCAGAGCAGGCTTTGCCACTGCAGTTCAACAGGGCTTGTTAGCCTCGCCAAATCCAATCTAGACCCAGCCACTCAACCTCAGCTTTGGGATTCTACCCAAGTGTAATGACTGCAACAGTGAAACACGAACATAGTACAGTTGTGTACCTACCATAAATGTAGATGTTAGTGTATTCACTGTGGCAGTCCAGGTGTCCAACTGCAGTGTCCATAATGGAAAATAAACCCAATCACTTGATGAAAATAGAGCCCACAACTTTCTGATTTCCAGCACCAAATAAGCAGCCTGTTGAGACACTTGCACTGTTTTAATCTGGGAACTATCACTTGTTGTCTATGCATGTGCTTTTTGGTTTGTCTGGCTGGTTTGGTATTATGCTTGCTTCTACAGGTGCAGATATAAAAGTTCCTTTAGCAGAGGACTCATCACCCAGTTTTCTGTCTCCCGTAGTTATCTTTTCCCCTCTTTTTTTTTTACATTACTTGCCTGCTTTTTCTTTGGCTTGGTGTTTGTGCTTTTTTCCTCCTGGCTGTTGCAGTTAGAGACTTGGCAAATGTGATGGGCCCGCAGCCCAAATCCTATTATAGCAGGGTGCTACGATCATTCTCATTTCTCAGCTCATTGAGACTTGTGCAGGTGAGTCCATGAGTACTCATTTTTCCTTTGATTTGACTGGCTTGCCCAGATTCGGAGTTTTGCTCATCACGTGCAAGGATGCATGTACTTGCTGATTTCGGTCTGGCATCCCAGTATCTGCTTCACACTTGCTGGGTAGGCCAGAGAAGATGCACCTTACACTGGGCCTGCTTTTTTTAGCTCTGGTTGGTGCCTGGGCCGTACACTGTGGTTCAGTATTGGTGCAGGTGGTGGTTTACTTGTCTGATCTTGAGCTGGATATTGTATTCAGTCCAGTGTCAGTTGATAACCTCTACAGAGGTTCTACCTTTAATAATAATTCATAAGATCTAGTTAGGCTAGTATATGAAGAATCCATGTTGACTGACCCTGTCCACAATGCCTTAGTGCAAGCATTCATTTATATGTACATTAACTGCCCTGTCTCATTTTTTTTTTTTTTGGGGGGGGGGGGAGTTGAGCAGAAATCGTACACTATACTTGGAGATGAGCTTGCAGAGGAGTTTTCATTACCAGGACTTTGGTTGTTCTTATTTTCAGATGAGGATTTATTGCAGACTTCTACCTCCATACATCTTCAGCTTTATTGCATTGGTTTCCTGATGGTGGATTTGTGTGAGAAGGAGATCCTTTTAGGTCTCGCCTTTCCTGGAGGAGGTGTTTTGCAGATGATGGGTTTCAGGCAGATTGTCCCAGAGGCTTTGCCTTCCCACCTGGTGGGATTAAACATGCTATGTAGCCTCTCTGGCTTTCCTTCTGAATGGCTGACATGGTCTGATTTTTATGTAGGTAGGTGGGATGTAGGCCACCTTTGCCTCTGCTGAGGTTTTTCATTCTCTGTTCTTTGTACTTCCATTTGAAAGTGTTTGGAAGCTGAGGATGTAGGAGGTGTAATGGTCAACCCTTACTTTCTTGCTTGCCTAATTACAGTGACCTTGATGCCTTGTTACCCAGAGTGTTGTGCTCCCAGGATATCTTTTTTCTTTAGAGCTGTTGTGTTCTGCAGTACCAAAAAGGGGTGCTTTCCAGTTCGCCATTTTGGTTTCTTGTACATCTACAGAAGTTGTCAACAAATGCATTTCCCTCATTTCCTTTGGCAAAGTGTGAATTGTTTCAAACCCCCCCCCCCCCATATTGCAGCTTGGTCAGGGTAGCCCGGTCCTTTGTGAATGTTCTGTTAGTGTGTGTGAATGTTCTGTTAGTGTGTGGAGGGGCTGACCATAGACCCTGCAGAAGTCTGTTTTGTACACTGCTGGTAATGTCTGCTTCTCATGTTAATTTTGGTGAGGGTAATCACTTAAGCTATGGCTATCATTGAACATTTTCCTTGTGTGGGTAATTGCTGCTGAGTTATTACTGTACATCTTGGGACGTGGCAGTCCAATGGTACCACTTGTTGCCGTTTTTCCAGTCAAGGGTGTACAGCTAAGATTAGTCACTCTTTCAATACATTTAAGCTTGAAGAAACTCATTTCCAGTTTTTCCTTCCATTGACCCCATGGATGGTGGATTGACTTGCAAGGTGGATGTGTTAATTCATCCCTTCCCTTCAGAACAGTGGTGGTGGTGGGGTCCTCGGACCTTCACAACATTTTGAACAAGGTTCCTCTTCTATGCTGTCAAAGCTGTTTTTTTCTGCAGGTGTACTATTGTACCCCATGGGCAGGTTTGGACTTGACTACCAACATTGTGTAGATGTTTGTGTTGCACTGTTGCAGTCATCACACTTGGGTTATCTGCCTACTGGTAGCCTCAGTCGTCCCGAATACCAGAGTCTTAGTATTTCTGCATCGGATGCTGTCGCTTCCATGACGTTAGGTTGTCAGGGGTATAAAAACAGGCAGCCGACGCCATATCAGTCTTTCTTGCCGAGGAGGAGCCTGAAGCAGTTGGCAAGTGCTGGTCGGCCACTATCTGAAATTTCCGTTTGAGTTGATAATCCTGAAGTCTACTAAAGCTAAGTAACCCTGTTGGGGATCCTTTTTTCTTGCTCTAACCGATATCAGAAAAAATTAACAATTCCCTTGCCTGTGGAAAGCAAATACTTCAGATTTTTATTCTTACTGTGTCACCTGTTTAGGCCCAAACTACGATGTCCCTCACTGTCCGGTTTGTGCCTTAATGCCGGAACCATTCGTCGGGCTAACTTTGTCACTAAATTATTTTGCTCTCGATCTCTGTGTTCTGAAATGGCTTCGGTAAGCCATCAGACTACCAATCTTCTGAAAAAGCATAAGGATAAAGACAGAGACAGACTGCATAGGTCCAAAACTGCCGACGATGCTTCAGTTAAGCTAGTCACAAGTCCTCCGGTATTGTGAGGTGCCTTTGCAGCCCCTGATGCCCACTTGTATGGATTTGCAGGCCTCTGCTGAGACCCATTCAGAGGCCGGTATGCTGCGAGATGCTTAGAGTATGGAACCAGCAGATGTCTGCCTTGGATCGGTCTGGAGCCACTATGCTGGCACTGGCTTATGAGGGTGTATTTCATCCTACTGATGATCAAATCAACAACTTCATTTTTAGCCAAAACTACCGAGTTTCTTAGGCTCAGAGTAAGCACTACTCCTAGAAAACTGACTACTAAAGCGCATGCTCAGGCACCCATGCCACAAAAACAAATGCTTAGAATGGCTGAAGACCTTATTATGCTAATTAGGGGAAGCCAGCCTTCCCCTGCTAAGAGACCAAGAATTCAGTTGCCTTCAGATTCTACAGACCAGGAGTCCGATGACTCTGACCTTTCTGATTATCTAGACATGCACTTAGCCTATGAGGATTCAGGTGCAGAGGAATCCATTCCCTCCGTTTCCCTCTAGAAGATTTTTCTTTTGGTGAAACCTTGCGTACTTTGAGAGTATTTCCATTGGAAATGCCAAGACCGTCCTCAGGCCAAAAAGACTCAGAATTTTTAGAGTTGCTTCAGCACAGGTCTTCAGCTATACGCCCTGTCCTGGATGTTGTGGACGATGTTTTCATGGAATCCAGTCTCACTCCAGACACCTTACCTCCGGCCCCTAGGAAACCTGACTGGTACTACAGAGTGCCTGATTCTCACAAGTTACTGCTGATCCAGAGATGATTTCCCAGGGACCTAAAGGTATTAAGGCTACTACTGCCAAAAAATCCTACCCCTTCGGATCGGGATTCCAGAGCTTTAGACAGATTGGGTAAGAAGGTATATACCTCTGCAACTCTTGCTGTCAGGGCATTGAATTGCAAGTTTCACATGCTGAAGTACCAGCAACATATTCTGGAACTAATTAAACAAAAAATGGTAATGTTTCCAGACTGTGCAGAAAATAGATTTGCAAGAGCTTATGCATTCTGCAAACTAAGTTAGTAAGCGTACTTTGTGGTGTGGTTTTTATGCCCTAGAAGCATCTTGCAGGGCTGCAGTCACTGGCTCTGTACTGAGAAGACATGCTTGGCTGAAGGAGCTGACCTTGCAAGACCATGTCAAATCCAAATTACTAGATGCTCCTTTAAATAAGGACTGTTTGTTTGGCACCAAAGCAGAAGTTCTTAAAGATGGTAGAAAAAGCTAAGTCTATGCAAACTGTTAGAGTTCTTACAAATGCAACCACCTAGATTCAGTAGGCATTGCCCTTCAAAACACTGGTCCTTTCCAACCCCCTCCAGGCTTTCCCAAACAAGACCCAGGAGTAACGGACCACCCACAGTACAGTCTCAGGGTATGCAGAGATCTAAGCAATGGAGTGCCCCCACCCTTAAAGCCGGGAGTGGTAATAGAAAAAGTTCACAATGACTTCTCAACTCTACTTCCCAACCCTGCCCAACTGCTTGTGCCCGTAGGAGGAAAACTTTCCCTTCATGCAGAAACTGGATGTCCATCACTCAGGACTGATGGGTCCTCAACATTGTATCCCATGGGTACAACTTTTATTTCCATTCACTGCCAACCCCAAACTGGTTTCTAGACCTTCCTCCAGACCAGTGGGCAGAGGCTCAAAACCAAGTACTTTCCCTTCTCAATATCAGAGCCATTCAGCCTGTTCCAGTAGAACAAAGGGGTCAGAGTTTCTACTCCAGACTATTCCTGGTACTCAGGAAAGAGGGCCCTTGGTGCCCAATCCTGGATCTTTCAGTTCTCAACACCTTCCTGGTGGTCCTAAAATTCAAGATGCTTACCCTGCAACAGCTTCTCCCTATGCTAGCCAAGGATGCCTGGTTAGTCACCCTAGACTTAAAAGTAGCTTGTCTGCTCATCCCCATAATGGAGTCATGCAGGAAATATCTACATTTCAGGGCACGGTCTATGCATTCAGTTCTCTGCACTTCCCTTTGGCTTATCTACTGTGCCCAGAGTATTCACAAAATGCCTGGCTCTAGCCATTGCATACTGCAGGCAGAGAAATATCCAGATTATACTCTTACTTGGATGACTGCCTGATTCACGTGGACCGCCAGGAATTGCTACTTCAGCACCTGACATTTGTAAAAAAAAAAAAAAACCTTCTCACTTCATTGGGGTACACCATCAAGAAAAGGAATCACAACTGGTACCTAGTCAAAAGATTGTATTCCTGGGAGCAAGCTTGGACGAAGCTTCCAAGATGGCATTTCTCACTTCAGGAAAAACTGTTTATCTGACAGACTTCTTCAAACAAATGGCCACCAAAACCCAGCTATCTGCAAGAAAAATACTGCAAGCCCTAGGGTTCATGGCCTCATGTATTCTGCTAATTCCATATGCAAGACTGCATATGAGGAAGGTTAAATGGTACTTAAGTCATTTGTGCCAACATTTTCAGGACCTGGAAACTGTCATTCCTATCATACCTTGTCTAAGGGCAGAGTTCCTTTGGTGGGCAAAAGCATGTAACCACAAGGGACTGCTTTTTACACAACCCCACGCCGCCCAAACCCTGACCACAGACTCATCAGACTAAACATTTGCCAGCCATGTGAGCCACCCATGCATTCAGGGCCACTGGAGCTCAAGGCAAATTCTCCTGCACATCAATCAAAAGGAGATGCTAGCTGTACAGAATGCTCCGACAGCTTTCAGATACCTAATCCTTCCAGGACAACTGTTAAAAAGAGAACACCACAGTTATGTGGTACATCAGCAAGCAGGAGGAACCCATTCTTATCCACTCTGCAGGTTAGCCATGGCCCTGTGGAACACGGCCTTGGACAACCAAGTCCATCTACAAGCTCAAGTTCTGCCAGACAGACAAAATTTACTGGCAGATGTCTTAAGCAGAGATCTCCTAGACACACATGAGTGGAAATTGGAACCCAGCACCTTCAACTGTCTGATCCAAAGGTGGGGGACCCCAGAGGTGGAGCTCTTTGCTTCCCCCGACAGCCACCAGTTAAGCAAATTCTGCACCAGAAACCCTCACAGCAAGACCTGGAAGGTGGATGCCCTATCCTTTCAATGGGCAAACTTCTCAATCTATGCTTTTCCCCTGTGCTCCTTCTCTCAAGAGTACTACTCAAGATAAAACAAGACAGGCCAAGGACAATTCTGATTGCCCCAGACTGACCACGCCAGCACTAATACCCACTCCTGCGCAGCCTGACAACTGTGCCACCATGGCACCTACACCAAACCCCTACCCTGCTGTTACAGCAGGAGGGATGGATTTTGCATCCTCTATTTTCTCACCCTCTCATCACAGTCCCTGAGAGGGGCTAACAACTTAAGGCCCCCAAGGAGAGCACCCACCCCTGCTTTGGGACCTCAACTTTGTACTGGAAAAGCTCATGCTTACCCTATTTGAACCTGCTGCTTCAGCAGAGCTAAAATTCCTCTCTTGGAAAACAGCCTTGCTTCTAGCCATCACTTCAGCTAGAAGAGTTTCTGAGTTACAGGCACTGATGGATGTGGATCCCTTTATTATTTTCCATGCTGACAGGATTTCCCTCAGGAACTAACCCTTCCTTTATGCCTAAGGTGGTGTCCATTGTGGCTCTAAACCAATCCATCCATTTGCCAACCTTCTTCCCTAACCCTGAGAATAAAGGGGAAAGGATCCTGCACTCTTTGGATGTGCACAGACAGGTCAGGTTATACCATGAAAGGACTAAGCCTTTCAGAAAATCTGACCAGCTGCTAGTCAGCTTTGCAACAGGGGTAGAGGGCAAGGCCATTTCAAAACTAACCATTTCCAAAAGGGACAGCACACTGCATCCATTTCTGCTACAAGCACCCTGGAAAACCAACCCCTCAGGGGGTCAGAACACATTCCACTAGAGCTTCTTCTACCTCTACAGCATTTCTCAGGGGAGTACCTACACGGGACATTCTGGAAGCTGTAACCTGGAGTTCTGTACACACCTTCACCAAGCATTACCACTTGCCTATCTTTTCCAAATCCAGGGCAGGATTTGCTACAGCAGTCTTGCAAGGCCTACTAGCCAGCCTGAACTCTTCTTGACTGCCTCCGCCCATCCTCAGCTTTGGGAATCAGCCCAAGTGTGATGACTGCAACAGTGAAACACGAAGAACATAGTACAGTCGTGTACACTTACCATAAATGTAGATGTTAGTGTATTCATGGTTATAGTCCTGGTTACCCTCCCCCCAGCCCCCTTGTTTTCTTTCTTTCTCTCTCTGTCTCTCCTCTCTGTGGTTATTACTAATGGTATTGGTATTTACTTTTTACTGGGGGTGTTTTTCCCCACCATATACTAGCTCCCTATTTGGGGGATCCTGACATTTGGAGCAAGAAAAACTGATGTAATGGTGCCATCTGCCTGTTTTTATATACCCCTGACGATCTGATGTCATGGAAAAGTGCCAGCATCTGACGCAGAAATACTAAGACTCTGGTGTTCGGGCTGTGACTGAGGGCTACTTGCAGGCAGATTACCTAAGTGTGATGATTGCAACAGTGAATACACTCTACCATCTACATTTTATGGTAAGTGTACACAACTGTACTTTCTGGATCACCTATGTAGCGGATGTTTTAGCTCCAAGCAAACTCTTGGTACTCTGTCTGAGAGATAATAGAATGATTTGCAGTGTGGTGGTGCAGTATTTGTCCTGGATTACCTTTTCAGCCTTTTGGTCTAATGTTTAACCTTTTGGAACTTGATTTCTGGGATGGTTGCCCATTTTCCTTAAGTTTGTGGTGTACTTTTGAGGGCTTTGGTGGAACAGGATTTTTTCCTTGTGGTAGATGTTCTGTGTTTCTGTGTTTCACTATTGCAGTCATCACCCGTGGGGTTATCCCTGCTGTGGTAGCTCTTGGTCAGCCCGAATACCAGAGTCAGTGTTTGTGTGCCGTCTGACGTCAGGTCGTCAGTGCAGTAAAGCAAGGCAGCCAATGTCATTACATCAGTCTTTCTTGCCGTAGAGCCCGTAGCAGAAGCGGTTCGCACGAGTGCCGGTCGGTCGCTACCAGAAGTTGAATTTTAGCAGAAAACACATTTATTTATTTATTTATTTACTTTTGTTTACTGGGTTAGTCCAACTGGATACATATCCATTTTCACTGGAGGCCCGGGGAGAAAAGCTCCAGTTATACAACATAATAAAATATAGAAAAAATTACATAGCATTTGAACATTACATTTAAAGCACTTAACATTTCAAAAACAACATATTACGATAAAGAAAGGAAAGCATCATTAGACAGTGACATAATATAGAGTACAAGTTCTTGAGTTAACAGAAGTAGACTAGTAATAAGACAGAAGGAAAAGGTTAATAGGATTGATTGGGTTGGGTTGGGAGGGTGGTCTAATGGTTAAGGTGTTTGCCTTACAAGCACAAGGTACAGAGTTTGAATCTCACAGGGGATAATTGGCTAGGCTTAAAATGGCTCGCAAGGGCAGTTAGCCTAGTACTAACCTATATGCCTATATATGCCTGATGATTACAGGAGAAGGGAGTGTAGAGACTAAAGGGAGGGACTAGTAGTAATCAATGAAAGTAGTAAAGATATAAGGTAGAGAGCAGAAAAATGTTAGCGTCAGGTATTTTGGAAAAGAAAAGTAAGGATAGTTAGTCTGGGTTATTACAAGAGAATAACCAGTGATTAGAGAGAAAGAGTTTTAGTTTGGTTTTAAATAATGGGAGAGAGGAGAGGGTGGTCAGATAGTTTGGTAGTTGATTCCATATTTTACCCACTGTTTGAAAATAGAGATTTGCCTGCTAAGTTATTTGAGAAGGAAATGTGTATCAACATTTTGTTGGCAGAGCGCAGATTCTTCAGGTTATTATAAGGTCTTATAATGGTCGAGAGAATTGGGGATGTAGTTGTCTATCTCGCCTTCATTCTTGCTGGATGGGTTCGGAGCCGACCTCGGCTCCGACTCGGCCACTCTAAAAGCTCGAGAGTTGGTTCCACCGGCTCGAGGCTCCCCTTATATCCCACAATGCTAGGCGTGAGTTACCTCAGATCTCGTTTGCCGCTACAGCGATTGAGGTGTTTGGTTTCTACCGGCTTCTAGGTGAGTTATTGTAGAGTAAATTTTAGTCTACTTAAACCCCTTTAATTTAATTTATAATAGTTATTTCCTTTAGCTTAGTGGATTTAGTCCCTTTTTTTTTTCTTCTATTATCCCCTTTTTTCACAAAGAACTTAAGTTCTTCCCTCGGGCTTTCGGGCCTTTCCATCCCCTTAGTGGTGTGTGTGTGATTTTGTCAGGAATCTAAAACTTGTGATAGTAAGTTTTAATTTTTGAGTTAAACTTGTATAAGGTGTAATCAGTGTGTTTGACTGTGTGTGTGGTTACACTTTCTTCGATAATGTCTAAGGACTCAAAGGTCTCAGGCTTCAAGAAGTGTGACTCATGCTGTCAGAAAATGTCTCTGACAGACTGTCACACTTCTTGTGTATACTGCCTGGGACCTTTACACCTGCAGGACTCTTGTGCTGTATGCCATGGCTTCAGCCCCAGAGTCCTGCAGGAAAGAAAAAATAAACTTATTTTGAGAGGTTTACTTAAGCCTGAGGGTTCCCTTACTGTTACTTCGGGCAAACCCTCCAAGGCTTCTAGGTCCTCGGCTCCAGCTTCTGAGCCGAGGCCTAAGGCTTCGAAACCTCCGTCTACATCGGCTCCGGCTGGAGCCGATGAGTCTCAGACTGCAGTTTCTGTGGTTTCCTCGGCTCCGGCTGGAGCCGAGGTATTGGAAATTCCTGTGTCTAGTTCCGACTAGACCTTCGGAGCAGACATCTAGAAAGAGGTCCAGGTCACCGTCCCTTGGCTCCGTTAATTCGGCTCCAGCATCTCCCTTGCTGTCTGAACGGAGCCATAGATCTCACTCCTCTAGGTCATCGAGGCTTTCGGACCATGACCTTCAGAGGGTAGTGAGTCGACTTCTTAAGTCCGAGGCACTGGCCCAAATGCTTCAGAGCCCGACTCATCAGTCGATGCCTGACCCTGTCCCTCATTATGTTCCTCCTCCGACTCCTTTGAGCTCGGAGCCGGGGCGTTTCGGAACAGAGACTGTGGTAGCGTCGGAGCCGATACAAATGTCTTCGGCTCCGATTTCTTCCTTAGAAGAATCTCGGCGCCGGACTTCCCTCGTCGGCTCCGAGGGGGTGAGTGGCATCGGACCCTTGTCCGACCCCGCTCTCCCTCTCGGTGCTTCGGCGCTGGTGAGTTCGGCTCCGACATCGGCCTCGGAGCCATCGCTGTCGGTGCCGAGGGAGGTTTTCAGCTTTTCGGAGCGGGGACCTCTGGCTCTGCCTGACAGGGGTGCGTTCGAGGTCATGCGGAGTGTGTTGGAACCTGGTTCAACTCCACAGTCGGCTCCGTCCGCCCCTCCCTCTTCCGTGCCTCAGGTCAAGTCGACTCACTCCCTCATCCCAGACCGCAGAGAGCCAGCTCCTCAGGAATCCCCTGTGGGGATCTCATCCTCTTCAGAGGCCTCTTCTGAATTGGCAGAAGAGCCCCCTCGGAAGAGAAAGTGTAAGAGGAAACACATAGACTCACCTGAGTCCGTCACCTCTGACACAGATTTAGAGGATTCCGAGGGTTCCCCCCGTTCCCCTTCTGAAGATGTCTCATTTGCAGACATTTTAGAAATCCTCAAACAGAGGGGAAATTGGCCAGCCCTCAGCCCTTCGGAGGATGAATCTGTGTACCTTGAGGCGTTTGGCTCTCGCCCTTCCACCTCCTGGGTGTCTCCCCCCTTTGACCCCCTCATGCAGGTGGTAGCAAAAAAGGCATGGACGGCTCCTGACTCAGTGGACCCCACTCCCAGGAGACCCTCAATTTATCACGGCACCAGCGGATAAACAATTTCTGACCAAGGGAGTTTCTGTGGATGCTATGGTGGTTGCTGCTGCCACTAAGAAGGAACTAGCTGATCCTTCACTGCCTGTCCATCCACCTAACAAGGAATCTAGGTCTATGGACAGGTACGGGAAGCGGATGCTCTCATCAGCGACCTTTGCAATGCGTTCGCTGAACTACCTATGCCATTTTACTCTTCTTCAAAGAGACTTGATCAAAGAAGCGAGTGACATGTTGAAGGATCCTACAGCTGCGGGTTTTCAGGACAAGATGAACACTCAGCTGGCTACCCTGAACTCCATAGCTAACTCCTCCATGCGCCTCCTTTCGTATGCGGCTGATGGAGCGAGCAGGGCCGCAGGGACAGGTGTAGCCTTACGCAGGCATGCCTGGATGCGGCTATGCAACTTTGCGGACCCCTTTAAAACATCTTTCACTAATTCCCCGTTTGATGGATCATCTCTTTTTGGTCCTCAAGTGAAAGAAACCTTTACAAGGTGCGAGACGGATGGCAAGACTCTTTCTGCCGTCGGAGTCCGTTTTTCTACTGCTTCTCGGCCTTACCCCAAAGGCCAGAAAAGTGGCAAAATGTGGTTCCCCACTCAATCTCACGGGACTTCGCCTGGCGACAAAGTCGGTTCCCGCCAGAGGCAGAGGGGGAACAACAATGGTAGGCGATAAGCCCTAGAGGCAGGGGGTCCAGAACCAGGGCAATCGAGAAACTTTCTCCGATAAGCCCTTTCAGCATCCCTGAGTTGTTGCCGACTGTCCACCTTCGAGGCAGTCGGGGAAGATTGTCACTGTACCCAGAAGCCTGGCTATCCCTAACTTCGAGACAAGTGGGTACAGTCCATCATTTCGAAGGCTATTCCATTCCCTTCGTTTGCATTCCAAACCGATCAAAAAATCCCTTCCAGATGTTCCACCCGCTCAAAGGGATCTTGCAGCTTTGGAAATTTCAAAGCTGCTTGCAAAAAGAGCAATTCAGCCAGTTCCAGCAGACAAGCAAGGATCCGGAATCTACTCCAGGTTCTTTTTAGTTCCAAAAAAAACAGGGGACTGGAGACCAATTTTGGATCTCAGTATCTTGAACAAGTCAGTCAAGAAAACACGATTTCGGATGGTCACGCTACAGTCCATCCTTCCCCTATTGGGAAGAAAAAACTAGATGTGCTCTATAGACCTTAAGGATGCGTACTATCATATAAAAATGAACAGACGCTAGAGAAGATTTCTCCGCTTCAGGCTGGGAACCAGTCATTTTCAATTCAGAGCCCTGCCCTTTGGACTCACCACTGCCCCCCGGGTGTTTACCAAATGCATGGCAGTGGTAGCTTCTCACCTGAGACATCAAGGATTCCAGGTGTTTCCGTATTTGGACGACTGGCTCCTCACAGATCCCACCAAGCATCTTCTTCTAAGGGCCAGGGACTACACCTTTCGCATTTGTCAAAACTTAGGCATTTCAATAAATTGCGAAAAGTCTGTTTTGTTGCCTTGTCGTGTTATTACCTTCATAGGCGCAATTCTAGACACAGTCAACATGTCTGCGAGGCTAACAGATCAGAGAATAACAGACGTACAAAAACTGGTCTCGCTCATCTTCAGCAGCAACAGAGTCAAAGCCAGGTTAGTTCTGAAAGTATTGGGGATTATGGCGGCTGCCATACCTTTGCTTCCATTAGCCAGATTCCACATGAGAATCCTTCAATGGATGCTCTTCACACAATGGTCATACCAGCAACTTCCGATGTCCCACACCATTATGATCACGCAAACATGCAGGAATCATCTTCTGTGGTGGATGTCTTCCCCTCAGCTCCTCTTGGGAAGACCCTTTGTTCCTCCCCCTCCGGTTGCTACTCTGACAACGGACGCCACCCTGATCGGGTGGGGGGGGCATTATCAGGGCAGAACTGTCCAGGGCACATGGCAACCAGACGAATGCCACTTGCACATAAATGTTCTAGAGATGAGAGCAGTGCTTTTAGCGTTGCAAGCCCTTCAAGACTCTCTTCCCTTGGGAGCGATAGCAATCCAGGCGGACAATATGTCTGTAGTGTGGTATATCAACAAACAAGGCGGAACCAGGTCCTACCCCTGTGTCGAGAAGCACTCAGACTGTGGCAATGGGCGATTTCTTCTCAGCGGTTTCTGATAGCAACGCACATCCCCGGAAGTCCAATCAAATTGCGGACAAGTTGAGCAGAGCTATCCTCATGCCTCACGAGTGGTCTCTGAAAGACTCTGTTGTGAGAGAAATTTTTCTCAAGTGGGGTCAGCCTTGCTGCGACCTTTTGCTACTCCCCAAAACAGCAAGTGCAGAGATTATTTCACACTATTCCCTTTACCAGGCCAGCCCAGCAGAGACGCTCTAGTCCAAGATTGGCCCCGGGACTTCTGTATGCATTTCCTCCCTTCCCACTAATCTCTCAAGTGATACAGAAAGCTATCGCTCAGAAGGCCTCGTTGATCCTCATTGCTCCTTACTGGCCTCGACAGGTTTGGTTCCCCTTTCTACATCATTTTCTGTTGGAGCGACCTTGGCATCTGGACCTACTTCCAGATCTTTTTGATCCATCAGTCGGGTCAGTTTCATCGCTCCCTTCCCTCTCTGAACCTCACTGCTTGGTTCCTCCAATTCCAACCTTAGCCAGGCTTCCTCAAATATCTCACTCTGTTCGAGATATTTTGATAGCTTCTCATAAATCTTCCACTCGAAAGATTTATTCGAGTAAGTGGAAAGCGTTTAGCCTATTGGGCTCAAGGCAGGGACGTAGATCCTTTCACTGCTTCCATCCAAATGGTCCTTGATTTTCTAGCTGAACTCTTCCATGCAGGTTCATCTCCTTCGACTCAAAGTTCAATTGGCAGCTATCTCTAACTTTCATGTGGGCATTTCAGAGTCTGCCATAATGTCCCACAAGCTTTGCAAAGCCTTTTTGAAGGGAGTTTTTCTACTCAGACCTCCTATAAGAAATCCTCCTCCTCCTTGGGACCTAAATTTAATTCTTAGTTCTTTGATTCTTCCCCCTTTCGAACCTGCAGCCTTCTGTTCTTTAAAATTGCTATCATGGAAGACTCTCTTTCTGGTAGCTATTACTTCAGCTAGAAGAGTTTCAGAACTTCATGCACTCAGCTGTCGACCTCCTTATCTGTTTTTCCATAAGGACCGGGTATCTTTACGAACCAACCCGTCATTTTTACCTAAGATAGCCTCGGCGTCTAATCTAAATCAAAGCATTGACCTCCCTGTGTTTTTTCCAGAATATTCTAACAGGTCTGAACAAAAATTACATTGGCTAGATGTTCATCGTCAGTTAAGGTACTATTTGGATAGAACCAAACAATTCAGAAAATCTGACCAGCTGTTTGTCTCTTATGCAGAAGGCAGAAAGGGACTTTCAGTTTCAAAGGTATCATTATCTAGATGGCTAACATCTCTGATTTCCCTTGTTTATGAAATTAGACACCAAAAGCTGCCTAGCAAACCTAAAGCTCATTCCACCAGAGCTTTGGCTACTTCTATAGCCTTCCAAGACAGACTGCCTATTGACACCATTTGTGCAGCGGCTACTTGGGCTACTCCTCACACTTTCATTTCTCATTATAAGTTGGATTTAGCTTCTAGGCACAGAGCTAACTTTGGTTCCACTGTTCTCAGGAGTCTGTTCCGTTAGGCCACCCGGGACAAGGTGCTAGGGACGCGGTCCCATCCAGCAAGAATGAAGGCGAGATAGACAACTTAACATATAGAAGTTATGTTCTTACCATAACGTTCCATGTTAGTTGTCTTCTTCTCGCCTTCTTCTTGCGTCCCACCCTCCTTCCCCCTGGCCTGGACAGACCTAGAGGAGTTTGATTGTGACCTCTCTTTCTACCACCTCTTTACTTTAGGTATATGCTCTGCGGTGCATATTTTCCTGGATCAGGATGTAGGTCACCCTTCTCTTCTCCCTTGTTTATAGAGGTGGACTTTGTTTCTAGTTATTCTGCTACTGTTATAATGTGGGCCTAGCTTACAAACGAGATCTGAGGTAACTCACGCCTAGCATTGTGGGATATAAGGGGAGCCTCGAGCCGGTGGAACCAACTCTCGAGCTTTTAGAGTGGCCGAGTCGGAGCCGAGGTCGGCTCCGAACCCATCCAGCAAGAAGGCGAGAAGAAGACAACTAACATGGAACGTTATGGTAAGAACATAACTTCTATTTTTACTAGGTTGGTAAAGGGCTTTGTGGGCAATTGTGAGTTGATTAAATTGTAATAGTAGTGGTAATTCAAGCCAGCCTAGCTGTTTTAGATTCTGACAGTGATTGGTCCTAAAAGGAGAGTTGGTGGCAAATCTTGCAATATTATTGTATGATCTAGTCAAATTGTTAAGATTATGTTTGGAAAGATTTGTGTATATGGGGGAAGCATATAACAGGGTAGAGATTAAGTGAGTTCTGGCTATAGTGATTCTAGTTGTTGGTGTCAGGAAGGGTTTAATGCGGTAGAGGGAACCAAGTTTTTTATTAGTAGATTTAATTGTAGAATTTATGTGATAATCAAACTTAAGTTGATTGTCAGTAGTAATTTCTACTACTTTGGTAGTGGGGTCTGGAGAGAGAACGGTACCATCTTCAGATGTAAGTGTGAAATGGAGAGGGGGGTGATGGGTGAGATGGGTTGAAGAGCAGCAATTTAGTTTTTTTAGGGTTAAGGATAAGACAATGGTTAGAGAACCATTTTTCTATAGTAGAGAAGGCTTTTTGTATATGAGAATGAAGATCAGTTTGAGATGAGGCAGAGCAAATGATAGTGGAGTCATCAGCATATTGGATACAGATAGACTGCGGAATGGAGAGATGGAGGTCATTTATGAAGATGGAAAACAATAGTGGCCCTAAAATAGAGCCTTGTGGGACACCTAGAGAGGTAGGAAAAAGGTCAGAAAGATGGTTTTGCCAAAGAACGGCTTGTTTTCGGTTATCCAGATAGGATGTGAACCAGTTCATGGTAGGATGTTCAAAGGAGAGGGACTTCAGTATGTAGAGGAGAAGTTGATGATTAACCATGTCAAAGGCTTTAGATAGATCCACGAAGAAAGCAGAGGATAAAATATTATTGTTATGATTATTGTTGATGCAGTTAGTAAAGGATAGTAAGGCTGTGGTGGTACTATGAAATGGCTGAAATCCATGCTGACAGTTAGCCAGGAGCTGATGTTGAAGTAGATGGGTAATAAGTTGTTTATGGATACATTTCTCCATAATTTTGGCTAGTGGGGAGAGTAGAGCAATGGGACGGAAGTTAGAGAATTCAGTAGAGTCTCCACCTTTGTGGAGAGGAATAATGTAGGAGATTTTCCAAATTGATGGGATTAGGCCTTCTGTTAAGGATCTATTGATTAATATAGAGACTGGGTAGGCAATGGCTTTGGCTCCTATTTTGAGGTATTCGGCTGGTAGTTGGTCAGCTGAGGGAGTGTTAGGTTTTAGTTTTTGAAGTAGAGGAGATATACGAGGTAGGTATTGGTTCTAGGTGAAAAGGAGGAGGATTGAAGTTAGGTTTGGGCAGGTTAGATGCATCTGGATTTTGCTGATTAGCTAAATTAAGTATAGTGGTAGTAAAGAAAGAGTTGAAGGCATTGGCTGTTTGAATTGGACAGTCTGGGTTGGAGCCTAGTGGGTTGGGTGATTCAACTCTGCCTGGGGATAGAAGTGAGTTAATAGTAGACCAGAATTTTTGTGGTTGTTTGAGTGATGTTTGCTGAAGTTGTATATAAAAGTTCTTTTTGTTTTGTAGAATAGCTTTTTTGGTAATATTTCTTTGTTGTCTAAAGTTTTGGTGATCAAATGAGTTCTTTGTGTCCCGCCATTTAGTCCAAGATTTGTTTATATTGTGGATATGTTTCCTAGTATGATTTGAGAGCCAAGGGGCTGGTTTATTTTTCATTCTTATGGAACGGGTTGGGGCATGTTGGTCTAGGAATTGCTAGGAAGGTGCTATTAAAGTAATTAACAGCTTCATCTATAGGGAGAGACTTTAGGGGAGACCAGTTACAATGGTAGAGTTCAGTTAGAAAGAGTTCTTGGTTAAATTGTTTTTTGCTACGGATGGTCCTAACTATATAGGGAATGTTAAAGCATGTTTTATTTCTGATAATATATATGACCACTAAGGTCATCTGGAAGGGTTCCTATTGAATATTTTTGTTGTGGACAATTTGTAAGAATCCAGTCTAAGATGGGTTTTTTTGATTATATTTGTTTATTCTAGTAGGAGTGTTTATAGCCTGTGAGAAGCCATGGAGGTTAATATGAGAGGAAGTATTAGTGCTGTTACATAAAGTCCAATCGATATTAAAGTCTCCTAGTAGAATTGTTTCTTGTGGGAGATAGTCGAAAGCCAATTCAGGAGGCCTAATATAGTCAGATTTTTTCCTGGGGGGAAGGTAGGAGCAGATGATATAAACTGATTTATGGGAATTGAGTATTAGTTTGGTAATAATTATTTCAATGATGCCATCACAGGGTAGATTATAGTTTATTTTGTTGATTTTTAGTCCTGATTTATATATAATTACAACCCCTCCACCTTTTTTATTTAAACAATCTTGTCTAATGATGCTGTAGCCTGGGGGGATAATTTCGGTGTCTTTTATTGAAGGTTTAAGCCATGTTTCGGTTAAACAGAGAATATCAAATTGTTGGACATCCAAGAGTGCATGAATATGTGGTATTTTGTTACATATGCTACGTATGTTGAGATGCGCTATTGAGAGTGATTTGGAGGGATTTGTTGTTGGTAGTGGGACCTTAGGGTTAAGATTGTAGTTGATGGGGGTTGGTGTAGGGCTTGGGCCAGGGTTGGGGTGGATGTCTCCATCTTTTAATGAGTGGAGAAATTTGAATTTATAGTCTTGTGAGGGTTTGAGATATTGGTATAGTGATTTTTTATTACATAAAAAGGAGTATTTAATATGATTGAGTCGATGATATTTAGCTTGAAAGAAACTAGGTATAATAGTGGCATTTGGGAAGGTTATAGATAGAGCAGGAAAAGGTATTAGTGTATGTTTGGAAGGGATGGTAACAAGTGATAGGAGAGGTTGTTCATAAGAGGTGAAGAAGTAAGCTGTGTTGAGAGTGATCAGGAGTAAGAGGGCAAGAAAACATGGGTGTTTGTGAGGCATGGTAGGGAAAAGTGTATTATATGTGTTAGGAGAAGTATAGGTATTAGCTAAGATAGAGAAGGTAGGAGAGAAATGGAATATAAGGGAGGGTGATGTGTGTGTGTGTGTGTGTGTGTGTGTGTGTGTGTGTGTGTGTGTGTGTATATGTATGTATGTATGTATATATATATATATATATATATATATATATATATATATATATATATGGGGTGTGGCTGGGGTGTGGCTAGGAGTGAGTCACTGAGTGGATGATTTGGTAGAGGGGTGTGGCTAAGAGGGTATAAGTTTAGATGTACTGGGGGCGGGTGGAAATTGGGGGCAGGGTAGGGGAGCGGAGTGAGCCCGCAGGGTGAACGGAGCGGTGTGGCTAGGAGTGAGTCACTGAGTGGATGATTTGGTAGAGGGGTGTGGCTAAGAGGGTATAAGTTTAGATGTACTGGGGGCGGGTGGAAATTGGGGGCAGGGTAGGGGAGCGGAGTGAGCCCACAGGGTGAACGGAGCGGGATACACAAAGTGTACCATAGAGGATGGAAAAACTATCAGTGAATGCTGACTGTCACAAGGTAAGTGGAGGTAGCCTAGGAGTAGTGGATAAGGATGGACTTAGAAAAGGAAGAAAGGGATGGAAATTAGAAGGGAGAAATAGGGGCAAATAAGTAGAAGTAGATACTAGTGAATTAGATACTGGTGGGGAAAGGGTGACCTCTAGTGGACAATAGCAGAGTTGCACTAAGATTCACTAGGGCTCCAGGAGAGTAAGCTAGACTAATGGGAGAATGAGCACAAGCTAAGTAAAGGTTTAGGTAAGGGAGGGAAGGAGATGAAGGAGTAAGGGGGTTTGCTGCTGGCAAGCTTGACTGGGAGCAAACAGAACACTTAGCAGGGTTAGCTGGTTATATAATTACAAGACCATGTAATAATTAAACATACTTTCTTGGTATCTTGAGATAGAGGCTTGCAGAAGATGGCAGGGTTTTAAAAAGTTCCAAGATTAATTGGCAGAGAGTGCAATAGCAGAGTTAGTTGTGGGATTCTACCCAGGCGAAAAACTCAGGGTATGTCCGGGTGAAAGCTGACAAGCAGGAGGAAAAATGAGAAAAAAAAGTTATGTTAAAGTAATGAAAAAAACACTATGTTCCCAGAGTAGTACAGATAAACTTAAACTTACAATATATCACATTAAGTAATAGTTACAGTCAGGCAAGGTCAATCATTTTCTTTAGGTCAAAACATGCGTTTAGGCTAAGCACATAGTACAGATTAGCAGAGTTAAGTGGCTAAGGCCAACTATGTAACGTACACATCCACAGTGGGGAGCGTTAACAGTAATTAAAGTAGTAAGGGTTTCAGCTTAAAGTGGTCTAGGAAATCATAGAGGTGAGCGTTAACACCATTAGGGGTATAGCTTATGTAAACGACAAGTGTGGGTATCCTTTAATAGACTAAATTAAGGCCAAGTCTGCTCGAGTAAGGGCACTCCAATTACACACAGGTCAGGTAAATGGCGGGAAAAGAACCACGTTTTGAACAGTAATAAATCTGGAATTACAGGTTAGACCCCTAGCAGGAGTAATTCCATAGTCCAGAACCACACAGTAAATTCAGTAATTATGCCAAAGATAGGGCCAAGTAAATAAATTAGCCTTGCATTAGTCGCGAATACAGCACTAGTTCAAACACTGCAGAGTGAACAAATACAGACTCGGACAAGGCAAATATCTTCATAAACCCAGGCAGTTAGTTGCATTTAGTTAACATAATATTGTAGCAAAAAAAAAACTGACACGCTATAGCTGCAGTAGGCATTAGAAAAAAAAAAAAAACAGTAGGTAGCTAAGTACCCCGTTGGGGACCCTTTTTTCTTGCTTTAACTGATGTCTGAAAAAGTTAACAATTATCCTGCCTGTGGAAAGCGGATCCCACACCGAGACTTTCATTCTTGATGCTTCATTTGTTTAGGCCCAGACCACAACGTCCCTTGTTGCCAGATGTTCATCGTGTTACACTACTGCAGTCATTACACTTGGTAATCATGCAGTCGGGCGGTTCCCCAGTTGGCCTGAGTTCCAACGTCTTGGTCCGGCGTCTGTTGCTGTCGCCTCCTCCCTGACGTCAGTGCGACAGGGGTATATAAGATGCAGCCAACGCCATTTTCTCCAGTCTTTCTTGCCGCGCGGTACCCGAAGTAAAAGCAGTTTGCAAGTGCTGGTCGGATGTCTCCTGAGATTTTCATTCTGAATCCATAACTGAAGTCTTCTACAAAGCGAAGTACCCCATTGGGGAAACTTTTTCTTGCCTCAGACCGATGTCAGTAAAAGTTAATAATTGTACTTCTTGTGTGGAAGCAAATGCCTCTTAAGGATTTACATTCCTATTGTATCCCATGCCTAGGCCCAGACCACAACTTCACTGGTTGTCGATTTTGTGCTAGGTTTAACAAGCGCACTATTAAACGTTGGTTTGATTTTGCCCAACATTATTTTGGTAGAAAATTCAATTATACCATGCCGTCGGAACTTCCGACGACCGGAATACACAAAAAGCGCAAAGACAAGGGTAGGCGTCCGAGGCCTAAAACTGATGATGAAGCCTCTTCTAGGCCAGTCGCCGGTTCTCTGTTTTTTCAGCCAGGTGCCTTCGCAGCCCCTGCTCATGATTGGCAGTGGAGTTTTATGGTGTCAAGTTGCCAGCCTGGCGCCCAGCCTTCCACAGAAGGCACACACATGCATGCACCTAGGGCATATTTAGTGTTCATTCCACCTACAGCATGTCTTTGGGATGTGGGAGGAAACCGGAGCACCCGGGGGAAACCCACGCGACCACAGGGAGGACATGCAGACTCCGCACAGAAGGCACCCCAGCTGAGAATCGAACCGGATAACCTCTTGCTGTGAGGTGGCAGCGCTAACCGCTGTACCACTGTGGCCGCCCCTTTGTATTTGCTTTGCTGTTATTCTCAAATTAGGTACACCCATCAGTGAACATCATTGCTACACATTAAAAAAAAAAAAAAATCGTTACCATTTACTACAGGGTCTGGGGCCATATTTTGGTTGTCTGTTCTTCAGTTTGCGTTTGAAAGTTGGTATCCCACAATCCCATTTGAGTGGGCGGGGTTACATAATTGTGTGTGCAAAATTTGTTAATCAGTGTACAGATATGTACCTATTTTTTGTGGGCCTTTGTCCAGATTTTTGAAGTTTCCAGGTGGTTTTGATTCACTAGAGGCATCTTGCAGGGCTGTGGTAACTGGGTCTGTACTTAGAAGGCATGCTTTGCTTAAGGAGCAATCCTTGCCAGATCATGTTAAAGCGAAGTTAGTGGATGCTCCCTTAAATCAGGGCCACCTGTTTGGCAACATGGCAGAAGTTCTTCTTAAAAAGATGGAGGAAAAAGCTAAATCTATGCAAATTGTTAAAGACTTTTTATAAGTACAACCTCCAAGTTTCCATCTCTCCTTCCCACAAGACCCTGTGCGACTCTTCAATTTTCTAGTTTCTTCCCACCACTGAGCCTGTTCAGTTGGATTCTAACATCCCCAGGCTACTTGGATAACTTCTAGAAAAGCAGTTTTATCATTCTTGTAAGTGTACATTGCCAACTTTTTTTCTCCACTTTTTTCTTTTTGTGTTGCTTGAAAAGATTTTCTGATTGAAAAACTGAACAAAATGAAATACCTAGACTTTGTTTTTGGTATCCTGCCTGAGCATGATTTTTTTGTAATAATCACCGTTCTTTT
>NC_056739.1:427109655-427128612 GCF_019279795.1 Protopterus annectens
ACTTTGGCTACCAAAACCCACTTAACTTGGTTTCGGGCCCTTTTTGGGGGGGAACAAACCAAGGTTAGACCCCCCGAAATTTTTGAATTCTTAAAACCCAAATTTTTTGGGGTGGGGTTTCAAAACTGTACTATTTCTGGAGTCTTCTTCCTTGCAGCCTTTCTGTTCCTTCTTCCTCCCTAGGTTCTATTTTAAACTGTAGCACTCTCCCATATGTAAAGAATACCGCAACAATGAATAGAGGGACATAAAAGAGTTGTGTAAAATGTTAACCATAACCGGAGATGTTCTTCTCTTCTATGTTGCAGTGTTCTGTCCCTCATGCCTTCCCCCTTGCATCTTGTCTCTTCTCTGGCTGACTTATTGTTTTCTTTAGGACTCCTGTTCCTCATGGGGGCATTCTAGTTCTGAGGATGGTACATACGGATGTCCTTTTATGGCTGACATTGTCAAAGCAGGTGTGTGATGTCCCATGTACTGGCAGCTTGAAGCTTTTGTATACTGGCCGGACATCTGGTGGAATACAATCCATATGTAAAGAATACTGCAACATAGAAGGAAAGGACATCTTTGGTTATGGTAATATTGTACACAACTATTTTTTCATCAGTTTTTAGTCAGATTGTTTTGCTTTTTCATTTTTCTGTACAAAGCCTTCTGCAAGGACAGGTGCTCAGGCTCTTTCGATGGAGGATTTTGTGTTTGTAGATTTGGCATGGCATGCTGTTGTGGAAAACTGTTGAACTGTTGAACTGTTGCATTTTGTAGTGTATTTTTATCTCCACTGACTGTAGCATCATTTGTATTTTCCCTTCAGGTCAATTTTCTGTTGTCTTGCCCAGGCGCCATTCATGTTTGGCTGGAGGAGGTAGACAACTTCATTCCATTCTGCCTCCCCAGGTTCTTGAATCATGTGGGCAATTCTGATGTAAGCATTGGCATTTCCCTTAAGCTGACCTATTATTGGGGGGTGTTCAGTTATGAAGGTCAGGCACCATATTATGGATTCATTTTCTGTTCTAGTGTGGCTTTGGGCCCTCTGGTATTAGTAACCCTAATGCTGGACCCTTTCCCACAAGATGTCATTCTCCTGTTGGATGACTGGACTTTGAGACACCTTCACTAGGACTGCCTGTCTGTCCCAGCAGTGTCCTAGTCTCAAATGACTTTGTGAGGGACCGGTGCTAGCCGTAGCTTCATTGACTCCACCACTGGGGAGATCATGCATGGGCTTCCTACTCTGCTCCTCGAGCTTTCGGTGGTGATTGTGTCCAACTGGAGTGTGTGTGTGAGGACTGTGTTGTGAATACTGGTTCCTTGGTGTTTGCTGTTGTGTTGGGATGTGTATTCCCACACTCATTTTGTTATTTGACATGTCACTTTCCTGACTGCGATTTGGGGTAATGAAGGATGCTGTTCATGTGGATCAGTGTTGTGGTTATAACTGATGAAATCGTTCATTTTTTTCCCTTTCTTGAGGCACTTTAACCCTGGAGTCTACTGATCAGCCTTCCTTCCGTCTGCATTTGACATGTTCATTCCTTCATCACCTTGGCAGATGGTTAACGAAAGGGGGCAATTGTTCGGGTGGTTTGGATTTTTTCTAAGCCCTGTCCCCTGCTTCCTCACAGTAACCACCAGCCAGCACTGATTCATCTGACTTCTGCAAGGAGCTGGTCTCAGCAAGATGTTTCATACACCCATGCAAAGTTGCAGCTTGATTTCCTCAATCAAGGAAAACAAACCTCTTGCTTGTCCTCCTGGTATGTGCAGGGGCCCCTCCAAACACTACAGGAGAGGCAAGCTGGCCGTTTGCTTAAATTTTTGTATTTCCCACCATGGCTGTTCCAGTGCTGGGTCCACTAACTGAATACCAGTTTGTGTAGCAGTCAGGGCTTCATCCCTTTGTACAATTTACATGTTGGCAAATGTCTTCATGCTGATAAGCATGTATTTTTTCTGGTACTTTTTCAGAGCCATTTCAAAGGGTTAGGGCAAAGGTGGAGGCTAACTTGGCCACAAGCACTCAGGAGATGAGGGGATGGTATGATCAGTAGCGTGAAATTGTTATATTTTAATAAGCAGCAGTGACTGGGAATACATTTTCCAAAGCAAATGATTTGTCAGTTTTGCAGGTAGCTTTGTAGGCAGCTTTTTCAGCAAAACAGCTACTGTTAAACTAATGACTGAATCTTTAAGGACCTCTAAACCCTGTTAATTTTTTAAGGTATTTTTTTATGCTCCACTATGTCTGCTATACAAGTAATCATTGCCATTTTTGTTACTTTCCCAAGCCAGTTTTAAAATAGGCAAGCAGTACCTTTTACATGTGCAGACATCTGCAGCATTAAAATAACCAGCTTTAGAGTGCTATGAAAAGATTGCCTACATTAGCTGTTCTAATTAATTACATTATGAAAAATTGTTGGTGAAAAACACTATTTCTAAGCCATTTTAACCTTGAAAATAATTTTTCATTTTTTTGTTTTGTTTCTAGCGGAGGCAGGCCTGTTGTCGTTGCTTCTTAAAATAATCAAAGATTTTCTCATTACTGTTTGGTACATTTTCTGGCCAGAATAAGCATGGTTTCTCTGGGCTTGAAGCTGAAATTGCTAGCCATTTGGTTTGTGAGGTCTTTTATGATGTAAACATTTGAGCTTCCATGTCATTTAGCAGTTAGGTTAAAAAGTTTACAGAAGATTGCAGATGTAAAATAGAAATATAATTGAGTTGCAGTGATATTCATTTTCCCATTTTACACAATGTTTTTCTTTGCAGGAAAACATTTGTTAGTAACTTAATCCAGTCCTATCAGAGAATGCCAGGCAATGCTGTGGTGCGTGGATTTAGAGTCAGTTACAAGAGACACGTTCTCACCATGGATGATTTGGGGACGCTGTATGGGCAAAACTGGCTCAATGACCAGGTAGGAAAGGCACTAGATTTCACAGTAGTTATTTTAACATTTTTTTAAGTAATGCATATGATTGTCTGAGCAGCATTTTTAAGCATACCAGGGAACCTAAGTTTTGGTTTCCTGGTGTGCCTAAGGGTGTAGACATTCTTTTATAGCCAAATAACATTTTGTAGCTAACAAAAAAACTGTCTGTATAGCTTTAACACTGCATGTTCAGTAATGACCATTTTAAATGTTAAAATTTTTATATTCGAATTTATTTATATAATTATGCCAGTTGATAAATGACCTTCCGACAAATATCCAGCATGTCCGCAGGATCTGTTTGTTGCAGTGAAGGTTTAAACTGTGTGAGGTATTAGTTTTTTATGAGTGAAGGAGTTCAGACACATTGGGTCTGTCTTGGTCGTAAAAGCTAAAAAAAAACTCATAGCGTAGAAGCATGCAGTAGTCAGATTATTCTTTTAATCTTTCACTGTAACTCTGGGTACTGGCTGGGTTAGCAGGCAGACACATGACTGCTGTCAGATACATGGATTACATCATATTTGAGTTGTCAGAATTTCCCCATGTCATAAAAGGCCTTGTATATAGGAAACAGCAGGAATGCTCTGCTATGGAAGCGTGTTATCCTGAAGAGTACCTGCCCTGTGTGCTGTTAGAATGGTATTTTGTAACCTGTTGAACGATGCATTTACATTAGTTTGCACTGATGGGCTTTGTGTTTTGATTTCTAGGGACATGCATTACAGTTTTGTCAGATCCAATTCACAAAGGTTTTATGTAACATTCTACCAAGCAATCTTGTATGTAGATTTGAAATGGTCTTCACACTTCTAAGCAATGCTTTTATTCTGCATCTTTGTGGTCCCAAAGGAAGACAACTGAAGAGGAGTGCTTAAACATGTTGTTTTTTAACCACAAATTTAATTTTGTGTTTTTGGATGTAGATGTTGAATGGCATCCATTTTTGAACAATACAGTACCTTGAGAACATTAGAAATGGTGGAGGCCCACCTAAGCATCTCATCTTGAACTTGCAAGAAACTACTGCAACTCCACATTGGCCAGTTTCATCTCCACATTTTAATTTGGTTTGTTCACAGTTCTCTTTAGTAAAGTAGTTTCTGCAGGTTTGCTAATAATCAGATTTAAGTATTGACCCTCCTTGGTGGTTACCTGTGAAGTATTTCGTAGCAGGCTATTTGTTTTTTTTGTTTGTAAAATCGTGGTAAAGTTTAATGTTTTCTACCACTCCATCAATTAAGGATATGTTTTGAGCTATCATAGAGCTATCATAGACTTAACTGCTGAGAAAACTTGCTGCTTTTGGACACTGACAGACCTTAATATTATGTGTAGCAAAGCAAGTCACCTGGTAGCATGCATGAGCTTGGCAGTATCTCATCCCTGTAGAGTTTGTCCTCAGCAGTCTTTGGTAGTGCTTAGTACAAGACTTCCATGAGTGGCTACTATTTTTTCTAGAATGTGTGAAAGAGAGTTGGAAAATTTTTAGTCATTCAGGTTGTAGAACAGCTGTTAAGGCATATTAGCACATACTCATGCTTTGTCTTTGGGAATGCCCTTTTAATCTCCAGTCACATTACTGAGTGGATGCTTTAAGTTCTGCACTGTGGACCCATCTTTTTTTCTGAGGAGCTTTCCTGCAAGGGAAGCACACCATGTAAACATGACAGAAATGAGAGTAGCAGGTTTGGTTTCGAAGGCACTTTAGAAGAATATTCAACTAAGGAGTCATGCAGTTAGTATGCGCACAAAATTCATGGATATCTGCTTTTCATGTTCCAGGAAGGCAGTGAGCATTTGGGAGTGGCAGTTGAATAAAAGCTTTTGATCGTATAATCAACCTGTTTACAATCCATGTTAGTCCATGCATTGAAAAGACCCTTGTAGCTAATGTACGGGTGTGAGCTGATACATTTTGTTGGGCAAACAGCTTAAGTTTGACATAAAATGTAAACTGGCCTCAGATGTTGACTGTAAGATAATGCCTTATTTAAGTGCTGTGCTGTTTACATCACTCCTTGCATTGTTGCTGTAGTTGTAGCTGAATAGCGGGTAGTGAGTGCATTTTCCTCCTGCCTTAATTAGTTCTCCCAAACAGTACATTATTCATTTGGTTGACAGCTGCTTGATGTGCCCATGGTATCATAAATGCAAGTTGATTTTTATTTGGCTGTTATGATTTAGTGAGTGCTTAGAACATTAGTGCACTTGTGTTGCACTGTTAATGCATGTTGGATGTAACTCTCCACAGCCATTGTTTTAGCCTCAGTTGGTTTCCTTGTGTACTTGGCCAGCTAGGCAATATGAAAGGACAGCAGACTTGTTCCCCTTCCATTGCAAGCCTTCTAGCAGTTGGTACCTTTAGTAACTGCCTTATGTTTAGTGATGATGAACTTGTACCAAACACAGAGAACTGTCTGAGCATGTAACTACCTAGCTTAATATGCATGGAGACATCCCTCTCACAAGCAACCATATACAGTCAGCATAATGTAATCACACCCTCACCTAAGTTACTACCATGTTCTCAAGTAGGCACTAAAGTGTATTAATGTTGATGCCTTTAAAAAAAAAAAAAGTTTGTCATTGCCAAAGCCTGCAACAGATCATATCTTCGTGGGCTTTCCTCTGCTTGCTCCATGGCACCCCTGCAATGATAAGTCACTATGAGCAAAGCATACAAAACTCCTCACTCACCAGGCTACATAAGATAAGGATTACTGTCTGCTGCCTTTTTGTTGCCAGGATTATAGACGTTGGATGGGCTTTCAGAGCACTTTCCCAAAACAAATGTGACTACAAGGTGGTGAAACATGGGAGTGAATGACCTGAGGCATAAAATCCTAAGGAACTTGCGGAGAGATGTCAGAACACTCTAGGCATGTGTCAGATGCAGGTAATACTCTGGTTCCAAGTGAAGTTCTCCTTTTACGAAGAATGCTGAGGTATAGAGAGAAGTTAACTGCCTTTAACAATTAGCTTTAATAGCTAGTGCATTCCAGGAAGGTTTTGTGTGCATCAGTTTAGGATGAGACAGTGTAGTCCTTGTTTTGCAAGGGATACACCTCTTATTAAAGTGTTGTCACATGCTGGATGTAATGCCTTTTTTAGGAAAAGTCCTTCTAATGGGCATATCCACTTAGCAAACTTATTTAACATTAAACTAGACCACATTAAGGTGGCTCTTCAAAGTCAGGAGTTTGAATAAGAAATTGCCCCATCTTGTGATGCTCCAGCATCTTTGGTTACACAGACTTGTCTTAAATATAAAGAAAACCCTTCCACCATACTTTGGTTTTGCCTTCAATGTCTTCAGGCCTGGTGGAAACTGTAGTTCCATGTTTTAAGGACCACATCTCATCTGGACATATACCTAGAGTCCCAGAAACTGAGCTCCTAAAGTTGAATTTAACTTGGACATGACAAGCTACCAGACCATAACATGTTTCAGAATCCCCTCCATGTCTCCAGATGATCAGTCCTTGGTGACTTCAGTTAACCAGCTGTAGACTGGAGCACCTATACCTCTAATGTAAGGTAAGCCCAGATATTTTGGGATTTAGGTAGGAGTTCTCTAGATTAAATAGAGTGGACTGCCTGGTTGCTAACAGTTTTTGAATCTAGTCCTCTATATATTGCCTCTACCTGTTCTACTTATCTAGTCTCTGCTTTTCTAGTTATATTGGACCACAGACTGACATTTTCAAAACTACCGTATACCCCCTGTTAGTCTCTGTAGTTCAGGATTTCAAAAATGTGAACCGTATACAGTTTGAAATTTGATGTTACTCTTGACACCGATGCAGCAGCCAGCTACACCTAAGGAGATTTATCCCCACTTAAATGTATAGCTCTAACAGTCAACTAAAGCCAAATATTATGGGGAGCCTTGATGGTCACCAAGAGAAAGCAGGCTCTTTAAACTGTACTTTAGTCCTACAACTGCTCAGAATAAGAGTAGTATAAAAATGTCATCTGAAGTACACTATAAGGACCAGTAAAGCAAACTTCAAGCAGAGATTAGCTTCTGAAGCGAAGTATAAGTACATGTCCTCCTCTACCTATATGAGAAAACTAAGAAATAGCACTCTTTGCTCTGAATGTTTACTTATTAGAAACTGCACTCCAACCTAAATAACTTAACAGCTGTACTAGCAAACAAGTTCTCTGCAAGCTTCATTCACAAACATCTATTTAGTACCATTAATTCCAGTATCCCTTACACTGCGTATCCTTAAAAAAAATAATTTTTGCAAGGTATTAGCAGAATCCTTCATGGGCCCTGACATGTTGCCAGAGTACCTATTTAAACAACATTTAGCAGGCTCTTGCTGAACGTGTCAGTAAAACTGTTAAACCAAAGCCTTGTTGCATGCTGTTCCTGAATCCTGGGGTTTGGCTGTGATTGTCTCACTAAAAGGGTGGTGCTACCACAGAACCTAGAAATTACAGGCCAGTCAGCCTTGTGGAGCATATCATAACATTCTCATTAGGTACTACATTAAGAATCAAATTGGGCTTGACACCCCCACCCAGAATTTGATTCCAGCAAGGATAAGCTTGCCTGTTAAACATTAATTTGGGTGGGTTATGCAAGCTGTTAACAGTGGCCATGCTATTCATACTGCTTAACTTGATCTGGCCAAAAGCATTCAGCAGCATAACTAGCTGGAATTGTAGGCCAGACATCTCTAAACCATAGAGCATTACGTGATGGATAACAAGCGAGTTGAAAGACAGAGCCCACATAGTGTGCCAGATGCTACTACAGAAAGCGCTTAAGCAACCAGAGAAAGTCCTCCAAGTGTTTGTTCCGGATCTCCTCTTATTTGATATCAACTTTTCCAATATCAAAAATGGTGATCGGGATCTCTAGATAAAATGTTTCAATTGTCAACCCCCCCACTTGATAACTGCAGTCATCAGAAAGAGCTTCCCCTTCATTAATACATGGTGTAAAAATTGAGCTTAAATTGAATAGTAAAAATTGAAGTGTTTCTTTCAGAAAACCGAAATTCATCACAACATAATAAAATTGAAAATACACCCTTACTAAGCAAAAAGGTAGTTGGGCACTTAGGTCAACAGTTCGCTTACCTTTGATCATCATGTGGCAGCTGCAGTCAGAAAATTCTTCTACTTAGCACAACTAATAGCCATGGGTATTTTGTCCAGATCCAAAGAAGTTGTTTCCTTTTATTTTAGCACTGATTAGACTTGTAGAGTACAACACTCCATTTGGTATGTAGCTCATTTGACACGTCAGCAAACCTGTAAAACTCCAGAGGTTTCTAACATATAGCCATAATTCTTATAACCAGATGGGTCTAGGACACATGCTCGACTAGCATATGTCCGAATCACAAACTGTCAGACACACATACAGCGCTTGACAGCCGAAAAGTGCTTCCGTGTACGTGTAGTTTAAAAAAAAAAATAAATAATCTACGTTTCTGCAGGGAGGCTTAGCCCCCCTGCACCCCCACACCCCCCTACTTTATTATTCTCACTCCGAGATCGCACTACAGTGGGGAAAAGGGAATTTTCCCTTACCCACACTGTAGTTCGATCTACAAAACAGGCACACATACACGAAAGCGCCTGTCTATGTTAAGTGCTTTCGTGTATGTGTGTTCGATGTTTTGTGATTCGGACATATGCTAGTCGAGCATGTGTCCGGATCCCAACTAGATATATTTTATTTCGAGATTGGAAGCCCTTTCCCTATATTCTAGAGTCTTAAGACTCCTGAAGTGGGATCTGTGCTTTACTTGCCACTCCATTCAAGATCAGTGGCTCTTGACTTGTATCTCAATAAGTCAGATAGCTCAGCTAATAGTAAAACCAGAGCTCTGAAGCTTCAGCCAATAAACAAAATGTGAAGGAGAGATTCATTCAATGCCTCCCTCTTCTCTGATGTAAACTTCCTCTGCAGATTAAACAATGTGATACAATATCTTCAGAATAAACCTAGACATCTGGGTGGGTGCCCTCAGGTTTTCCCTTGAATAGCTGGACTCTAAACCTGAGGGTAGGTATTGGCAAAAGCGTATGTAATATTTGAATTATATGGCCTTGAAATGCCAATGAAACCTGAGTAGTGGCTTAGGCCTACCTGTAATTGAAAATGTTTGATAAGTGTCTGGGCTGCTGCGTTGTCTTTTGCTGTGCTGAAAACAGCAGAACACTGAATAGGCATTAGCAAGACGTTCATGGCTGCCATCATTTTTATTGCTCATTTTAAAAATGGTTGTCCAGGACATGTGAAGTTGTGATCCAGTTGCCAGTTTACACATACATTAAGCAGAACAAGCTGGACCACAGTCTAAAATATGTTAGGCTTTGAGCTAGATAGGTCTTGTACCACAATTTGGGATTCTTATTTGTTATAACATTTCACTGTTAGTGCTGTAAGAAAGTATGTTTGGAGAGGTACTTAAAGCAGTGGTGGGTGTGTGAGGGAGAGGCTTGCAGCAGAATGGATGCTAATGGCTCATACTTGAATATAGATGTTCTTCGTGTTCCACTGTTGCAGTCATCACATTTGGGTTATCTGCTTGCAGTAGCCCTCAGTCAGCCTGATTAACTGTCTTGAGTCCTGCGTCAGTTGCTGTCCTTTCTTCCATGACGTCAGGTCGTCAGGGATATAAAACATGCAGCCAATGCCATTACATCAGTCTTTCTTGCCGTGCGGTGCCCGAAGCAGAAGCAGTTCACAAGTGCCGGTCGGCAAACTCCTGAAATTTTCGTTTGAGTTTCAGAACCAAAGTCTTCAACTAAGCCAAGTACCCCGTTGGGGAAACTTTTTCTTGCTCCTTACCAAAATCAGTTTATGCCTTTCCTTCTCTGCCTCTGCTCTCCAAAGTGCTACTAAAGATCAAACAAGACAAACCAAAGACTATTTTGATTGCACCAGTCTGGCCACGCCAACAATGGTTCCCCCCCCTCTTGCGCAGTATCACTGTTGGCCCCATGGCAACTGCCTCAGACTCCTACCCTGTTGTTTCAGCAGGAGAACCAGATCCTGCACCCTCAGCTTCATACACTGAACCGAGCAGCCTGGCTAATTACCTAATCTCTCCTCTACCATCCCTCAGTAAACTAGTAATGGATATCATTTGAGAGGCAAGGAGGCCTAGTACTAGAAAATCTTATGCTGAAAAATGGAAAAGATTCTGTGCCTGGAACCAGTCTCAAGGGATGAGCATAGCAGTGCCCAATTTACCTCAGATTTTACAATACTTAACTGAAATGCTTCACAAGGGCCTGTCTTTCTCCATCAAAATTCACGCCTCAGCCATTTCAGCTCATTATAACACAGAACCCTCCCCTCTTCTCTCATCCACTGCTTAAGCATCTCCTCAGAGGGGCAAAAAATCTAAGACCACCCAAAGTCCAGCCTGGGACCTTAACTTTGTATTGGAAAAGCTCACACTTCCTCATTTCGAGCCAGCTGCTGATTTAAAATTCCTCTCTTGGAAAACAGCTTTCCCTTTAGCAGTCACTTCAGCATTCCCTTTAGCAGTCACTTCAGCAGGAAGGGTATCTGAATTACAGGCCGTCATGGCAGTGGAGCCTTTCATCATCTTTCATGCAGACAGGGTGTCCCTCAGGACCAGTCCCTCCTTCATGCCCAAGATGGTATCCAGTGTGGCCCTTAATCAGTCCATTCATTTGCCAACCTTCTTTCCTAATCCACAGAACAAAGGGGAATGGATACTAAACAACTTAGATTCTACTTGAACAAGACTAAACCTCAAAGGAAATCTGACCAACTGCTGGTGGCATTTGCTGCAGTGGCAGAGGGGAAGGCCATTTCAAAGCAAACCATTTCCAAATGGATAAACTATTGCATTCATTTCTGCTACAAGCACCATTGAAAATCTGTCCCACAGGGGATCTGACCCCACACAACCAAGGCTGCAGCTACCTCTACAGACTTTCTCAGAGGCGTCCCTACCAGGGACATCCTAGAAGCTGCTACCTGGAGTTCTGTACATATTTTCACCAAGCTTTACCATCTGACAATTTTCTCTAAATCCAGAGCTGGCTTTGCCACTGCAATCTTGCAGGGCCTTCTAGCTGGTCCTAATGCTATCTAAATTCCTCCTCCCATCCTTAGCTTTGGGAATCTACCCAAATGTGATGACTGCAACAGTGAAACATGAAGAACATAGTACAGTTTGATATTTACCATAAATGTAGATGTTCGAGTGTATCCACTGTTGCAGTCCTGGTTACCCTCCCTCCAGCCCCCTTTCTTCTTTTGGCTGTACCTCTACTCTCCTTTACTATGCTCAAAAGCTTTTTGGTGTATTTGCTTTTTTTGTTGGAGGTATAACCTTGTATATTTGCTTCCTATTAGGGGGGCACCTGACATTTGGGGCAAGAAAAATTGATGTAATGGCGTCGGCTGCATGTTTATACCCCTGGTGACCTGATGTCCTGGAAGAAGGGACAGCAACCGATGCAGGACCCAAGACTTTGTTAATCAGGCCAACTGAGGGCTACTGCAAGCAGATAACCCAAATGTGATGACTGCAACAGTGAATACACTCTAACATCTACATTTATGGTAAGTGTATACAACTATACTTTACAGTACTCTTGCATCGTTACAGTATATACAAACATTTTAATACAGTAATTTGTTTCTATTCCAAATTATATTAGTGTGTGGGGGTAACTGTGTGGGGGTAACTGTTTTTTATATGGGTCATTTGCCAAGTGAAGGAGGAGAAATAGCAGGCAGACCTTTGTTTTACTCTGAAACCCTGGAAGACTTTTCATAATACAACTGTCATTTTCCATTGAAATTTGCTGTTGGTGTTGTAATTTTATGTACACTTTTTTGTTTTAGTATTTCATTATGTATAGGTAGTAATTATGAAAGTGATGCATCAGTGTGTTCATCCACATGAAAACTACTGGAGAAGCTTAAACTTATATGGGTTATATCCTGCATAGGATAGAACAGCTAGTCATCTAGCTTCCAAATCTTCAGGCACCTTCCACATTCCCAAACCATTAGCCAGCTCGAGCTGAGCAGACCAAAAGTTTGTTTTGGGTGCCATGCCCATTGGACATTTCTTGATGCTGAGGAGATTAGTTCTTGTATGGCTTTCCAGGGTCGACAGTTGGCCAACAATTGTTTCATTGCTGGACAGATGAGTTCTTTGGGGGAGGGGCTTCCTCTTTACTTCAGAAGACTTGCTCTTTGTGCAAAGGTGTTATTTTTAAGCTTGGGGAAAATGTTTTTGTTGACAGATTCATGACTTGTGTTCTCAAAAATGAAAGTACATTTCTTGTAAAAAGTTAAGGTAGTTTGAAACTATTTTTCTGTGGCTGTTATTTGCTGTTTTACTGACCTGTTGCTGCTAAGCTTTCCCATGAATCAACAACCATTTTCAGTTTAACCATGGAACAACTTATTTATTGGTTGAACCTTCTTACAGCCACAGAAAGAAAAAGACTAAGCAGCTTTTGCCACTACAGCAGACTGAAAATTTGTCTCCATAACAGATGGGGGAATCTGCTGTGGCCAAAACTGGCTCCACAGAACACTCCTTTTCCTGTTTTGAATAGATGTTAGATGCGTCCTCTGACTTTTGATGCCTCCTTAGCATGAAGGGAGAGACATTTTTGTCTGTCTTAGAAGGAGCAGGGAAAGGGCCTCTACTTAGCTGAAAGTTATGCCTATCCCTAAGAAAGTTGTGGATGACTGTACTGGATCTGTATCTGCAGAGGTTCCTGTGAAAAGAGAGAGAACTCTTCTCCTGCATCAGTTACTTCTGAATAGGAGTATTTTTATTACGTTTGGTTCTGGATCGTGTGCATGCTTTTGACCTTTCTTTTAAAATTGTTTCTAGGCTAATAGCTTTAGTATTTCCCTACCCTCCGTCCCTGTTGGTGTGTTGTACTTATTGGCTTTGCAGTTGCCCGCCCCTACTGTAAATTTGATCTGGGACACTCCTCCCAGTCTAGTGTCATTAGCTCATTCTACCTAATACAGAGAGAATATCTGAGAAGGCCTTCTGTTTCTCCTTTCTCCCTTAAAGAAAAATAAATTGCCTAAATCTTGTGTTCTGACTGTGCTTCTCAAACGTTTTGGAAATGTAGAGTATATTTTAGTGCATTTAATAAAACTGTATTTGCCTTAATATTGCTACAACTCAAGTGCTCTAGGTTGCACTACATCTGCATTGTTTGTGTGTTTTAGCTGTTTTTCTGGGTTATCTAACAGTGTTGTACCTCATGTATATTCTGCGCCAGGGTTAGTGTGTCCACAGTGATTGGCAGGTCATCGTACATCTGATCATCATCTGGGTGTCCATACTCATGCCAAATAACTGTTTTAGCCATAACTGCAATTGATTTGCATTGTTTACCATTCCAATAAACTTGATTCTGTTATTGAATTTCATTCCGGTGTTTGTATTTAATTTTTCTACCCTTTTTAAATGTATGTCATGCTTTTTTTAACCTAGTCTGATTACTGATTTAATGATGTACTGTTTTTCATTAACTGCATTTGATTTGCGTTGTTTACCATTCCAATAAACTTGGTTGTGGCATTGACTTTCATTCCGGTGTTTGTATTTCATTTCTATGCCCTTTTTAAATGTATGTCATGCTTGCAATGCTATTTTATGTCTGTTTCATTACATAAACGTGGTTGTGGCATTGACTTTCATGTTGCAGCATTTGGAATAATTCCATCTGTGGATGCAAGAAGAGAAATGTAGTTAAAAAAAAATCTTCAGAATATGTAACTTGTATTGTTATTACAGTAAGTCTGAGAAAATCACTGTCTGTTGTGAACTTTTCATACAGGATCTGACAGTGTTTTGAGTATAGTGAAACTGACAGCTACATTTCATTCTGGTGACAGCTACATGACAGCTAATTGCTATTAATGTAGCTTCGTAAGTCATGAGCGTGTTACGGCCGGGGTTTGCTACTGCGCATCCTGCGAGGTACTACACTTAATTACCCTTTTCTGTATATATAGAGACTTCTCTGTATATGTAGACTAGCTACTTGTTCTACTGTATTACTGCCTCTTAAATAATGTTTCAGTTGTGCACTTGCCTTGCTTCTTTTAAAAGTTTTAAATTGCTAATTTTGTGGAGTTTTAATTGTATTTACTGTTTAGGACCATACACACAAGTGCATTGGCCTTTTCTATGTTTATTTACTGTATTCATTGTTTAGCCTGTTTTAACAAAAAAATACTATCTTGTTAGCTTGTTTCACACCTTTCCTAGCCAGTATAGTCCAGATCCCAGGCTTTGCTCGTCTCCGGACTTTATTTTCTGTGTTCAGAGCTACCCAGACCTTGCTGTGGTAGAGGGAAGTCCTACTCCTTACCAGTGGGAGTGGTGAGCATTGTACTGCCTATCTAACACTAGAGGAGTGGTTTCCAGCTCTGAAATAGTAGCTTTTTGGGCTGATTTCTATCCCTTTCAACTTTTGCGCATTTTTCGCATCGTGCAGCACCTCGGGGCTACAGTTAAACTATTCCAGGTGCCAGAAAGTCTGCTCTTCAAATTTTCCCTTGGAACTAACTGGTTTCTCAGTAGTAGCACTAAAATCTGAACCCCTGTGACTAGCACTTGCTCTAGAACCTGCTGGAAAAGCTCTAGGAAGCCTGAAACTGATACAAGCACTCAACTCTCCTTGTCAATAGGGAGAAATTAATTGTAGGCACCAAACAGCCTATAATTGCAAAGTACCTTGCAAAGTTAAGGGAAAACAGCTCTTGTACTTTACAAAAAAACTGCACCTCAACAGGCATGTCCAAGAGTCAGCTTTGGTGATTTCTCCTGTCCACCTGGTGATTCTGGGTATACTGGGGCAATGCACCAACTGCCTCATGTACACAGACAACTCTCTCCTCCTACCACCCAACACTACAACCTGTGAGAGATGCACTTGCATAACCAAACTGGAAGCAAAGCTCTCTCCGGCCAAGATTGTGCTAGACAGTCAAGAGGAGAAGGTTAACACCTGCACTACACTTCAAGTAACGCATAGCCCTTCAAAACCCACACCACCAACACCCACACATAGCAACACTAAATCCACATATGCGGAGGCCCTTAACATTAACCTGCCCAAGCAACAAGGACCTCCGAAGCTAAAACGCAAACTAACACCAATCACAACCAAAGTGACACAGCTCACAACACCAGTGTGCCACCCAACAGCCCCTAAGGCAAGACAATGTACCCAACACGCACCCAGCACTAAGTCATAGGTGACTGTATAGTCAGACAAACTGATGTCCCACTCACCATTAGTCAGCTGCCTGTCAGGTGCCAGGATCCGCCACATAACGCATGCACTCAAGTCACTCCACAACAAGTACAAACATGACTGTCCTTGTCCATGTTGGAGTGAATGACTTGAGATGTACCTCCCTGGATCATGTGGCCCAGGCAGGTATGACCCTAGCCCTGAAGTAGCATCCTGCCTTCGCCCAGAATGATACCACAGTATAAGGACAAAATGATTGACTTCAATTGGCTAAGTTTCTGGTGTCATTCAAAGGGGATCCAGTAGGTCTGCCTGGGAAAACATGATTGACAAACCACGATGTTTTGCCAGAGATGGTCTGCACCTGGGGATTCGGGTTACTGGCTAAAGCTCTTGCCACCCCTATAGTGCCTTTTTTAGGCAAGGTTCAAAGGGCAAAACCACCACCGTAACAGATACAAGCATGCAAAATCTGAAGGTAATGCTACTCAATGGTAGAAGTCTAAACCTCAAAATGCACACTCTCAAGGCACTCCTAAAAATGGAGAACGATGTCTGTGCAGTAACCGAGACTTGGTTCAAGGCTCCAGAGAACACCCCTGCAGTACCAGGCTACAACTCTTACCACACTTTTAGGCCACAAAACCAAGACCAAAACAGTAAAGGTGGAGGAGTGTCCGTATTCACACCTCCAGGCTAGTTGCCCAACGCAATTCATCTGAAATTCTCCAAGTGCGCAACTAACACTAGGTAAGACTGCAATCCAAATTGTAGCTTGCTACAGATACCCCACCATGCCCCCAGATTCTCACTACACCTTTCTAAACATACTGGAAAATATTAAGATACAACCAATCACCCTAATACTGGGTGATTTCAACTACCCTGCCATTAACTGGGAAAACTACTAGGGTGCAAACACCTTTTCCCAATGGTTTTTGGAATTCATAAATTCCAATGCGCTGGATCAACTAATCCATTGTCACACCAGGGGCTGCAGTATCCTAGACCTGGTCATTACCAACATGGGAGGTAGATGCTCCACACCAGTGGTTACCCCCTCATTGGTCACGTCTGACCATAAGCAAATCACCCTTGACATCCACATCCCACTCCCATCCCCCAGTAAGGAAACCTCCATAAAAAAACTTCTCCAAAGCCAACTTTATGCTACTCAAGTCAGAAGTGACAAACTTCATGACATCCATGTAGACGGGAAACTGCTGAGTACCACACTAAGGCACTGTACGAGCACATCCACTCGTGCATGAATCGTGCCATCCCAAATAGTCAAAAAAAGGAAGCCAGTCTGGTGGTCCCCTGCTATAAACAAACTATACAACAGAAGGAAGAGACTGTCGCAGAAAAGGTTGCCAATGTCTTTGTTTAAAGAGGAAAATCCCAGGATGCAAAAAACTCCCTAATCAACCTCCGTAAGAAGCTGAGATCCCTCATAAAATCCTCAAAAGCTAGTTATGAAAGTAAAATTGCCAAAGATTCCAAAGACAGCCACAAGGCATTCTATAGTTATGTCAAGAATCTAGATGGCAATGCTCAGATCTGCTCTGAGCTACAACAGAATGGCATTAAATATACTTATCCCAAGGATATTGCCAATATCCTGGCAGATTTAGTGCCAACTTCACTCCCCTCACTCACTCCCTAAAGGGCTCATCTCAATACCAAAAGATTGCCAAACTCCAGTAATCACGGCCACACAGGTAGAAACTGCACTCTCCAAAGCTAAGAATACAGCATCCATGGGACCAGATGACATCCCGGGCTGTGTACTACATGAACTACAAAATGAACTGACACATCACCCAAGTGTCATGTTTAATCATAGCTTCACCTCAGGCTTTGTGCCCACTGAGTGGCGCACAGCTACAGTTATCCCAATCCACAAGGGGGGGGGAATCCACCTTGGATCCTGGGAACTACTGTCCCATCAGTCTGACGAGCCTAATCTGCAAGGGCATGGAACCCATTGTCATGGAACTTATAAAACAGACGGTGGCAACCTTCAATCACTGGGTTTGTGAAGGACCGATCATGTCTCCTGAACCTGATTCAAAATAGTCAGTCTCCAGAGCTGTGGACGAGGGTAAGGTGGTCCACATAGCCTATCTGGACCGCGCCAAGGCCTTCAACACCATCCCCCACTCTGGAATCCTAGATAAACGTACTAAGCTGTCCATAAATTCCTATATCGATGGGTTGCCAACAGGCTTGCTGACAATCCAGACTGTAAAAGTAGCCGACTACAAATCCAACTCCAGACAAGTGGAGTACCTCGGGGTTCAGTCCTGGGTCCGCTTTTGTTTGACATCTACAGGCCAATACTAAGGGACTCTGGCTAACAAAGTTCGCAGATGACTGCAAACTGGGATCATTACTGAATCCCCAAATGATGTGGATATTCTACAAAAGGGCCTTACAGAAACAGATGCTTGGTGCCAGAGCCATGGGCTCAAGCTTAATGCCAAGAAATTTATAGTTATCCCCTTTGCAAAAAAGACATCTACCCATGAATTACCACATAGGTGGCATTACAGTAAACATTGAAAGTGTGATGAGAGACTAAGGGACACAGATGGACAGTAGTCTCACCTTCGATAACCACATTGCCACAACAGTCAGGAAATCCTGTGGCACACATCATCACAAAGGGATTTTCATCCAGAAAAAAGGTCATTGTCCCACCATACTCTTCCCTCTAGACCCGTTATAGAGTGTAACTCCCTGTTTGGTATGTACCTCACAAGACATCTGCAACAGCTGGAAAGGCTGCAGAAATACCTCGCTGAAGTATCACAAGCCTAAAGCAGATGCCATATGCTGACGGTCTAAAAAAAAAAAACTCCATATATACTCTGGCATATAGTCTACTCAGAGGCGATCTCTGCTTAACATACAAGGTCATGTCAAAACCTGAGCTGTTGGACATGCGCCACTTAAAGAAATCCCAATCCCTCAGAGCCACACGCTCCAGGGATCTAAACCTTATCACAGTGAACAAAACATGCTGGAGGGATAGGTTCCTGACCCGGAGAATCCACATACTCTGGAATAGACTTGCCCATACATGTCAAGCAGAGCGCCTCCTTGGCCCTCTTTAAAAGGAACCTTGATTGGATGGGAGCTAGTAAATTCACCCCGGGGATCTTGTCAGTCGCCCTGCTAGACAGGGTTCCAGGGAAGTAAATATTGTGGGAAGAAATATCCAAGGAATTGGCTAGGCTTGTATAGGCCCTAGGGCTGATAGCCTAGTACCAACCTATGAACAAGATACCTCCGCCATTGAAGAGGTTCAAGACATTTGGACCTTTAGGGGAATGTGAAGGGACACATGCAGTTTTTTCTCTGGTTTCCGTTTCAGATTCTGAAGTGTGGTATCTGTTTTTCTGTGAAGGATTTTTTTACTATAGACTATTTCCAGGATAAATCCATATTTTCAGTGGGAGAATAGTGAGATTTCTCAATCTCATAGAAAATTAGTTTTTCAACTGTCTGTCTAGTTTTGTCTGCTTTGGAGCGTGTTTTTTGTTGCAACCTGCAGCTTCCCTGGCAATCAGCCCGGTGCCCCTAAAAAGGCAGATTACATAGTTTTTCAGTCTTAAGTTTTTATACACCAATTCCAGACCTGACCAAGCAGTGATAGCTGGGTTTAATAAAGCATAACACTTTGTAATCCCTCTCCTGACAAAGATGGGAAGGCTTTTTTTTTTTTTTTTTTAAAAAAAACCGAAATTTTA
>NC_056739.1:427129112-427363597 GCF_019279795.1 Protopterus annectens
TGTAAAATGATGTCCTGCATATACCCTTTGCTAATTGTTTACAAACTCCAAGATCACAGAGTTACGTGGAAAGGACAAAATCCCACTCCCCACTGTGTAACAATTCCCTAGGCAAATGCCAGCATTGTATGATAAACATAGTTTTTTATTTGAAACAATAAAAGAAGCTGGCTTCCAAAATGGTTGCTGTACCAAACGTATGAAAAGCACAACCTTTAATATGCAGTTGACTCCACTTAAATACATATTAGATAAAAGCCAATTTCACTTAAATGCATAGTCCATTCAGTTCCGTTCTTAGTCAATGAAATGTATTGGATTGTATTCCGCATTAATGAATATCACTTAATTGCATATTTTGCTTTAATGCATAGCAGTCTCAAATCCTGTGTAGATCTAAGGAATATTACAAGAATGTTAAAGATGGTTCTTAAAAAGACGGTTACTTCAGTTGAGCAGGTCGACATTATTAAGACTTGATAATCAAGACAGTCAGACTTCTATTGCATCTGTGTTAAGCTTGCACCAAGTGTAAATTTAAGAATTCTGAAAACCAGAGAAGAAATTAAGAAGTGGCAAACAAATGCCAACCCTAATCACAAACGCAAAAGGTTCGGTAATACTTAAGATGCCAAGGATGCTCTCTTGCTCTGGTTTGCACAAGCCAGAAGTTGAAATTAGTGATCCATCGTTTAATGGAGAAGGCTGACCAACTAGCAAAAAGCATAGGAGCGGAGGATTTCAAACCCATGTCTGGTTTGTTAGACAGCTGGAAAAGATGCCATAACATCATGTACAAATAACAGCACCGTGAAGAACGAGACACGGATGATTTTGGAGCTGAGTGGTGTGGTGGACTTTTGTTTTTTTTTTTTTAGACATGACAGATTACAATCCATATGCCATTTTCAATGCTGATAAATTGGGGTTATATTGGAGAAGTTTTAAGTATTGAGACTGCTGGGTCAAAGGCTATGAAAGATCAAGTGACCTTCCTGTTGGCTTGCAGTGTGGATGGCAGTGAGAAATTTAATCCTTTTGTGATCGGGAAAAGCAAAAACTCAAGGTGCCTCAAGAATGTGAAGAAGTTACTAGTCACTTACAAAGCAAACAAGAATTCTTGGATGACTGGTAAAATTTGGAAAGAATGGCTTCTGAAATTTGATGGCTCAATAAGAACTAAAAAGGAAAATTTTGTTGCTGTGCGACAACTGTGCATAGCGATGTACGGTTAACGAATGTAAAGCTTCACTTCCTGCCACTCGACATGACATTCCTTATTTAACCAGTGGATCAGGGCATTATAGCTTGCTTCAAAAAGCACTACTACTCACTGGTTCTGCGGCACATTGTAGATGTCATAGACCGTACGTCCGAATCACAGAACACAGAAGCTGAGCTTGCCAAGAAGCTAACCATGCTAGATTCATTACACATGCATAGAGAAGCACGGAATATCTTTTCATATTTATGTGATGGTCAACTGCTACAAGAAGGCTAGTTTTGCCTAGCTCAGATGACATCAAAGATGGTGAAGAAGGTTAGCTTGAGTACTTTTGCGTCCCTTTGGGCATGACAGTGGGTTATTTTAAGTGGTACGTTGCAATTAAATAACTTGAAACCGAAGAAATGGCTGCTAATTTTGAATTTGTTCTGGAAGAGTGCACTTTTGGCAATAGAAAAGGTGATGATGTCTCTACTGCTCCAGTACACTTCTGTGATGTAATTCAGTCTGGATATATTGCACAAATAGGCTTCCACTTTCTGCGAACTGAAGGACAATATTTCATGTGAAACGGCTGTTTAGACATTAATAAACGTTTTTTTCTCTAAACCATAGGGGGGCTATTGACTGTTTTTGTACAGTACATTTTTCTTTTAAGTTTCTGAAATGTATTGCTGTTTGTGCACATTGACTTAGCTAGCGTAAGAAGACAGAAAAGGCACATTGTGACTTGGGGAATAAAAACTGTTTTAGATTGAAATCATACCATACTATTTTTTTAAGCTAGAGACCAAGTACACAGGCTGAATGTTGAGTAGAATAAAGCGAGTAAGTGGTACTGAATCCTGTGGCAGGTAGAAAAATTATACTGTAGTATAGTGCCAGTTTGCAAAGAGGCTTTTTCTTGCAACTAGCTGTAAATAATCCTGTTAATGATAGGCTTCCTGCTCACATAATTGTATCATCTGAAACCGCAAACAGCTGTAAAACTTTTCTTTAAAGTTTCTGAAATGTATCACTGTACTTGTGTTTTTGTGATTTACTGTGTATCTGGCATTAATGTAACTTTCTAATATCAACTTTGCTTAAAAGCGTACTGTGCTCAACTGCATTAACAATCTCTGTCCCGAGGCTGTGTGTTTAAGCAGAGTCGACTGCATGCACATGTATTTACATGTATAGGTAGTAGATATATATGTGTTCTCCGTATGCATGTTTATTCTTATGTACGTGTGTATGCCCATGTATATATACGTAAACATCAGAAATATGTATTCGTGAATGTGACTATGGGGGGGGGGTGATACAGATGCGTAGATGAATATAAAATGTATGTGTGTGTTGTATATTAATTTTCCAGAGTTTGCTCTCAGTATATGGAAGTTGAATGGGAGAGTATTGTAGTTTATCTTCTGATGGTATAGTTTGCTGTATCTGAAAGTGTCTTTGTGGGAAAGAAGAAATATGTCATATGGGGTATAGTGGAAGAGGAAGTCTTGAAAGTTAATCAAATCCAGGTGCCTTGCAGATAAGCTTTTAGGTCAGTTACACAAGTTTATGTAACAAATTTGTATGTAGCATGTGTAAAATCCTGGTATTACAAAAAAATGGATAAGAGATTGCTGGAAGAGCTGGAACAGGTCACTATGAAAATGCACAGTATTTCTGAAGATGAGTACAGTTCTGCTCTATATTTATTCTTTCTGGATGCATGCCTTGCAGTCTTCAGGGGCAGGTAAGTGCTGGAGTGGCCCTGTAACAACCATGAGTTAGCCATTCCTGCACTGGATGCAAGTCCATGGCTGGAAAATAAATGCACCCAACTGAGCATGTGCACACCTACGCACCTTACTGCAGGCAGTTTACATACACAGTATTTCATCTATCAGTTTGTCGTATGTATGTTTGCAGTTTTCTTTGTAAAATTAAACTTACAAATGTAAAGCTTATGTTAGTTTTACAGCTGTGCAGCAGACTGCATGAGTACTGTGGTCGGTTGCTCAAAATAGGCATATTTTCAAAATTAATTTTTAAAATTCTTTTTCCTGCATACAGATTATAGAAAAGGAAGAACCAGAGTTCCATTTTTTCTGACCTTTGGTTTTCCTTCATCTTGCCTTAGGTAATGAATATGTATGGAGACCTTGTTATGGATACAGTTCCTGATAAGGTAAGTGCATACTCGTCCTTTCAAAGTTGTCCCATGTCAACTTGACCTAGCATTTTCTGCACCTGCTGGTAAACACTTTCTCCATTCTTTTTGTTATTGTCACACAACCTGTGGATGTTCTTCATGTTTCACTGTTGCAGTCTTTACATTTGGGTTATGTGCTTGCAGGTAGCCCTCAGTCTTCCAAATTAACTAAGCCTTGGGTCCTGCGTCGGTTGCTGTCCCTTCCATGACGTCAGGTCATCAGGGGTATAAAACATGCAGCCAACGCCATTACATTAATCTTTCTTGCCATGCGGTGCCCGAAGCAAAAGCAGTTCGCAAGTGCCTGTCGGCCGACTCCTGAAAATTTCGTTTGAGTTTCAGAACCAAAGTCTTAAACTAAAGCTAAGTACCCTGTTGGGGAAACTTTTTCTTGCTCCTTACCGAAGTCAGTAAAAGTTAATAATTGCATTACTTGTGGAAAGCAAATACCTCAAAGATTTTCATTCGTACTGTATTCCTTGCCTAAGCCTTGACCACGACGTCCCTTGCTGTCGGTTTTGTGCTTTATTTAATCTGCACACTGTCTGTATATTTACGCATCTAAATGTTTTGGTTCTCGGTTTAATTATCCAGAAATGTCATCTGTTAGCCATCTGACTACCGGGATTCCGAAAAAATGCAAAGATAAAGAGAGAGAGGTCGCCAAGGTCCAAAACTGCCGACTACGCTTCTAAGCCAGTCGCCAGTTCGCCGGTACTCAGGATCTTTCGCAGCCCCTGATACCCGCTACTTCTGATATGCAGGCCTCTATTGAGACCCATAAGGAGTCCGGTATTCCGCGAGATGCTTCAGCTATGGAACACACAGATGTCTCTACCTTGGATGGATCCGGAGCCGCTGTGCAGGCACCGGCTTCTGAGGGTGTATTCAGGCCTACGGACTTGCATATTAAACAGACGCCTCCTTTACTTAGGCCTAAATCTCCATCCATGCCTAAAAAAAATGACGCCCAAGCCACATGCTCAGGCCTCTATGCCTAAAAAACAAATAAGAATGGCTAAAGATCTAGTAACTTGGGGTAGCCATCCCCATCCCCCCCCCTTCTAAGAGGCCTAGCACTGAAGTTGGTTATGAATCTTCTGATCAGGATTCAGTTTTTTCTGATTCTTCTGATGATCTGGATTTGCCCTTACCTACTTATGAGGATTCTGATAGAGGACTCCATTCCCTCTGCTTCCCCTCCTGAGGATTTGTCTTTTGGGGAAGCCTTACATACTGTTAGGGAGCATTTCCCTTGGGAAGGCCAGGATTTTTCTGATTCAAAAAAGAGGCTTAGGGATTTCCTTCTACCACCTCAGCATAGGCCTTTAGCTTTTCCTCCTGTACTAGACATTGTTGATTCTTTTTCGGAATCTAGTTTGGCCCCTGATTCCCTGCCTCTGCCCCCAGAAAACCTGACATACTACAGGGTCCCAGAGTCCAACAAGTTCCTTTTTAAAAATCCTATTGCAAATCCAGAGACCATTTCACAGGGGCCCAAGGGCATTAAGGCTTCTACTGCAAAAAATCCTTACCCCTTCTGATAGACTCCAGGGCGCTGGATAGATGGGATAAGAAGGTTTACACTTCTGTAACCTTGGCCATTAGGGCTTTAAACTGCCAGTTCCATATTTTAAAGCATCAGCAACATGTTATTGGACTGCTTAAACAGAAAATTATATGATTCCTGACTGTGTGGAAAATAAAGAATTACAGGATTTAATGCATTCTGCTGAACAAGTTGGAAAACATACTTTGCAATGTGGTTTTGATTCATTAGAGGCCTCTTGCAGGGCTGCTGTTACTGGGTCTGTCCTCAGAAGGCATGCTTGGCATAAGGAGCAATCTTTGCCTGATCATGTTAAAGCTAAATTGTTGGATGCTCCTTTTAATCAAGACCGCCTGTTTGGCAACAAGGCTGAGGAAATTCTTAAGATGGAAGATAAAGCTAAATCTATGCAAACTAAAGTTTTTTTTACAAGTTCAGCCTCCTAGATTTAGTAGGCACTGGCCCTCTAAGAACTGGTCCTTTCCTGCCCCTTCCAGGTCTTCTCAAGCCAAACCCAGACACAGCAAAAACCCCAGGTTTTAGTCCCATGGGGAACACAGAACTAAGCATTGGGGGGCCTCCACTTTCAAATCTGGGAATAATAGGACTTCCCCCTTTGGTAAACTGTCTCAATGACTTCCTTTTAAAATTTCCAAGCACTTATCAACTGACTGCCCCTTTGGGGGGAAAGATTGCTCTTCATGCAAAGAATTGGGAACTCATTACCCAGGACAAATGGGTTTTAAATATAATGTCCCAGGGATACAGATTACACTACCACATGTTGCCAACACCAAGCAGGTGGCCGGACCTATCCCCAAATCAGTGGGCAGAGGCCCAAAACAAGTACTTTCTCTCCTAAGCATGGGGGCTATTCAGCTGGTAACAGAAGAGGAAAAGGGACAAGGTTTCTACTCAAGACTTTTCCTGGTAACCAGAAAAGACAATTCATGGCATCCTATCCTGGATCTGTCTAAACACCTTTTTGGAGATTCCAAAATTCAGGACGCTGACTCTTCAATAATTACTTCCTATGCTAGGCCAAGATGCCTGGTTGGCAACACTAGATTTAAAAGAAGCATACCTGCACATCCCAGTCTGAGAATCTTGCAGAAGATACCTATGCTTTAAAGCAGGCTACACGCAATCAGTTGTCTGCACTGCCCTTTGGCTTATCTACTGCACCCAGGGTATTCACTAAGTGCCTGGCTCCAGTTATTGCATTTTGCTGGCAAATAAATATTCAAATATACCCATACCTGGACGATTGTTTAATTCAGGCAGAAAGACACGACATACTTTTGAATCATCTGGCCTTTGTACATAGGGTTCTAACTTGTCTGGGGTACACCATAAACGAAAATAAATCACACCTTGTACCCTGTCAAATTATATTCCTGGGAGCAAGCTTGAATACAACTTCCCAGATGGCTTACCTCACGCTAGAGAAACAAATTCACTTGACAACCTACTTCAAACAAGTGGCCACAAAAACCCTATCATCTGCAAGACAGATATTGCAAGCCTTGGGGTTCATGGCCTCCTGCATTCTTCTAATTCCATATGCAAGACTGCATATGAGGAAACTACAGTGGTATCTAAAAAGCCTATGGTGTCAGCATTCTCAAGACCTGGAAACAATGATTCCTAGCATACCTTGCCTACGCCTAGAGTTCCTTTGGTGGGCACAGGCCTGCCACCAAAACAAGGGCCTACCTTTCACACCACCCCCTGAAGCCCAAACCCTAACAGAGACGCACCAGACTATGCATGGGGGGCTCACCTGGCAGGGAAGTGCATTCAGGGCAAATGGAACCAAAGTCAAATGCACCTGCATATCAATCAAAAAGAAATGTTAGCTGTACAGAATGCTCTGACCGCCTTCAAGGACAACTAATGGTAAAGACGGACAAAACTGTTGTGGTACATAAACAAGCAGGAGGGTACACATTCTTACCCCCTCTGCAGACTAGCCATGGCATTGTGGAACACAGCCTTGAGCTACCAGGTGCACATACAAGCTCAATTCCTGCCAGGAAAATTAAATACACTGACAGACGGATTAAGCAGAAACCTCATGGACCCACACGAGTGGAAACTGGAACCAACGATTTTCAACATGTTGACAAGCAAATGGGGGCGCCCAGATATAGACCTGTTTGCCTCTCCCCAGAACTACCAATTGGACAAATTTTGCACAAGAACTCCCCACAAACAAGCCTGGAAAGTGGATGCTCTGTTTTTCAGCTGGAAAAAACTGTCAGTCTATGCCTCTGCCTCTGCTCTCCAAAGTACTACTAAAATCAAACAGGACAAACCAAGGACAGTTTTGATTGCTGCAGACTGGCCGTGCCAACACTGGTACCCCCCTCCTGCGCAGTGTCACTGTCATCTCCATGGCACCTGCCTCAGACTCTTTCCCTGCTGCCTCAGCAGGAGAACCAGATTGTGCACCTTCAGCTTTTAACACTGAACCTTGCAGCCTGGCTAATTACTTAATCTCTCCTTTACCATCCCTCAGCAAACCTGTGATGGATATCATTTTAGAGGCAAGGAGGCCTAGTACTAGAAAATCTTATGGTGAAAACTGGAACCCATCTCAAGGGATGAGCACAACAGCGCCCAATTTACCTCAGATTTTACAATACTTAACTAAGATGCTTCACAGGGGCCTGTCTTTTTTCCTCCATTAAAATCCATGCCTCAGCCATTTCAGCTCATTATAACACAACCTCCCCTCTTCTCTCATCCACTGCTCAAGCAGTTCCTCAGAGGGGCCAAAAATTTGAGACCACCCAGGAGAGCTCCAACCCCAGCCTGGGACCTTAACTTTGTCTTGGAGAAACTCACTCTACCTCCTTTCGAGCCAGCTGCTACTGCAGACTTAAAATTTCTTTCTTGGAAAACTGCTTTCCTTTTTGCAATCACTTCAGCTAGAAGGGTATCTGAATTACAGGCCCTTATGGCAGTGGAGCTTTTCATCATCTTTCATGTGGACAGGGTGTCCCTCAGAACCAATCCATCCTTCATGCCCAAGGTGGTATCCAGTGTGGCTCTTAATCGGTCCATTCATTTGCCAACCTTTCCCAATCCACAGAATAAAAGGGAACGGATACTGCATTCCTTAGATGTGCACAGACAACTTAGTCTACTTGGACAGGACTAAACCTCAAAGGGAATCTTGACTGCTGGTGGCATTTGCTGCAGGGACAGAGGGGAAGGCTATTTCAAAGCAAACCATTTCTAAATGGATAAGCCATTGCATTCATTTCTGCTATAAGCACCATGGAAAACCTATCCCCCAGGGGATCAGACCTCACTCCACCAGGGCTGCATGTACCTCTACAGCCTTTCTCAGAGGCGTCCCTACCAGGGACATCCTAGAAGCTGCTACCTGGAATTCTGTACATACTTTCACCAAGCATTATCATTTGCCAATTTTCTCTCAATCCAGAGCTGGCTTTGCCACTGCAGTCATTCAGGGCCTTATAGCTGGCCCTAATGCTATCTAAATTCCTCCTCCCAACCATAGCTTTGGGAATCTACCCAAATGTAATGACTGCAATAGTGAAACACGAGGAACATAGTACAGTTGTGTACACTTGCCATAAATGTAGATGTTAGTGTATTCACTGTTGCAGTCCTGGTTAACCTCCCTCCAGTCCCCTAACTTCTTTTGGCTATATCTCTACTTTCCTTTACTATGCTTAAAAGCCATTTTGGTGTATTTGCTTTTTTTGTTGGAGGTATATCTTTGTGCTTTTATATTTAATTGCTTCCCATTAGGGGGGCACCTGACATCTGGGGCAAGAAAAATTGATGTAATGGCATCTGCTGCATGTTTTATACCCCTGACGACCTGACGTCATGGAAGAAGGGACAGCAACCAACGTAGGACCCAAGACTTTGTTAATCAGGCAGACTTGAGGGCTACCTGCAAGCAGATAACCCAAATGTAATGACAGCAACAGTGAATACACGCAAACGTCTACATTTATGGTAAGTGTACACAACTGTACTTTAGATGTTCCCCTTTCCATATTGAGATTGCTTTACAGTAACATATTTTCCCAGGTAATGGTGTCAGAATATGGTGCCAGTGTGTGGTTAATTTTTTATGTATGAACCTAGCCGATTCTCTTACTTAAAGAAGCACATTGTGTTATGTGCATGCCTGTATCGCTTAGTGTGCAGATAACCCCGTCCCCCTCCATTTTGCTAATTTACTTTATAGCTCAGATACTGACCTTAGTAGTCTGGCAGTTGATATGATTAAGTTAATGAACTGCTTTTTGTGGTCAAGGGTTTGATTCCCTCAGCCTCCATTTACTTTGTAACTGAGCAATTCAGCTTTCAAGTGGCAAACTGAACTAGGCTCCTCATAATAGTAGATGTTTAATGATCACTGCTGCAGTAGACTTAGCTGTATGTGGTTATATCCTACCAAGGATATAACAGCCATCCAGCTTCCAAAGCTTCAGGGCACCTTTCTCTTGCACAAACTTGAGATGAGCTGACTAGATGAAAAGTTTGGGCAGGAAGCCCTTCACAGCTTTCCCGCCAGCAGAGATAGGGAGGATGAGCCCTGAAAGGACAGTGCTAGTAATAAAAGTAAGTGTCCATGCCCTAGCATAAAAAATGCACCAAAAAATGAGGGAGCGGCTACTTCAGCAGTGATCATTCAAATATCTACTGTTTAACTTAAACAATTGTACTTTGTTCTTCATACTGATTACTGCTGCAGTAGCCTTAGCTGTATTACCACAGCGAACTATCTTTGGGAGAAGAAAGGAAAAGGGTCCAGGATCCGGTCTTGACTAAACTTTATCTATACCTAGAGCAGGAATCAAGCTTGTAGTGCTTTGTAAAATTATGTACAGAGGATGAAGTAACTTCTTGGAGTCCAACCCTTTCCAAAAAGCCATAGATGAAGCCAAGGCCCTGGTGGAGTGGAACTTGACCCTGCCTCAAATAGATTTGTCATGGTGAGGATAAAAAGTTATGTACTTACCCCAATGTTCCATCTGTGTTGTCCATTTTCATTCATCCTCAACCTATGAGTCTGGTTCTGATCCAACTCTGCTGTTAACAATAGCTCATGCCATCTAACAAACTCTTGCTCCTTCCCTACCCGTAATGCACCATCTGTAGTATCCTTCAGGTCTCTTTGCAGCTTGACACGAATACCTTAAAGGAATAGCTATTAAAGTAAAATATAAATGATCTGGTTAATCCTAGACAAGGAAGTCTCATTTCTCCTTAAGCCAATTATGAAAATATAGTGGGAGGTGCCATATTTGGAGCTAAACACAACTGACAGCTGTGTGTTGAAGAATCCTGTTCCGTCAGAAATTAGAAAAGGAAGGGAGATTGTGGGTAGGGAGTAGAGGATCAATGTAAATGGACAACACAGATGGAATGTTAGTAAGTACATCACTTTATCTGATGATGTCAGTTTTCATTCATCCTCAACCTATGGGTCCGATTCCTTAGCTAATTGACCTTTGGGTGGACTCCAAGGACTGATCTCTGGGTACGATTCAGCTAAAGGCTGTACTAATCCTGGGCTTCAGGTCTAATTGAAAAGAATGATACAGATGTGAGGATTTGGGCAAGATATAGCAATACATATATCATTCATAGAGCTTCTGGACTGGAAATAGTGAAAAGTCTCAGATCTTACTGACTTGATCCTTTTGTGGTTTTGGTAAGGAAAGAAAGTCCTTTGTTATAGATAAATGAAGTGCAACCTGTCAAACTGTCTGACTAGGAATACGTTTGATATGTTTGCCAGCTTGTTCTGTTCAAAAGAAGAGTAGTTGAACAAACTTCCTAAATGTTACATATAGTGTAGTCCGGAATATAACTGAGCATCTTGTAAACTCTGCATGTAATTCTCCTTTATTTATAATATCGTGCACCATCTTGGGAAGGAGAAGGCTTTTTACTCAGCTTGATTCTATCCCTCTCTTTTTTGAAGAACAGACACTTTGCAAGCATCTTGACAGCAGGGAGGCACGATCCATCAAAGAGATTCAAAAGCTTGGATCCGCCAGGACTGATCTGAAAGCCAAACCACTATGAGTAAACTGGATCCCACGAAGCCTCCACTTGATCCAAAGCGCACCACTGAAGTCTTCCAGAGAAAGAAAGAACAAACCAAACAAGCCTTTTCATTTTCTTTTTTTTTTTTTTTTTAAATATTGCTCCTGCAAGGCCAGAATTAGAGCAATGCGTCTGCTTCAACACACACATCGCAAAGGATTTGAAGTCTGAAGCTCAAGCTTGGGTTATTGTGTGTTATCTTCAATCTTCTGCTCATCCGATGGATTGCCAGATGAGGAACAGATTAAATTAATAAAAGCCAAAATGTAATAGGAAGAGGGTCAGAGCACAACCACCTTGAATCGGACACCTCTGACTGAGCATGGATTAACATAAAAATTAGTCATTCTCTCTATCTCTTCCTTAGTCAAAACACCCAAAATGTAGACCTTTTTGAAGGGTCTTTGTTAGTATGTGGGGGATTGAACCCCCAGTTATGCTGCACACCAAAGAACGAATGGAATGTATTTAAAGCTTCAGGGTGTTAAGAGTGCCGAGGTTGTCTGCCACAGCAACAGCAGCTTACTGCCGAAACCTTGCAACTAGGGGTATGGCGGGAAGGAAGTGATTTTAAAAAGTGTAATTTTACAGAGGGAAGAAGTTAAATTTCCAGCAATTGCATTAAGAAGATTAAGAAAATTTAAGGAAACTGGTTCTTGGAAGTAACCGCTACTAGGGAGGGAAGGAGATAAGAATATATTTCTTGTCAGAGAAGATTAGGAAAATTATAAAGGAAAGACTTGTCTACCACTGTGAAGCTCGAGAGCTGAAGACAGCCACATCTAGATAACTAACAGTGGCAAATGACATCTAAGGGATACTGGGGAGGTGCATCATGGTTAGAGAAGGAGCTCGAAAGTTTGTTAGAGAAGACTAGCTAGTGTAATGGCTGGGTCTGATCAGATCCAGACCCATAAATTGAGGATGAATATAAATGGAAAACATCCAATCTAAAGGTAATAGCCTTAGACACTCACTTGGAAATAATCTGCCTTCTTACCTTCATATGAAGTGAGCAATTGATCCAGATATCTGAAGGATACAGTTCTGTTAAGATGCTACCTGAGCTGTCTTTGGACATCCAAGGTATGGGGTAGCCTTTCTATTGCATTTTTAGGTTCAGGAGAAACGCAGAGATAGATACTTTGGCTTAAAGTAAACTCTGTACCATACTTGTCCCTTTGGAAAATGAGTTTGAGTTAGGGTTGACTTAACATAAGAGGTTTGGATACCCTTCTTCCAGAGGTTAGAGCAATCAGTAAGACTTTTCTTTGTTAGGAATGTCATGGCAGCCAGATTAGCTGGTTACAGTGGAGCAAATGCTAGCTTCTCTGACAAGATTCCAAGGAGGGGCCACTGGTGTACTTGGAGGCCTCTTTTTGTTTTTTTTTCTCTGCAAACATCTTTATTCAATTTTCATATACGATAAAGGCAGTCTTACATTTATAGAAATGAAAAACAAAAAATTCTGCCACTTTAGTTGCAAGCAGTTTACATCACAGACCCCATTGAAACAACTGTAGTTGCAAACATTATACATCACTTATAAAACCATCCAGTCATTGTCAGTTAAGCATTATATGGCTCATTCAAATCCTGCCTCTTAAACCTCGCTCCTGCTATGCATATACTGTTCCCACAATTCCCATTTTCCTGTGTAGTTTGCTGCTTCCCTTTTCTAAAGATCCCAATTCCAGTTGTTTTATCTCTCTGAATATATTCACTAGTTCTAGTAAATTTGGTCTAGACTTGATTTTCAAACTCTGGCAATTGCTTTTTTGGCAGCTGCCATAATTAGACTCTGCAAGGCTTTGCTATGTCTAGACAATTCCGATTCTGTAGCATAACTCAAAAAAAATCATCTCCAGTCAGTCCAGTCTGCTCACCCAGCATTTCAGATGGAGCGTTCTGCAGGGAATCCCTGAAGTTTGCCAGCTCACTACACTCCAAATATGTTCCCAGCTACCTGTTTCTTGCCAGTCACACCTCCAACATTTACTGTCCACCCGAGGAAACATTCTTTGGCGTCTACTTGGCTTATAAAATATGTAAACACTTCCAGGCAAAGATCCTAAATCTTCTAGACTTTGTTGCATATTTGAGGGATATACATATATCCCCTTATTGTCTGTTTGTGAACTGCTTATCCAGTCTCTTCCCAATCCTTTCTAAGCTCCTCTGATCCTTATAATTTTCATGCAATATTTTATATGCTTTACTTAATTATTCCTTTTTTAATGGGAGCTTCTGTTCTAGATTATATTACAAACTCTACCAATGCTGGTCTTTGATTTACTAGCACCTTATTTCTTCCTCTTTGCCTGTACTCTATCAATCCTTGATAGGGAAAGCAATCTCTAACCTGCAGTCCAAATAAATTCTTGGCCTTTTCCCATTCTATTACTTTTCCCTTTGTAGTTATTTGCTCCCAATACCTTGGTTTCTTTGCCAGTTTTCTCCAATAAATTTCAGCCCCCTCTTGCCTATTTGTATGCCTGAGCACGGTCATCCCTATAGGTAAAATCTCTTTTCTCCATTCTCTTGCTGGTTTGTTTCTTAGAATACTCCCTGCTATTTTATGAATATTGTACTCTGTATGATTTTGGTTGTTAAGTATGTGCATCCAAAATACCAATTTCTCCTTATTTTTGAGCTTCCTCCCTGTGTCAAAATCATTGCTTTCCACTTTGAATTATAGTTTTCTGCTCTGTATAAGAGCCTTGACTATATTGCTTTAAAATACCCCCTCAAATTAGGTAATCCTAGTCTGCTTTGTTCTATTGGTAGAATCATCTTATTCCACTTGACCCTTGCTGTCTTCCCTTCCCAAATAAAATCATAGGTTCATAGGTTGGTACTAGGCTATCAGCCCTAGGGCTTATACAAGCCTAGCCATAACAATTCCCTGGCTATTTCTTCTCACACTATTTACTTCCCTGGACCCCTGTCTAGCAGGGCAACTGACGTGATCCCTGGGGTGAATTTCCTTTCTCCCATCCAATCGTCAAGGTTCCTTTTGAAGAGGGCCAAAGAGGCACTCTGCTTGACATGTATCCTTCAACTCTTTTTTTTTTTTTTTTTTTCTTTTTTTTTTCTTTTTTTTAATTGCTATCCACAACTTCTCTGGTTGATAAAAGTATGTCTGATCTGTGTACAAGACTAAAGGGACTAGAAACATTTTAATGGTTTGTATCCTAGTATCCATATTCATGTAACAAAACTTAGTTTTTCAGTTTTTGTATCTTCTGTTCAGTCTCTTCCCACATATCCTTAGCTGCCACCACATAGTCATTTCTAATCCATACTCCTAAATACTTCATTTTATCATGACCCCATAAATATGGATATTGTTGGACCAATTCTTGTGTGGTACATAATTTACTGCTGTTGGCTTTGTTTTAGCTTCATTAATTTTTTATCCCGAGAAGATTTGAAACTGTCTTAAAATGTTCCACACCACTGTAATGTACCTTTCTGGTTCTGTCATGTGTAAAATATCTGCAAATAAAGCCAGCTTTTCCTGACAATCATACCAATTATATCCTTGGATTTCTGAGTCCCGTATTTTCATTTCCAGTAGTTCTAAATGTAATGCAAACAAAGGGGAAAACGGACAACCCTGCCTAGTTCCTCTGCTCGAGCAGAAATTATAGGAGAGGACCTCACCCACTTTAATTCACGTTTTCGATCTTGTATATTCTTCTAATCCACCTTCTTAGTGTATCAGGGAAAGCAAATGCTTCTATTGCCCTGCTCATGAAGTCCAAGTCTACTGTCAGATGCTTTCTCTTTATCAAGATCCACCTATAAAAGAGGTACTTTCTTAATCGGCTTTCCTCTTGATAATCAATGTTCTGTTAATATTGTCATGTTTGGCTCCCCCCTCAAAACCACACTGATCCATATCTATCAATTTTGGTATCACTTTTGCCATTCTTTTAGCAACTATAGACATAAACACTTTATAATCATGATTTAGTATTGAAATGAGCCAGTATGAACCTGAATCTGATGGATCTTTACCATCTTTAGGTATTACTGTTACCTCTGCCTTCTCCTAGGATGCTGGTACTCTTAAAATACTGTTAAAAAAACCTTCCAGATCTTTGTTTTTTTCCTTCCTAACTTCCAAATTTCCACAGACATACCTTCTATTCTTGGGGACTTTCCTGTAGATTGATTATACATAGCCATTTTTATCTCATCTCTTCCTATCCTAACTGTTGGTAATTGAGCTTCATCTACCTCTAACTTTGACATATTTAATTCTTCCATAAACCTTTCCATTTGTATCTTTTCTCTATTTCCATATTTCTCTGCTTTATACAAATTTTCATAATATTTCTGAAATATTTCTAATACTTCTACAGTGTCTCTTGTTAACTTCCTTGTTATAGGCTCCCTAAGCTTGGTGATTTCCCTGTCCACTTTCTGTTGCCTGAGTTGTTGTGCTAAAAGTTTTTGTGCTCTAGAATTATCAAAAAACAGTTGCTTAACAGGCTTTCTAAACTCGTGCGAATTACCAAGGTGTAATTCCTTATTTTCTGTTTAGCATTCTGTAGTTGCTCCTTTTCTTCTGAGATTCCCTCTATTTTGTAAAACTTTAACATTTGTCAATCCCTCTAAATTCTTATGTTTAACCATATCTCCCTTTATTTTATTTCCAACCTAGTTTTAAACTTTAATTGTATCCCACTCCTTAGATATGTTTTCAGAAGATAATTCTATCTCCTGTAGTAGCTCCTGAATTAATTCCACAACCCCCATTACTTAAATGCCTCTCTTTTCAACCGATAGGTGGGAAAACGCCAGTGCCTCATTTTCATTTCATTACCTTGTGTATTTATTTGTTGGTGCATGATCTGAAATAGTTATTGGGTGTGTTTCAAGACCTTCAATTAAATGCACATGTTCTTGTGAGATGTAAAATCTGTCTAGCCTTGCCCAGTTTTTGTATCTTTGAGTAATATGTGAATTCACTCTGAACTCCTAGTATTGAATTCACATCTTCCATGCCAAACATTTTCATAAATTTCCTCAAAAAGCTACCCTTCTTTGTTGTATTTTCCCTTCTAGGCCTCCCAGATCTTCATTGGTGCAAACCAAATTCCTGTCTCCAGCTGTAAGTAATAATGTTGTCTATCTCGCCTTCATTTCTTGCTGGTTGGGATCGGAGCCAATCCTCTGCTCAGACTCTGCCATCTTCTATAGCTCGAGAGCTGTTTACTGGCTCGAGGCTACCCTTTATCCCATGATGCCTAGCGCTAGCTACCGAGATCTTGTTTGCTGCTTCAGCTGCGCTGTGTCGTTTTTACTGGCTCAGGCTCGTATAAGTTTCTTGTTGAACTATTTTTTGATAGAGTAGTGCTTTTTCTGTGAGTTTATTGCTTTTTCTGTGAGTTTATTGCTTAAATTGTCATCTGTAACTTGTGTTAGTTTAGTGTATTAATGGTCCTTTCCCTTAGAGCTTGTTTAAATTAGAGAGATGTTCTTCATCTCACATTGCTGCAGTCCTTACACTTGGGTAGTCCGCTGTCCTCGGTCGGCCCGAATATCAAAGTATAAGGCTGACGTCGGTCAAGGCGCATTTGACTGACATCAGGACGTCAGGGTACAAATGCGCATGACCGACGTCATATCCTCAGTCTTTTTTGCCGCATGGTCCGATGCAGAAGCAGCATTGCAAGTGCCGGTTGGTGTTCTGAGATTTTTCGATTTCAAGTTTCAGACCGAGTTCAAAGTTGGCTATTATCCGTGGGGAATATTTTAGTTTTTTCTTGCCTCAGTGATTTACCGGATGTCAGAAAGTCAATAATTGCATTTCTTGTGGGAAACAGATACCGATAGAGATTATCATACTTTGTGTATTCCTTGCTTAGGGCCTGAGCACGACGTTGTTGGCTGTCGCCTTGTGCTAGATTTAATAAACGCACTATAAAGAGGAGGTTGGATTGTGCAAGGTTAGTCTTTGGGAAGCGTGCAATTATAAAATGCCGCCGGATTCTCCGACGCTTCTTCGAAGCGCAAGGACAAAGCAGTTAAGTCTAGGCTGGAAGAACCGTCTGTACCGGACGCCGGTTCTTTAGAGGTGTCGGTGGAGCCGGTGGCTCCACCGAGGTTTCTTTGTTCCCAGGGTGAGACTTTAGTATTGCAAGATGTGGCCTCTCAGGAGGCAAGTCAGGCTGAGGGGGCTTCTCAGGTTGCTATACTCCCCTCCATTCCTAGGGTGGCTAGGCCCTCTCCCTCTGTTTCTAAGGCTTCTCCCAGGGGCAGGCCAGGTTTAGCTTCAGTTGGTGTTACCCCTAGCTCTTCAGGAACTGTGCCCAAGAAGCATATGCTTAAAATGGCAGAAGATTTGATCACTTTGATTAGGGTTCTATGCCCTCCTGATAAGAGGCCCAGGGTGGAGCCTGAGCTGGGTGGTTTTGAGCAGGCTTCAGATGTGTCAGAGTCTTCGGCTGAAGACTTGCAGGAGTACTCTCCTTATTCTGATTCTGATGTGGATGATTCTACTCCTTCTGCTTCTCCTCCTGAGGATTTTTCTTTTCAGAAACTCTTCATTCCATGAGGGAGCATTTTAAGTGGGAAGGTCAGGACTTCTCTGACTCCAGGAAAAGGCTTAGGAATTTTTGTTTTACCCCAGCATAGGCCTTTGGCTATACCTCCTGTTTTGGATGTAGTGGAAGATGTTTTACAGAGGCTTCTCTTAATCCTGATTCTTTGCCTCCTGCTCCTGTTAAGCCGGATAGGTATAACGGGGTGCCTGAAGCTCATAAGTATCTTTTAAGGAGTCCTAGGGCAGACCCAGAAACTGTTAGCCAGGGGCCTAAAGGTGTTAAGGCTTCTGTTGTTAAGAATCCGGTTCCTGCAGACAAAGAGGCTAGGGCCTTGGATAGATGGGGAAAGAAAGTTTATACTTCTTCCACTCTTGCTATGAGGGCTTTGAATTGCCAGTTTCACATGTTGAAATACCAAAACTATCTCCTTTCACAATTGAAGTCTAAGGTTGATGCTCGTAGGTATTGATTGTAAAGAGTTGCAAGATTTAGTACATGTTTCTGCACAGGTGGGTACGCACTCTTTGCAATGTGGTTTTGATGCTCTACAGGCCTCGCCTAGGGTGGGTGCCACTGGGTCAGTTCTTCGCAGGCACACCTGGCTAAGGGATCAAAATTTGTCTGAACATGTTAAAACAAGGATTTTAGATGCTCCTTTACAATCTGACGTGTTGTTTGGTCCTCCTGTTGAGGCAGTTTGAAGAAAATGGAAGACAAAGCTAAGTCTATGCAGACTGTTAAAGATTTTTGCAGGTTCAGCCTCCAAAGTTTAGTAGAAATTGGCCTGCTAAAGGGTGGACGATCCTTCTTATGATTCCCAGTCTAGGGGTAGATCTAGACGTGGTAGGGCAGAGCTCAGGGCTCTTTCAGGCCTAGAACAGGAGTTCTCCTGCACAGTCTTCAGGTGAGGGCAGGGGTCAGTCCTTTCAGAACAGACCCAATGACCTACCTTTTCAGCTGCCAGAGCCTTCTCGCCTGGCAGCACCTTTGGGAGGAAGGTTGGCACTTTTCAAAGAAAATTGGAGTTTAATTACCCAAGACCGATGGGTATTGGATATCATACACCAAGGTTACAGGTTTTATTTCCATACCTTGCCTCCTTTCAGAGGCATGCCAGACGTTCCTCCTCAACAAAGAATAGAGGCTCACAAGCAAATTTCTCTGTTACTTCAACTAGGGGCCATACAGCCGGTCCCTATGCCAGAAGTGGGCCTAGGATTTTATTCTCGCCTGTTCCTAGTACCAAAGAAGGGGAACACGTGGAGACCAATTTTGGATCTATCTATCCTCAACACTTATCTGGACATTCCCAAGTTCAAAATGTTGACGTTACAACAGCTTTTACCTCTGCTGGGCAAAGATCATTGGATGGTAACTTTGGATCTCAAGGAGGCTTACCTTCATGTTCCTATCAGACTAAGTTGCAGGACGATTTCGAGCTGGGACTTTTCACTATCAGTTCTCTGCATTGCCCTTTGGCTTATCTACTGCGCCCAGAGTGTTCACGAAAGTTCTGGCTCCAGTGATCGCTTTCTTCAGGCTAAAAGGAATACAGATCTATCCTTATTTGGACGACTGCCTGATTCTGGCTCAAGGAAGGGAAGAGCTTCTTCATCATTTGGAATATGTGATAGCAGTGCTAAGATGCCTGGGGTATTCTGTGAACGAAATAAAGTCCAGTCTAGTACCCTCTCAGGACATGTGCTTTCTGGGTGTAAGACTGAATACAGCATCCCAGATGGCCTTTTTAACCCCGGACAAACAGAAGTCTTTCCCTTTACTTCCATCAACTTTCTCATCAGTCTGGGCTGACTGCAAGGGACAGTCCTTCAAGCCTTAGGGTTCATGGCATCTTGTATTCTGGTGCTTCCCAATGCCAAACTGCATATGAGGAAGCTGCAATGGTATCTCAAAAATGTATGGACACAGCACTGCCAGGATCTGGACACTGTCATTCAAATAATACCTTGCATTCAAAAGGAATTTTTGTGGTGGGCTCAGGAATGTCACCTAAACAAGGGACTCTCTGAACGACAGATGCCTCAGACAAAGCTTGGGGAGCTCATCTAAATGGAAAGTGGATACAAGACAAGTGGCCTGCCAGACTACAACATCTACATATCAACCTGAAGGAGATGTTAGCAGTCCAGTTTGCATTAATAGCTTTCAAGGATTTACTTCTTCCAGGGCAGGTGTTGATTCTAACAGACAACACAACTGTCATGTGGTACATCAACAAGCAAAGGGGAACACACTCTTATCCTCTATGCAGGCAAGCAATGATTTTGTGGGAGACTGCTCTCAGTTTACAGCTCAATCTTCAGGCAAGGTTTCTGCCAGGAGCACAGAACTCCTTAGCAGATGTGTTGAGCAGGCGAGTTATGGATCCCAAATTGGTTCCTCATGTATTTCAGAAATTGACAGTGTCATGGGGAACTCCAGACATAGATCTGTTCGCTTCTCCACTAAACCATCAGCTGCCAAAGTTTTGCACAAAAGGTTTCATCCCACAGCTTGGAAAGTGGATGCTCTTTCTTTCAATTGGAGCAATCTTCATGTGTATGCCTTTCCACCTCTGCCTCTCCTCCTAAAGGTACGTCAGACAGGACAAGCCAAGGATGATTTTAATAGCTCCAGATTGGCCTCCACTGGTACCCATTACTGAGAAGTCTGAATGAAGCCTCCATGGCCTTTGCCTTGATTCCACACCTGTTGTCACAGGAGGACAGCCATTTGCTCAATGTCAAACTTCACTCTCTTCACCTAACAGCCTGGCATATTCTGTTTTGAACCATAGAGGGTCTCAACTTCCACAACAAGTTTTGATGTGATTTTGGAAGCTAGAAGGCCTAGTACAAGGAATAATTTGTGTGTGGCTCTTCAATATCTTACTGAGTTACTAGACAAAGGTTTGTCTTTCTCTTCTATTAAAGTTCATGCTGCAGCAGATTAAGCACCCACCATTGTTTTCTCATCCTTTGTTCAAGCAATTTCTTAGAGGGCAAAGAATATAAGACCCCCCTACTCCTGCTTGGGATCTCAATTTTGTGTTGAGAAACTCACTCTACAACCTTTTGAGCCTGCAGCTACTTCTGAGTTGAAATATTTGTCATGGAAGACTGCTTTTTGTTGGCCATTACCTCTGCAAGAAGGGTTTCTGAATTGCAGGCCCCTAATCCTTCCTTTATGCCTAAGGTGGTTTCTAGTGTGGCTTTAAACCAAACTATTCATTTGCAAATAAGGGGAAAAGATTTTGCACACTTTAGATGTACACAGGCAGTTGCGTTATTATTTGGACAGAACTAAAGGGTTCAGGCAGTCTCAGCAGTTGTTTGTTTCTTTTGCTTTGAGTTCTTGTCAAAACAAACTATTTCTAAGTGGATTGGGTTTTGCATTGCTTGGAGATTCCAGCTGGGATTAGGCCTCATTCCACTAGGGCTACTGCCACTAGGCAGCTACTTGGAGTTCAGTGCATACTTTCTCTAGGCATTATCACCTGCCACTTTACTCTAAATCCAGGGCTGGTTTTGCCACTGCTGTTTTGCAGGGCATCTTGGCAGCGTATATATTGTACATATAGTTAGTGCAAGGGTGGTGGGTTGGTTGTTTGTTTTTGGTTTTGACCTTTATTTTAGGGTCTTCTTTCTCCCCTCCCCCACCCCTATCCCTTTTTGTAGGTTAGACTTTAGTTTAAGCTTTTCCTTATTGTTAGGTAGCCGTTTTAGCTAGAGGCTTCCTAGTTTAAAAAAAAAATCTTTAGCTGTAAGTATACTGTGTGTTTTTGCCTTTTGTTGTTAGTGTTGTGCTATTTTGTTATCGCTGTTCGGCCTTTGGCCAAATCAGTGTAGTATCTTACAGGTATTTTGTTGGATATGTCTAAAGAATCCAAGGTGTCTGGATTTAAGAAGTGTAACTCATGCTGTCAGAAAATGTCTCTGACAGATGGGCACACTTCTTGCGTCTATTATCAAGTGCTTGCACCTGCAGGACTCTTGTTCTATATGCCATGCATTTAGCCCAAGAGTTCTGCAGGAGCACAAGAATAAGCTTATTCTGAGAGGTCTTCTCAAGCCCCAGGATTCACCGGTCAAGGCTCAGTCTGTGAAATCCCCAAAACCGACCAAATCGTCTGCTCCAAGCTCTGAGCAGTCATTGGTTCAAACCCTACCTGCTACTTCGGTTCCGGCTGGAACTGAAGAGACTTATCTCCTCGTCTGCTCCATCAGTGTCTTCGGAGCTGTCGCGGAGCCACAAGAGGCTGAGGTCCCCCTCTGGAATCCATTCATTCGGATCCTCTGTCTCCCTTGCTGCAGAGTGAACACAGTCAGATCTTCCCACTCCTCTCTGTCCTCTAGGCTGTCTGATCACGATGTGGAGAGAGTGGTCAGTAGGTTTCTGAAGTCGCAGGCACTTGCCAAGATGTTGTCCAGCCCTCCTCAACAGGTGTCTGCTCTGTCCACTTCTATCGATATTCCTCCTCTGACTCCATTGAGCTCGGAGCCTGAGTTCGTTGGGGTTCGAGTTGTGGAACCGTCTGCTCAGATAATTATTTCTCCTTCGGTTCCGTCTGCTCAGATTCCCTCGATGGTGCCGGCCGTCGAGGAATCTGGGCGCTGAGGCTCTCATCGGCTCCGAGGGGGTGAGTGGCATCGGACCCTTGTCCGACCCCGTTCTCCCTCTCGGAGCTTTGGCGCAGATGAGCTCGGCTCCTACATCGGCCTCGGAGCAGTCTCCCACTGTGTGGTGAAGGATTCCGATTTCCTCGGAACCGGAGCCTTCTCTGCATCATGCCAGAGATGCCTTTGATGTCATGAGGAGTGTTCTGGCCACTGAGTCAGCTCCACGTTCGACCCCACCGGCTCTGTCCCCTGTAGTGCCTGTGTCAATCTCTGCTCCTCCTCCAGACCCCAAGTGTGGGGAACTGGTGCTCCAGGGCACCCCATTGGATGTTTCCTCTTCTTTCGAGACCTCCCCTGATCATTTAGGAGCCCCCTCGGAAGAAGTGCAAGAGGAAGCACATGGACTCCCCTGAGCCTGTCACTTTTGATACAGACTTAGATGAATCGGAAGGGTCCCCGAGATCGCCCTCTGAAGATGTTTCCTTCTTGGACATCCTAGAAATGCTTAAGCAGAGGGAGTACTGGACTCCCCTTGCCCCTACCGAGGATGTCTGTATTCCTGGATGCGTTCGGTTCCCGACCTTCCACCTCCTGGGTTTCTCCGCCTTTTGATCCACTCATGTCAGTGGTGGCACGAAAGGCTTGGTCAGCCCCAGATACAGTGGAACCAACCCCGAGGAGACCCAGCAAGTTTATCACTGCACCCCCTTGATAAGCAGTTCCTTACCAAAGGTGTTCCTCTGGATGCCATGGTGGTAGCAGCAGCCACTAAGAAAGAGTTAGCGGAAACTACTGTCCATCCTCCTAACAAGGAGTCCAGGACTATGGATAGATACGGAAAGCGAATGTTTGCTTCAGCGACCTTTTCTATGAGGTCACTGAATTACTTGTGCCATTTTACCCGGCTTCAGAGGGATCTCCTTAAAGAGCTCGGAGATGCCCTTCAGGATCAATCAGCTGAAGGGGCTCAAGCTAAAGTGGCTTCTCAGCTGGCGACCCTTAATTCTGTAGTCAACTCCTCCATGAGGCTCATTTCCTATGCAGCTGACGGTGCAAGTAGAGCCGCAGGTACAGGTGTGGCCCTTAGGAGACACACATGGATGCGGCTGTGTAATTTTGCGGAACCCTTTAGAGCGTCATTCACCAGCACCCCCTTTGATGGTTCCTTTCTCTTTGGACCACAGGTGAAAGACACTCTGACTAGGTGTGAACAAGGCAAGACTCTCTCTGCCATGGGAGTCCGTTTTTCCACTCTTCCCAGACCATACCCCAAGGGTCAGAAGAGTGGTAAATTGTGGTTTCGAAAATCCAATGGTGCCTCGCCTGACACACGTAGTGATTTTTCCTCCAGGGGCAGGGGAGGAAACAACAACAGATGCCGCCCTCGTGGCAGAGGCGGTCAGAAGAACATCCTTCTCTGAGAAGCCCTTCCAGCATCCCTGAAGGGTTGCCCGGCTGCCTGCCTCTGGAGGCAGTCGGTGGAAGACTATCATTGTACCCAAAAGCCTGGCAGAATTTAACACAAGACAAATGGGTACAATCAATCATATCCGGAGGTTACAGAATTCCCTTCTTTCAACCCCCCCTTACCGTCAAGCAAATCCCTTCCAGATGTTCCACCCAATCTAAGGGACCAAGCAGTCGTAAAAGTTGCAAAACTGCTAGAAAGAGTCATCCAGGAAGTCCCGGCAGACCAGCATGGATCCGGAACTTACTCAAGGTTCTTTTTGGTACCAAAAAAGACAGGGGACTGGAGACCGATTCTGGATCTCAGCAGACTAAACAAGTCTGTTCAAAGAACAAAGTTTCGGATGGTCACGCTACAGTCCATTCTACCCTTACTGGGTCAGGACAATTGGATGTGCTCCATAGATCTCCAGGATGCATACTATCACATCAAGATGGACCGGCGCTCCAGGAGATTCCTTCACTTCTGGCTGGGTGCCAGTCATGACCAGTTCAGAGCTCTGCCCTTTGGTCTCACCACAGCCCCCAGGGTGTTCACCAAATGTATGGCAGTGGTCACGGCTCACCTGAGACGTAGAGGATTCCAGGTGTTTCCATACCTAGACGACTGGCTCCTTACTGCTACAAGCAGGCATCAACTTCTACAAGCCAGGGACTAGACAATCACAATTTGCTCCCAGCTAGGCATTACAATAAACTTCGAAAAAATCTGCCTTGTTGCCCTGTCAATCTATTACCTATATAGGAGCAGACTTCGACACAAGGAGTATGTCCACAAGGCTACCGCCAGACGGTGGCCACAATTCGACAGCAAGTACAAATTCTAATGCAGTGCAAAAAGGTCCAAGTCAGGTTGGTCCTTCAAACACTGGGTTCCATGGCAGCGGCAGTTCTTCTAATCCCTCTGGCCCACTTTCACATGAGAATTCTTCAGTGGCTTCTGTTCACACAGTGGTCATTTCAACAGCTGGCCATGTCTCGCATGATCATGATTACAGAAACCTGCAAAAGGCATCTTTCGTGGTGGATGGTCTCCCCACTAGTGTTTCAGGGCAAACCATTCATTCAACCCCCTCCAGTTGCCACAGTGACCACAGATGCCTCCCTGATAGGGGGGGGGGGGGCAATATCAGGGCAGGACAGTCCAAGGCACTTGGCAGCCTCACGAGTACCATCTGCACATAAACATTTTGGAAATGAGAGCCGTGCTGCTAGCGTTGCAAGCCCTTCAGGACTCTCTCCCTTCTGGGACCATTGCAATTCAAACGGACAACATGTCAGTGGTGTGGTACATCAACAAGCAGGGTGGAACCAGGTCCTACCCCGTATGTCGAGAAGCAGTCAGACTCTGGCAGTGGGCGATCTCCTCCCAACGATTTCTGATTGCGACGCACAAGGTTGGGAGGTCCAACGTCATAGCGGACAGGCTTAGCAGAGCTATTCTCATGCCTCACGAGTGGTCTCTGAATCAGGTAGTTGCGGATTTGATCTTCCGCAAGTGGGGACAGCCTTGCTGCGATCTTTTTGCCACCCCTTTCAACAGCAAATGCAGCAACTACTACTCCCTTCTTCCACTTCCCTGTCACTTTTCCAGAGACACTCTAGTCCACGATTGGCCTCTGGGACTTCTTTATGCCTTTACTCCGTTTCCCCTGATACCGAAACTCGTACAGAAAGCATTATCTTTGGCTTGCAAAATGATCCTCATTGCCCCCTACTGGCCTCGACAGATATGGTTCCTGTTCATGCACCGTTACCTTCTCGAGCAGCCCTAGACTCTGGATCCTATTCCAGACCTGCTGATTCATCAGTCAGGCGGGCTGCATCAATCCCTCCAAACACTCCAGCTCACAGCTTGGTTGCTCCACTTCCAACCCTAGCCAGGCTTCCCAGCATTTCCCCAGCCGTTCGTGATTGATTCCTCTCTCACAAGTCTGCCACTAGAAAGACTTATGCTAGCAAATGGAAATGTTTTTCTTGGGCAGAGGCTATGAGCATAGATCCCTTTTCAGCCCCAGTACACGAAATATTGGAGTTCCTAGCAGAACTTTTTCATTCTGGGTCCGCTTCTGCTACAATCAAGGTTCAATTGGCGGCCATCACTAACTTTCATGTTGGGTTGTCTAATGTAAACATTATGTCTTATAAGCTGTGTAAAGCTTTTCCCAGAGGGACTACTCTTTTTAGGCCCCCGGTGAGAGATCCCCCTCCTCCTTGGGACCTTAATTTGGTACTAACCTCCTTACTTATGCCCCCTTTTGAACCGGCAGCATTCTGCTCTATTAAGATGTCCTTCAAGAATGCAACTGCAGTCATAACATATGGGTTGTCCTGCCTCAGGCAGCCCTCGGTCGGCCGGATTCCATAGTCTGGGTCCGACGCGGGCTGATGTCGCATTTCGCTGCGTCAGTGCGGCTGGAGTATATAAGCATCAGCCGACGCCATTTTCTTCAGTCTTTCTTGCAGCGGTGCCCGAGCAGAAGCAGTTTGCAAGTGCTGGTCGGTCTGCTCCTGTATTCTTGATCCGAAGTCATCAAAAGCTAAGTACCCGTTGGGACCTTTTCTTGCCTCAGCCGATGTCAGAAATTACTGAAAAAGTTAACAATTGTCTGTCTTGTGGTAAACAAATACCTCATAAGGATTTCCACTCTTACTGTCTTCCTTGCCTTGGCCCAGACCACGGCCTCGGCCTGTGTCACCTGTGCTCGCTTCAACAAAAGCACTCAGGCCGGGCAGAGTTCGCTGAAGACTTTTGCGATAAATTTGATTATACAGTGCCGCCGGAACTTCCGACCGCAGACTCTAAGAAACGAAAAGACCGGGACCGACATCCTCGCCCGTCTTCCACCGACTCCACGCCAAAACCTACGCGAGTGCTCCGTTCCCCTGAGACAGTGATTTCACAGCTCGAACCGACACCGCATTTCGATACGGAGGCCACACCACCAGTTATAGATTTTCCTCCGGATACTGAAACCGAGGAAATGCCGAGACCATTGCTGTAGATAAGGTCACTCCTGCACGTGGAGCTGCTAGGCCTCCTAAAAAAATTTTTTTTGGCCTTTGACACACGTAGTGATTTTTCCTCCAGGGGCAGGGGAGGAAACAACAACAGATGCCGCCCTCGTGGCAGAGGCGGTCAGAAGAACATCCTTCTCTGAGAAGCCCTTCCAGCATCCCTGAAGGGTTGCCCGGCTGCCTGCCTCTGGAGGCAGTCGGGGGAAGACTATCATTGTACCCAAAAGCCTGGCAGAATTTAACACAAGACAAATGGGTACAATCAATCATATCCGGAGGTTACAGAATTCCCTTCTTTTAACCCCCCCTTACCGTCAAGCAAATCCCTTCCAGATGTTCCACCCAATCTAAGGGACCAAGCAGTCGTAAAAGTTGCAAAACTGCTAGAAAGAGTCATCCAGGAAGTCCCGGCAGACCAGCATGGATCCGGAACTTACTCAAGGTTCTTTTTGGTACCAAAAAAGACAGGGGACTGGAGACCGATTCTGGATCTCAGCAGACTAAAGTCTGTTCAAAGAACAAAGTTTCGGATGGTCACGCTACAGTCCATTCTACCCTTACTGGGTCAGGACTATTGGATGTGCTCCATAGATCTCCAGGATGCATACTATCACATCAAGATGGACCGGCGCTCCAGGAGATTCCTTCACTTCTGGCTGGGTGCCAGTCATGACCAGTTCAGAGCTCTGCCCTTTGGTCTCACCACAGCCCCCAGGGTGTTCACCAAATGTATGGCAGTGGTCACGGCTCACCTGAGACGTAGAGGATTCCAGGTGTTTCCATACCTAGACGACTGGCTCCTTACTGCTACAAGCAGGCATCAACTTCTACAAGCCAGGGACTAGACAATCACAATTTGCTCCCAGCTAGGCATTACAATAAACTTCGAAAAAATCTGCCTTGTTGCCCTGTCAATCTATTACCTATATAGGAGCAGACTTCGACACAAGGAGTATGTCCGCAAGGCTACCGCCAGACGGTGGCCACAATTCGACAGCAAGTACAAATTCTAATGCAGTGCAAAAAGGTCCAAGTCAGGTTGGTCCTTCAAACACTGGGTTCCATGGCAGCGGCAGTTCTTCTAATCCCTCTGGCCCACTTTCACATGAGAATTCTTCAGTGGCTTCTGTTCACACACTGGTCATTTCAACAGCTGGCCATGTCTCGCATGATCATGATTACAGAAACCTGCAAAAGGCACCTTTCGTGGTGGATGGTCTCCCCACTAGTGTTTCAGGGCAAACCATTCATTCAACCCCTCAGTTGCCACAGTGACCACAGATGCCTCCCTGATGGGGGGGGGGGGGGCAATATCAGGGCAGGACAGTCCAAGGCACTTGGCAGCCTCACGAGTACCATCTGCACATAAACATTTTGGAAATGAGAGCCGTGCTGCTAGCGTTGCAAGCCCTTCAGGACTCTCTCCCTTCTGGGACCATTGCAATTCAAACGGACAAGTCAGTGGTGTGGTACATCAGCAAGCAGGGTGGAACCAGGTCCTACCCCGTATATCGAGAAGCAGTCAGACTCTGGCAGTGGGCGATCTCCTCCCAACGATTTCTGATTGCGACGCACAAGGTTGGGAGGTCCAACGTCATAGTGGACAGGCTTAGCAGAGCTATTCTCATGCCTCACGAGTGGTCTCTGTATCAGGTAGTTGCGGATTTGATCTTCCGCAAGTGGGGACAGCCTTGCTGCGATCTTTTTGCCACCCCTTTCAACAGCAAATGCAGCAACTACTTCTCCCTTCTTCCACTTCCCTGTCACTTTTCCAGAGACACTCTAGTCCACGATTGGCCTCTGGGACTTCTTTATGCCTTTACTCCGTTTCCCCTGATACTGAAACTCGTACAGAAAGCATTATCTTTGGCTTGCAAAGTGATCCTCATTGCCCCCTACTGGCCTCGACAGATATGGTTCCTGTTCATGCACCGTTACCTTCTCGAGCAGCCCTAGACTCTGGATCCTATTCCAGACCTGCTGATTCATCAGTCAGGCGGGCTGCATCAATCCCTCCAAACACTCCAGCTCACAGCTTGGTTGCTCCACTTCCAACCCTAGCCAGGCTTCCCAGCATTTCCCCAGCCATTCGTGAGATTGTCTCCTCTCACAAGTCTGCCACTAGAAAGACTTATGCTAGCAAATGGAAATGTTTTTCTTGGGCAAAGGCTATGAGCATAGATCCCTTTTCAGCCCCAGTACACGAAATCTTGGAGTTCCTAGCAGAACTTTTTCATTCTGGGTCCGCTTCTGCTACAATCAAGGTTCAATTGGCGGCCATCACTAACTTTCATGTTGGGTTGTCTAATGTAAACATTGTCTTATAAGCTGTGTAAAGCTTTTCCCAGAGGGACTACTCTTTTTAGGCCCCCGGTGAGAGATCCCCCTCCTCCTTGGGACCTTAATTTGGTACTAACCTCCTTACTTATGCCCCCTTTTGAACCGGCAGCATTCTGCTCTATTAAGATGTCCTTCAAGAATGCAACTGCAGTCATAACATATGGGTTGTCCTGCCTCAGGCAGCCCTCGGTCGGCCGGATTCCATAGTCTGGGTCCGACGTCGGCTGATGTCGCATTTCTCTCCGACGTCAGTGCGGCTGGAGTATATAAGCATCAGCCGACACCATTTTCTTCAGTCTTTCTTGCCGCTGTGCGAAGCAGAAGCAGTTCGCAAGTGCCGGTCGGTCTGCTCCTGTATTCTTCGATCCGAAGTCATCAAAAAAGCTAAGTACCCCGTTGGGGACCTTTTCTTGCCTCAGCCGATGTCAGAAATTACTGAAAAAGTTAACAATTGTCTGTCTTGTGGTAAACAAATACCTCATAAGGATTTCCACTCTTACTGTCTTCCTTGCCTTGGCCCAGACCACGACGTCTCGGCCTGTGTCACCTGTGCTCACTTCAACAAGCGCACACTCAGGCGCCGGGCAGAGTTCGCTGAAGACTTTTTCGGCGATAAATTTGATTATACAATGCCGTCGGAACTTCCACCGCAGACTCCTAAGAAACGAAAAGACCGGACCGACATCCTCGGCCCGCGTCTTCCACCGACTCCACGCCAAAACCTACCGCGAGTGCTCCGGTTCCCCCTGAGACAGTGATTTCACAGCTCCGAACCGAAGACACCGCATTTCCGATACCGGAGGCCACACCACCAGTTATAGATTTTCCTCCGGATACTGAAACCGAGGAAATGCCCGAGACCATTGCTGTAGATAAGGTCACTCCTGCACGTGGAGCTGCTAGGCCTCCTATGGCCATGTCTATTAAGGCCTATGCACGTGCAAAGGCAGCCAGCAAGACCAAGCACCTTTCTGTTAAAACCTTACCTCAGCCTACTCCTGAAACACAAATCATGACTATGGCCGCAGACTTAATTTCCATGATTAGAGGTTCACAGGCCCATCCTGAGAGAGGATCCCAGCCTCCTTCTGATAAGAGGCCCCGGGTTGAACCATCTGACCCTATCCCTTCAGATGAAGATTCTGAGTTCTCTGTTCACTCCGATGGCCAGGAAGAGCACTTCCAGACCTATGAGGACTCGGATGCAGAGGACTCCATTCCTTCGGCCTCCCCTCCTGAGGACATTTCTTTTGGGGAAGTTCTGCATACCATGAGGGAACATTTTAAGTGGCAAGGCCAGGAATATTCTGATTCCAGAAAGCGCCTTTGAACCTTCCTTAAAAAGCCCCAACACAGGCCCCTGGCTATACCTCCTGTGCTTGATGTTTTGGATGACCTATATTCTGACTCCAGTGTTATCCCGGATACTCTTCCTCCTGCTCCAGCCAAGCCAAACAGATATTATAGGGTCCCAGAAACACATTCTCATTTCTTTAGGGCCCATGCTGTTGATTTAGAAACTATTTCTCAGGGACCTAAAGGGGTTTCAGCATCCACCTCCAAAATTCCTTTGCCTTCCAACAGGGAAGCTAGGTCATTAGAGAGATGGGGGAAGAAGGTCTACACCTCCACTACTTTATCTACGAGAGCTCTCAATTGTCTCTTTCATATGTTTCAATATCAGGATTACCTGTTAGATGATTTACAGAAAACATTGGCCTCTCCTGAACCTTTAGATAGGAAATCTTTGCAGGAGGCTGTACATAATTCTCAGCAAGTTAGCAATCACTTTATGCAGTGTGGATATGATGCATTGGAAGCTTCATGTAGGGCAGCTATGACAGGGGCGGTCATTCGTAGACATGCATGGTTAAAAGAACAACCTCTACCAGATCATGTTAAGGCAAAACTTCTTGATGCACCCTTGGCAAAGAACAAGCTTTTTGGTGCTAATGCTAAAGATGTGTTAAAGTCCATCGAGGAAAAAGCCAAGTCAGTTCAGACAGTCAAAGATTTCCTCCAGGTTCAGCCTCCCAGATTTAGCAGAAATTGGCCTTCAAGAAACTGGTCCTTTCCTAATCCTGAAAGATTTCAAAGGGGTAAAAGCAGGCGTGGCCGAGGAAGAGGACAATACAGAGGTTCCTACAGGGGACGACAATGGCAACCAGCAAACCAAAGAAGTGACAGGGGTTTCTCCTGCCCCACAGGGACAATCTCAATGACTTTCCTCTACCGCTGACCAAGGAGCAAACAGAAGCTCCTTTGGGCGGAAAATTATCTCTGTTTTCAGACAATTGGCACAGATTGACAAAGGACAAATGGATTTTGGACATTGTAGACCAAGGTTACAGGTTCCACTTTCATACCTTACCAAGAAAACAAGGCATGCCAAACCTACCACAAAACCAGAGGGCAGAGGCTATCAAGCAAATTTCTCTGCTCACATCAAAGCAATAGAAAAAGTTCCACAACAAGAACAAGGCCAGGGGTTTTACTCAAGACTGTTCCTTGTTCCAAGAAAAGAAACTCAATGGAGACCAATACTGGATTTGTCCGCATTAAACACTTTTCTCATAGTACCAAAGTTCAAAATGCTGACTACAGCAACTCCTTCCCATGCTGGGCAAGGGGTCTTGGCTGATTACTCTGGACCTCAAGGAGGCATACCTGCATGTCCCTATCAGACACAGCTGCAGAAGATACCTCAGATTTCTTGCAGGGCCAGAGCATTATCAATTCTCAGCATTGCCATTTGGCTTATCTACTGCCCAGAGTATTCACTAAATGCCTGGCTTCAGTAATTGCTTATTGCAGGCTCCAGGGATCCAAATTTACCACCTGGACGACTGCCTCATACAAGCGGACGACAAACTGATTTTGACAAAAAACTTGAATTATGTCATACAATTGCTACAGGCTCTGGGATACACAGTCAACTTCCAAAAGTCAAGACTTCAGCCATCCCAGCAAATAACCTTCTTAGGAGCCAAACTAGACACAGCTTCTCAAATGGCTTACCTGACAGAAGACAAGCAAAAGAAGTTAACTCTTTATTTCAAAGGTTTGGCAAAGCTCACCCAGATGACTGCAAGGAGATTCCTACAGGCCCTGGGTTACATGGCATCCTGCATTCTCCTGGTTCCATTAGCAAGACTACACATGAGAAAGCTACAATGGTACCTAAAAAGCTTATGGTCTCAGCACAGCAACAACTTAGAGGCAACCATACCGCTCATTCCATGCCTATAGAAGGAATTTCTATGGTGGGCCTCGGTAAGCCAGGCAAACACAGGTATGTCATTCAGAAAACCTCAAGTAACACAGACCATGACCACAGACGCCTCAGACCTTGGATGGGGGGCGCACATGGAGGGCAGATGTATTCAAGGACAATGGATTCCAAAGGAAACACATCTGCATATCAACCAAAAAGAAATGCTGGCAGTAATGCATGCCATCGAGGCCTTTCGACAACAGCTTCAGCAAGGCCACCTGCTAATACGGACAGACACCACTGTGATGTGGTACATAAACAAGCAGGGGGGCACCCATTCTTACCCCCTTTGCAGTCTGACCATGAATCTTTGGGAAAAATCACTGAGCCTAAACATACAGTTGCAATCCCAGTTTGTTCCAGGCAAAGACAATGTGCTGGCGGACAGCCTAAGCAGGAATTTCCTAGACCCCCACGAGTGGAGGTTACATCCAGAAATCTTCATACGACTCACCTCGACATGGGGTAGGCCAGAAGTAGACCTATTTGCCTCCCACCTCAATCATCATCTACAAAAGTTCTGTTCAAGGACATGTCATCCACAAGCATGGAAAATAGATGCTCTCTCATTCAACTGGAACTTCCTAAAAATCTATGCATTCCCACCTCTGCCACTGATGACCACAGTATTACTAAAGATCAAAACAGAGAAGCCCAAGGGGATCCTAATAGCTCCAGACTGGCCAAGACAGCACTGGTACCCACTACTACGGAGCATATGTCACAACAAAAAGTGGGCCCTTCCCCAATGGCCCCAACTTTTGACTCAACACAACTTCAAGACAGTACACCCCAACATTCAGACTCTACAGCTAACAGCTTGGGAGATCCCATGAATAACCTCAATCTATCTCTCTCCAAGGAAGTTCAGAGGATACTAACAGAAGCCTGAAGACCATCCACCAGAAAGGTTTACTCAGCAAAATAGAAGAGATTCAGCATTTGGAATACCAGCAAGCGTCATGATGCATCATTATTGAGCATCCCTCTCATTCTGGAATATTTGGCAGATATGCTACAGAATGGACTCTCATATTCTTCAATAAAAATACATGCTTCAGCTATTTCAGCTAGATGTAACACTGATCCACCTGTGTTTTCACATCCTTTGTTAAGGCAATTCCTTAGGGGAATCAAGAATATAAAGCCACCAAGAAAGGCTCCAGTACCAGCTTGGGACCTCAACTTTGTCCTAGAAAAATTGACTCTACCTCCCTTTGAGCCAGCAGCTTCTGTGGACTTACAATTTCTCTCATGGAAGACAGCTTTCTTGTTGGCAATTACCTCAGCAAGAAGGGTTTCGGAACTACAGGCCCTAATGGCAATACCACCGTTCATAATCTTTCACAGAGACCAGCCCCGCTCCGCCCCCCCCGATCCCTCCTTACGAACCAACCCTACCTTTATGCCAAAAGTGGTATCTAGGGTTTCTTTGAATCAAGCCATTCACCTGCCTACTTTCTTTCCCAATCCTGAGAACAAAGGGGAAAGACTGTTGCATACCTTGGACATTCACAGACAACTTCGCTACTACCTGGACAGAACCAAGACCAGTAGGAAGTCTGATCAGCTTTTTGTAGCTTACGCCCCTAGAGTACAAGGAAAAGCAGATGTTCTTCATCTCACATTGCTGCAGTCCTTACTTATGGGTAGTCCGCTGTCCTCGGTCGGCCCGAATACCAAAGTATTAGGCTGACGTCTGTCATGGGCGCCTAGATCTGACATCAGAGCGTCAGGGTATAAAGGCCCATGACCGACGTCATATCCTCAGTCTTTTTTGCCGCATGGTCCGATGCAGAAGCAGCGTTGCAAGTGCCGTTCGGCGTTCTGAAATTTTTCGGAGTTTCAGACTGATACCAAGTTGGGCTAAGTACCCGCTAGAATATTTTGTTTTTCTTGCCTCAGTTACTTACCGATGTCAGAAAAAGTGAATAATTGTATTTCTTGTGGGAAACAGATACTGCATAGGGATTACCACTCGCTTTGTATTCCTTGTTTGGGACCGGAGCACCTGACGTAGTCGGGTGTCGGTTTTGTGCTAGGTTTAATAAGTTTTACTATAAAACGGAGGTTAGATTGCGCTAGGTTAGTCTTTGGCAAGAGGTGTAATTATAATATGCCGCCGGATGTTCCGACGCCTGCTTCTACTAAGAAGCAAAGACAAATCTTTAAAGCCTAGGCAGGATGCTTCGTCCGCTTCGGACGCCGGACCTTTAGAAGCTACAGCTGAACAGGTGGATCCGGCTGAAGTTTCTGTTGTGTCCCCGGCCAAACTTTGTTTTTACAAGATGTGGCCTCTCAGGAGGCAGGTCAGGCTGAAGGGGCCTCTCAGGTTACTATTCTCCCTTCTATGCCTAAGGTGGTTAGGCCTTCTGTTACTGTTTCTAAGGCTCCTTCTAAGGGCAGGTCTGTTTTGCCTTCCTCTGGTGTCAGTTCTGGTTCTTCAGGGTCTGTGCCTAAAAAGCACATGCTTAAAATGGCAGAGGATTTGATTACTTTAATTAGAGGTTCTATGCCCCCTCCTGATGAGGCCCAGGATGGAGCCAGAGTTGGAAAGTTTGGAGCAGGCCTCAGATGATTCAGAGTCTTCTGCTGAGGACATTCAAGATTTCCCTCCTTATTCTGATTCTGATGCAGAGGATTCCACTTTTTCTGCTTCTCCTCCAGAGGATTTTTCATTTTCAGAAACTCTGCATTCCATGAGGGAGCATTTTAAGTGGGAGGGACAGGATTACTCTGATTCACGGAAGAGGCTTAGGGAGTTCTTGTTTTTACCACAGCATAGACCCTTAGCTATACCTCCGGTTTTGGATGTTGTTTCAGATGTTTTCTCGGAAGCTTCCCTTAATCCAGATTCTGTGCCTCCTGCCCCAGTTAAACCGGACAGGTATTACAGGGTGCCTGAGGCTCATAAATATCTGTATAAGAGTCCTAGGGCGGACCCAGAAACTATTAGTCAGGGGCCTAAGGGTGTTAGAGCCTCTGTTGTTAAGAACTGTTCCTCTGGATAAGGAAGCTAGAGCTTTGGATAGATGGGGTAAGAAGGTGTATACCTCTTCTACTTTAGCAATGAGAGCTTTGAACTGCCAGTTTCATATGTTGAAGTATCAGAATTTCCTACTTTCTCAGCTAAGATCTAAAGTGGATGCTTTGGCAGAGGGCATAGAGTGTAAAGAATTGCAGGATTTAGTGCATGTTTCTGAACAGGTGGGTAAGCACTCTTTGCAATGTGGTTTTGATGCTTTACAGGCTTCTTCTAGGGTGGCTGCCACTGGTTCAGTTATTCAGAGGCACGCCTGGCTTAAGGATCAGAATTTGTCTGAGCATGTTAAGTCTAGAATTCTGGATGCCCCTTTACAATCTGAAGTTTTGTTTGGTCCTCCTGTGGAGTCTGTCTTAAAGAAAATGGAAGACAAGGCTAAGTCTATGCAGACTGTTAAAGATTTTTGCAGGTACAACCTCCAAAGTTTAGTAGTAATTGGCCTACTAAGCGGTGGACGTACCCTTCTTCTGATTCTCAGTCTAGGGGTAGATCTAGGCGGTAGGGGCAGAGCTCAGAGTACCTTCAGGCCGAGACAATGGAGTTCGCCTGCTCAATCTGCTGGTGAGGGCAGGGGGCAGTCCTTTCGTAAACAGGCCCAATGACCTGCATTTTCAGCTGCCAGATTCTTCTTGCCTGGCAGCTCCTTTGGGAGGAAAGTTGGCGCTCTTCAAGCAAAATTGGCATTTAGTCACCCAGGACAAATGGGTATTGGACATTATAAACCGAGGTTACAAGTTCTATTTCCACACCATGCCTCCTTTCAAAGGCATGCCAGACGTCCCTCCTCGGCAAAGGATAGAGGCTCACAGACAAATTTCTTTACTTCTTCAAATAGGAGCTATACAGCCAGTTCCTCTGTCAGAAGTGGGCCTAGGATTTTATTCTCGCCTGTTTCTAGTTCCAAAGAAAGGGAACACGTGGAGACCAATTTTGGATTTATCTATCCTCAACACTTACCTGGACATTCCAAAGTTCAAGATGCTGACTTTACAACAACTTTTACCTCTGTTGGGAAAAGATCACTGGATGGTTACTCTGGATCTCAAAGAGGCTTACCTTCATGTTCCTATCAGGCCCAGTTGCAGGAGGTACCTGCTTTCGGGCTGGAAATTTACATTATCAGTTCTCTGCATTGCCCTTTGGCTTATCTACTGCTCAGAGTGTTCACAAAGGTTCTGGCTCCAGTGATAGCATTTTTCAGACTAAGAGGAATACAGATTTATCCTTATTTGGACGACTGCCTGATTATTGCACAAGAAAAGGACGAACTTCATCATCTACAGTATGTGATGGCAGTGTTAAGATGCCTAGGGTATTCTGTGAACGAAACAAAGTCCAGTCTAGTACCCTCTCAGGACATGTGCTTTCTGGGTGTGAGACTGAATACAGCTTCTCAGATGGCCTTTTTGACCCCGGACAAACAAAGAAGCTTTTCTCTTTATTTCCAGCAAATGTCTCTACGGTCCAGGCTGACTGCAAGGACAGTCCTTCAAGCCTTGGGGTTCATGGCATCTTGTATTCTGGTGCTTCCCAATGCCAAATTGCATATGAGGAAGCTTCAATGGTATCTCAAAAATGTGTGGACACAGCACTGCCAAGATCTAGACACGGTCATTCAGATAATACCTTGCATTCAGAAGGAGTTTTTGTGGTGGGCTCAGGAATGTCACCTAAACAAGGGACTCTGTGACCCGGCCAGAGGCGAGTCAGATTCTAACGACAGATGCCTCGGACAAGGCTTGGGAGCACACCTCAATGGAAAATGGGTGCAAAACACGTGGCCTGTCAAACTCCAACATTTGCATATCAACTTGAAGGAAATGTTAGCAGTCCAGTTTGCATTGATGGCTTTCAAAGATTTACTTCACCCAGGGCAGGTGTTGATTCAAACAGACAACACTACTGTCATGTGGTACATCAACAAGCAGGGGGGAACCCATTCTTACCCTCTTTGCAGGCAAGCGATGATTCTGTGGGAAACTGCTCTCAATCTACACCTCAATCTTCAGGCAAGGTTTCTACCAGGAGCACAGAACTCCTTAGCAGATGTATTGAGCAGACAAATAGTGGATCCTCACGAGTGGAAATTGGATCCTCATGTATTTCAACAGTTGACAGTGTTATGGGGAACTCCAGACATAGATCTGTTCGGCTCCCCACTAAATTACCAGTTGCCAAAGTTTTGCACCAAAATGTTTCATCACACAGCTTGGAAGATGGGCTCTATCATTCAGTTGGAACAATCTGCATGTATATGCCTTTCCACCTCTGCCTCTTCTTCCCAAGGTACTTTTGAAGGCCAGACAAGACAAGCCAACCATGATTTTAATAGCTACCGATTCGCCTCGACTACACTGGTACCCACTACTGAGGAGATTACTACGAGAACCTCCATGGCCTCTGCCTTACATTCCGCACCTTTGTCACAAGCGGACACTCACTTCCTCAATGTCAAGATTCAGTCTCTGCATCTAACAGCCTGGCATATTCTGTTTTAGACTCTGGAGGGTCTCAGCTTCCACAACAAGTTTTGAATGTTATTTTGGAGGCCAGGAGGCCTAGTACCAGGAAAGTTTACGCTGATAAATGGAGGAGATTTTTTATTTGGAGCAAAGGAAAGGACCTTGATGTCTCCAAACCTGATTTAAGTGTTGCTCTTCAATATCTTACTGAGCTATTGGACAAGGGTTTGTCTTTCTCCTCAATAAAGGTTCATGCTGCAGCCATTTCTGCTCACTATGATTGTGACCCTCCTTTATTCTCTCATCCTTGGTTTAAGCAATTTCTTAGAGGGGCAAAGAATACAAGACCCCCACTTAGAGCTCCTACTCCTGCTTGGGATCTCAATTTTGTGTTGGAAAAACTTACTCTACAACCTTTTGAGCCTGCAGCTACTGCCGAGTTAAAGTATTTATCATGGAAAACTGCTTTTTTGTTGGCCATTACCTCTGCAAGAAGGGTTTCTGAATTACAGGCCCTCATGGCAGTGGAGCCTTTCCTGATTTTTCATAAGGATAGGGTATCTTTAGGCACTAATCCTTCCTTTATGCCTAAAGTGGTTTCTAGTGTGGCCTTAAATCAAACTATTCATTTGCCTACTTTTTATGCAAACCCCCAAAATAAAGGGGAGAAAATTTTGCATACTTTGGATATTCACAGGCAGTTGCTATTATTTGAGCAGAACCAAGGAGTTCAGACAGGCTCAGCAATTTTGTTTCTTTTGCTTTGGGTTCACAGGGTAAACCTGTTTCAAAACAAACTATTTCTAAATGGATTGGGTTTTGTATTTCTTTCTGTTACTCCCATCATGGTAAGGAGTTTCCTGCTGGAATCAGGCCTCATTCCACTAGGGCTACTGCTACTTCTACGGCCTTTCTAAGGGGGGTAGCTACAAAGACATTTTGGAGGCAGCTACTTGGAGTTCAGTGCATACCTTTTCTAAACATTACCACCTTCCTCTTTATTCTAAGTCTAGGGCTGGATTTGCCACTGCAATTTTACAGGGCATTTTAGCGGCCCCTAATGCTTTATGATTTTTACCATCCTCCCTTCCCGTTGCTTTGGGATTCTACCCATAAGTAAGGACTGCAGCAATGTGAGATGAAGAACATAGTACAGTTTTGTACCTACCATAAATGTAGATGTTCGAAGATCCACATTGCTGCAGTCCAATTTACCCTCCCTCCTTCCCCACTGTAGTTTGACTTGGTGCTATGCTTTAGGTGATGGTTGTTGTTGGGCATGTTTTTGGGAGGTATTCTGTTTTTGGCTGTGGCCTTTCTGGTTTGGCCTTCTGACATCTGGGGCAAGAAAAGACTGAGGATATGACGTCGGTCATGCGCCTTTATACCCTGACGCTCTGATGTCAGATCTAGGCGCCCATGACCGACGTCAGCCTAATACTTTGGTATTCGGGCCGACCGAGGACAGCGGACTACCCATAAGTAAGGACTGCAGCAATGTGGATCTTCAAACATGTACATTTATGGTAGGTACAAAACTGTACTTTTCCAAACAGACTATTTCAAAATGGATTGGACATTGCATCAGATTCTGTTATTCCTTCCATGGAAAGAGTGTACCAGCCAATGTCAGACCATACTCCACCAGAGCTACAGCCACCTCAACAGCATTCTTAAGAGGGGTGCCTACAAAAGACATTCTAGAAGCTGCTACATGGAGCTCCGTGCATACATTTTCCAAACACTACAACCTTCTTCTATATTCCAGATCCAGAACAGGCTTTGCTTCTGCAGTCCTGCAGGGATTGATAGCTACACCATCCTTTTCTTAGAGTATTCCACCTCCCCCAGCTAAGCTATGGTATTCAACCCATATGTTATGACTGCAGTTGCATTCTTGAAGGACATAGTGCAGTTTTGTACCTACCATAAATGTAGATGTCTGATAGATATGCAACTGCAGTCGGGTTTTCCCTCCCTCCTTCCCCTCTATGCCTTGGGTCCACTCCTATCCCTGTTACCCTTAGCTGGGGATATCTGTTATGGTGTATCTGTTTATTGCTTATTTGTCTGGAAATCTGTTTTTCTTCCAATTGGATTACAGCCTTCCTTGGAGGGCACCTGGCATCTGGGGCAAGAAACACTGAAGAAGATGGCGTCTGCTGATGCTTATGTACTCCAGCCGCTCTGACGTCGGAGAGAAATGCGACATCAGCCGACGTCGGACCCAGACTTTGGAATCCGGCCGACCGAGGGCTCCCTGAGGCAGGACGACCCATATGATGTCCTTCATGGATGCATCTGCAGTCATAACAACTGGGTTGTCCTGTCGTCAGGCAGCCCTGCAGTCGGCCGGATTCCAAAGTCCGGGTCCGCTTCGCTGATGTCGCACTTCACCCGACGCCATCTCTGCTGGTCTCCGGTATAAAGCATCAGCCGACGCCATTTTCTCCAGTCTTTCTTGCCGCTGGCGCCAAGCAGAAGCTGTTCGCAAGTGCCGGTCGGTCGGATCCAGAGATTTCTACTACGAATACTACTCGAAGACTTCTAAAGCTAAGTACCCGTTGGGGACTCTTTCTTGCCTCAGCCAATGTCAGAAAAAGTCAATAACTGTTTAACTTGTGGGAAACAAATACCTCATAAAGATTTCCACTCTTACTGTTTGCCTTGTTTAGGCCCAGACCACGTAGCAGCCTGTTCGGCCTGTGTTTCATTCAACCGAAACGCTTAGGGCCGGTCGGAGTTTGCTGAACAGTTTTTCGGTTCAGAATTTGGACATTATGCCGCCGGATCCTCCAACTACCCAAATTGTTAAGAAACGAAAGAAAAGACCGACACTTTCGCGGTCCACGGTTTCGCGAAACCATGGTGAAGCAAACCGCGAGTGTCTCGGTTTCGCCAAACCGAGAACTGATCAAAGCACAGCTGAATCTTTGACTACTTCTGAGGTTCCTGCTACCTTACTTGAATCGGCCTCTGAAATTTTACCTACTACAGTGGTTTCTAGTGAATTATCAGACACCATCCCTTTGGATGTCTCTACCCCAGCACGTGGTGCTGCTAGGCCTCCTGCAGCCATGTCCATTAAGGCCTTTGCCAGGGCTAAAGCAGCCAAGTCTACTAAATCAGTGCCTGTTAAACCCCCCTCAACCAGGCCTACTTCTAGTTCACAAATGCTTACTCTGGCAGAAGATTTAATATCCTTAATTAGGGGATCTCAATCTCACCCAGACAGGGCCTCTCAGCCCCCAGAGAAGAGACCTAGGGCAGAGCCCCCCGAGCCTGTGTCCTCTGATTCTGCGGATAACTCAGATATTACAGACCAGCCAGAGGCTCCTTTCTCCAATTATGAAGACTCAGATGCTGAAGAATCCATCCCAGCTGCTTCTCCACCTGAAGAATTCTCATTTGGGGAAACCTTACATGCCATGCGAGAACAATTCCAATGGCAGCAACAGGATTTCTCAGATTCCAGAAAAAGACTTAGGACTTTTCTGCACCTTCCACAACACAGGCCCTTAGCTATACCTCCTGTCCTCTCTGTTGTGGACGATGCCTTTAATAATGTCTGCTCTGCACCAGACTCCTTACCTCCAGCCCCTGCCAAACCAGACAGATTTTACAGGGTACCAGACACGCATCATCACCTATACAAGGCCCCACTTGCAGACCCCGAAACTATTTCCCAGGGGCCTAAGGCAGTAGCCTCGACCACAGCAAAAAACCCTATTCCTTCTGAAAGGGAAGCCAGGTCTTTAGATAGATGGGGCAAAAAGTTTATACCTCAGCTACTCTCTCAGCTAGAGCTTTAAACTGTCAGTTTCACATGATACAATACCAAGAGTTTATGCTTGATCAGTTAACTAAAAAAACTATCATCTGATGACTCTATAGATAAGAAATATGTATTAGAAATGGTAAATAACATACAACAGGTTAGTAACCATTCCTTAAAATGTGGCTATGATGCACTGGAGGCTTCATTTAGATCAGCCATGACTGGCACAGTGATAAGAAGACATGCATGGCTGAAGGAACAAGTCTTACCGGATCATGTTAAAGCTAAGTTATTAGATGCTCCTATGGATAAGACCAGTTTGTTTGGTACACCTGCCCAGCAGGTAATGAAGAAAATGGAAGAAAAGGCAAAATCTGTTCAAACGGTTAAAGATTTCTTGCAGGTTCAGCCCCCAAGGTTTAGCAGGAACTGGCCTGCCAAAAATTGGTCCTTTCCTGACTCCACAAGATCTCAAAGGGGCAGGAATAGACGTTCCAGAGGCAGACACCAATCCAGAGGAGGTGCCTACAGAGGACGACAGTGGCAAGGTAATAACAGAGGTACAGACTCAGCCACTACCACTACAACGGCTCAATCACAGTGACTTAACTCTACATCCGCCTACCAGGGAACAAATAGCAGCTCCATTAGGCGGAAAATTAACCTTATTTTCGAAAAACTGGCACTACATCACAAAAGACAAGTGGATTTTGCAAACCATAGACCAAGGTTACCGATTCCACTTTCACACTTTACCAGTCAAAAGAGGAATGCCAAACCTGGCTCCAAATCAAAAAACAGAAGCTCTACAGCAGATAATGCAATTAGCAAAGATGAGAGCTGTGGAAAGAGTGCCAATAACAGAACAAGGCAAAGGATTTTACTCCAGACTATTCCTAGTTCCAAGAAAGAAAAAAAGTTGGAGACCTATTCTCGACCTGTCCACCTTAAATACATACATCATTGTCCCAAAATTCAAAATGCTGACCCTACAGCAACTTCTTCCCATGCTGGGCAAGGAGTGTTGGCTGGTAACTCTAGATCTCAAGGAGGCATACCTGCACGTCCCCATTCGACCTATTTGCAGAAGATACCTCCGATTTCTTGCAGGATCAGAGCATTATCAATTCTCAGCATTGCCCTTTGGCTTATCTACTGCTCCCAGAGTATTCACAAAATGCCTGGCATCAGTAATCGCCCACTGCAGACTACAGGGAATCCAAATTTATCCATACCTGGACGACTGCCTGCTACAAGGGGACAACAAAAGCAAGCTGACAACAGATTTACAAAGGGTCATTTACTTGCTACAAGCACTGGGATACACAGTCAATTTACAAAAGTCAAGGCTGATACCATCCCAAACAAGGACATTCCTGGGAATTGGACACTGTAAAACAAATGGCATTCCTAACCGCAGAAAAACAAAAAGAACTCCCTATTTACTTCTTGGCTCTAACAAAACAGAACAAGTTAACAGCAAGAAAGGTCCTGCAGGCCTTGGGCTACATGGCATCATGCATAATCTTGGTTCCACATGCCAGACTACATATGAGAAAACTACAGTGGTACCTAAGGAATTTATGGTCCCAACACAGGCACAGCCTAGAAGCAGAAAGTCCACTAATTCCATGCTTAAAACAGGAGTTCCTATGGTGGGCACAAGCATGCCAGTCAAACCCAGGCCTACCCTTTCACAGCTATCGAGCAAGCCAGACCATCACAACAGACGCCTCAGACCTAGGATGGGGGGCTCACATGCTGGACAAATGCGTACAAGGATTGTGGACGCAGGATCAACTCCACCTGCACATCAACCTAAAAGAAATGCTGGCAGTAAAACTGGCAATCCAAAATTTCAGACCATTTCTCAGAGGGCCATTTGATGATAAGGACAGACAACACCACAGTAATGTGGTACATCAACAAGCAGGGAGGCACTCATTCATACCCCCTATGCAGAATGACTTTGGAGCTTTGGAACCTGGCACTCGGCTACAACATCCAGTTACAGGCAATATTTGTACCGGGAAAGGACAATACTCTAGCAGACATATTGAGCAGAACCACATCGGATGCCCACGAATGGATGCTACACCCGACATCTTCAAGACCATCTCAAAGAAATGGGGAAGACCACAGATAGATCTATTCGCTTCCCTCTCAATCACCAACTCAAAAAATTCTGCACAAGGACATTCCATCCACTTGCATGGAAAGTGGATTCGCTCTCCTTCAGCTGGAAAGGTCTAACAGCATATGCATTTCCACCTCTTCCCTTGATACACAAGGTATTACTAAAAATCAAGGAGGAACGCCCAAGGATAACCCTGATAGCTCCAAACTGGCCAAGACAACACTGGTACCCATTACTGAGGAGCATGTCTCGGGACAACATGTGGCCAATACCCCTGATGCCTTTGATGTTAACTCAGAACAACTACAGCAGCATGCATCCAAACCTAAAACGTTGCCACTCACTGCATGGAACATCACATAGCAGCAACTAACCCAGAACTTTCACAAAGGGTTAAAGACATTATCCTTGAAGCCCGCAGACCTTCAACAAGAAGGAACTATGCAGGAAAATGGAAAAGGTTTGTCATTTGGAGCACTGAAAGAGGAAAAGATGTGTCAATTCTAGATATGGCTAACATTCTGGAGTATCTGGCAGAGCTTCTACATACAGGCCTGTCCTATTCCTCCATCAAGATACATGCATCAGCTATTTCAGCAGAATACAGCTTTGATCCACCTGTCTTTTCACATCCTTTACTCAGGCAGTTCCTCAGAGGAATCAAGAATGTAAAACCTCCAAGGAAACCACCATTGCCAGCTTGGGATTTGAACTTTGTGCTAGAAAATTGACACTCACCTTTTGAACCAGCAGCTACAGCAGACCTACAGCATCTATCGTGGAAAACTGCTTTCCTACTGGCAATAACCTCAGCAAGGAGGGTCTCTGAACTCCAGGCCCTAATGGCGGTACAGCCCTTCCTAATCTTCCACCAAGATAGTGTCCATGAGGACTAATCCTACGTTTATGCCTAAGGTGATATCCAGAGTGTCTTTAAACCAGGCAATCCACCTACCTACCTTCTTTCCCAACCCACAAAACAGAGGGGAAAGATTGCTGCATTCCTTGGATGTACATAGACAGTTACGCTACTACCTGGACAGAACAAAAAGCAGAAAAACTGACCAGCTTTTTGTAGCCTATGCAACAGGAAGGGAAGGAAAAGCAATTTCCAAACAGACAATCTCCAAATGGATAGGAAATTGCATACGGTTCTGCTACTCCTTCCATGGAAAACCAATTCCACAGAACATAAGGCCTCATTCTACAAGGGCAACAGCCACTACCACAGCCTTCCTACGAGGAGTGGCAACCAAGGACATTATTGAGGCGGCTACTTGGACCTCCGTGCATACATTTGCCAAGCATTATAACTTACCAATGTACTCCAGATCCCGAGCAGGGTTTGCCACTGCTGTGCTGCAAGGGATCCTAACCACACCATAATCTAATTTTTTCCTCCTCCCTTAGTTGGCTATGGTATTCTACCCAGTTATGACTGCAGATGCATCCATGAAGGACATAGTACAGTTTTGTACCTACCATAAATGTAGATGTCCGAACTGGATAGCATCTGCAGTCAGGATTACCCTCCCGCCTTCCCCTCTGTGGTACTCCTAGGGTATTTACCCTCCTAATAGCTAGCTAGTGGGGGGAGTCTCTTATGGTGTATTTGTTTGTATATATGTACATACATGCTTATTTTCTGAGTTTGCCTTCTATCCTTTTGGAAACATTGGCATTTATCCAAAATTTAGCCTTCCAGGAAGGGCAACTGGCATCTGGGGCAAGAAACACTGAAGAAAATGGCGTCGGCTGATGCTTTTATACCCGGAGACCAGCAGAGATGATGTCGGGTGAAGTGCGACATCAGCCGAAGCCGGACCCGGACTTTGGAATCCGGCCGACTGCAGGGCTGCCTGACGACAGGACAACCCAGTTGTTATGACTGCAGATGCTATCCAGTTCGGACATCTACATTTATGGTAGGTACAAAACTGTACTTTATGACTGCAGTTGCATATCTATCGGACATCTACTTTTATGGTAGGTACAAAACTGTACTTTTCCTCACAGTGGCCATGTTTGCCTGTGTCCTCAAAAATCCGGAGGTATTCAAATAAATGACAGGTGTTTCAAAAACATTTCAAAATGTAGGGTGTTAAATAGGAAAGCTGATCAACTTCTGGTGAGAGGATTATTGGGAGTTATTCCCAGTACATTGCAGTGTGCATGTTTGAAAATTTCCCTAGTAACACAGTCTGATATTCCAAGATTTATCACAGATAGTTACTAGGCATGCGGTCTAGGAGACCGTTGAGGAGACATGCCTGGTTTCATGGTTATGCCCAGTTTCCCAGTTATCCCAAAGTACCGTCTGCTTAAGTGAATTTTTCATTCGCATGGTAAGCAAATTAATGCTGATGTAATCAAACCCTGGGCTGCAGGAAGAAGCCCATTAACAGCTTACAGCCTTGAATACTTGAGGTAACTGCAAGACTACATGACCTGTATGGGGCTTGAACAGACGACCTCTGTATTACCACTATGCTCTTAACCACCTGAGCTAACCAAATTTCAGAACTGAAAGATATCAAAGGGTTAAAGTATATAGGACCTGTCTACAGCAAAGTGTTTGTTTCATTGGTGATGAGGTATGTTTGCATATTTGAAAGTTGGGTGTGTGCCTGTATATAAATGTTAATGTGCGTTTTTGATGTATGCATGTGATATGTCTGTATGAGTACATGCTTGCACACACACAGTACTGTAGTGTACAGGTACTTGTAAAGCTTTTGCCCCTTAAATATTGGGTGCAGCATATGGAGGTGTATATCTCTAAACTTTTTTTAATATGCATTTACTACACTGGGATAATGGCAGAAGTACTGTATAACATTCAAATGCACAGCCATGGGAGAAATAACGTCACAGAATAACTGATATACAATTTCTGAATATAAATACAGTTATTACCATCCACTTTCTTATTATTTTACTTTTGTACAATAAAAAACAAATTCCAGCATGCTGTCTGTGCAGACCCTGTACAATTTTTTTTCTTGTAAACTGCCCAGTCCTCCTAACATGTAGACTGCATGCCAAACTCACTTTTTGCTTCAAATATGAGCGTGATTTTGTGCAACAGTTCCCCTTGAATGTGTGCACTGTGTTGCATACTGTATTCTCAACCTAGTTTGTGGGAATAATTCTTTATTGTAAGCCAGCTTAGCTGCTACAGACCTCAGTTTTTGCCCTGAACCCAAGCTCCAGGGCCAAACCTGACCTTTCTTAATCTCTCCAACTTCTAAAACTTTCCCACTTCCTATTACTATTACCGTTCACTGTTGTGACATGCAGTAAACTCGCCTTTCCGCTCCCCCTTTGTGTAAATGCCATCTCCCAGTCTTTAAAAAAAATTGAAGTTTTTTATCTTTTAAATTATTTATTGTTTGAACTAGACATGGACCCAAGTGATCCTCTGTTTTGCCCCTTCTCTTATGTCAGGTACACTGCTTCCAAATAGTGTGCCCACTGGGGTCGGGGGTCGGGGGGGGGGGGGGGGAGTTGGCAACACTTTTAGTTGGATTTTACTTTCATATCTTTTTATCAAAATTTCCTGCTTCTCCCATGACTTTTCCATAAACTTCCTATTTCTTTGGACTTCAGTTGCTGCTCCTGTATTTTTGTAAGTAATCTCCTGGGTTGTTTCAGCTGTTGTAAGTGCCTAGTCAAGTACATGCCAAATGGCACATTGTACTCTTATTAGTCTGATGATGGCTGAGTACAGCAGGACTATCATTTCCTTGGGACTGGATGCCATAACTTTACTTAAGTTGTGCCACATAAAAGAACTTTGTCACTACTTTGTACACATGTTAGTCGAAAGTTCAGGCTACTAGCCATCTCTGTACCTAGATCTCTCACCTCTGAGTCTACTCTTAGAGGGTGTGCTGCTGTTGCTGTAGTTTTCAGGGGTATTTGACTTCCCAAAGAGTATGATGATGCATTTATTCACATTTAGTTTAGGCTATGGTCCTGGCACCAATCATTTGTCTGATCTAGACCCTCCTGAAGGATGTCTACATAATTGGGGGATTCCATGGTTGTCCCCAGCTTGCACTCATCAGCAAACTTGGTCATCTAGAGACCTTCCACATTAGCCTTTACTTCAGAGAAGTATATTCTGAACAAGAGTATTTCCAGCACTGACCCCTGTGGTACACCACTAGTAACTGGCCTCTTGATGGATCTAAGTCTACTCACTTTAGCCATGTCTCCTGTCCATGAGCCAATTGGCTATCCATCTGGTGACAGGGATTTATGCCCAGTTGTTTTAGAATACCTGAGTGAGGAATTGTCTAATGCCTTGCCCAGGTTGAGGTAGGCTGTATGCACGGTTTTACCATTACCCATGGCATTAGTGACTTTCTCAAAGAAATCCACCAGATTCAGTAGGCATTACCTGCCCTTGACCCAAATTGGGTCTGGCCCAGCATTGTTTCCTGTTGATCAGGTCCTTGATTATTCTTTCTATGGCCTGACATACAAGACTAGTCAAACTTTTATCTCACCTGCCTCTTCTCTCCGACATACCTTTACTGCATCTCTTTTTTCACAATATGAATATTAGAACAGTTCAATGACTTTCCCTCCTCTTTTCTTCCGTGAGACCCTCCTGTCCTAAATGCTTTTTCATTTATCACGGTACTACCCCTGCAGCAGCACACTTGTAATCTGAAAGCACCAGATCTTTCTCGCCCGTATCTAGTTTGAAAAGCTATCTATTTTACCCCGCTGATCAAACAGTCCATTGGTCATCTCATGTCTATAGAAATGTTCCAGAGCTGCTTTCCTTCCCCCGGTGATGCATACCAGCTCTTGACCAAAGTTAATACTCATACATTTCCTGGGTGATAACCACACAGCCACCACTATTGCATTAATCTGCTATCTTCTGATTCAAATATTTGATACGATAAGAGTATAGATCCAGCAGGTTTGTCAAGGATGTTGCATTATTTCCCAGATCATTGTCCCATTGAATACCATATTATCTTCCCTTCCATTCAGTCTTATTACAAAGTACCAACACTCATTATCAAAGTCAGTCATCTATGAATGATGTATGTTTAAACTGTTGACTTCTTCCAATAGGTGTATCGTGTTCTGAGTGCATCTGGGCTTTCAGTCTATCAATACATACATACATTATATTTTAAAGCTATTACTGTATTTTAAGTCTGGTATTTAAGAATACATTTGTAAACTGTTAACTGTCTTTACATTGTTTCCTTCTCTTGACATCTCATTAACTGCTTTATTTGGGAAGATTAGTACATATATAATCTTTTCTGTACTTTTATCTATCAGCTTTATATATATTGTGTGCACACCTTTTGTCAACATCTTTATAAGTCATTCATAGGGCATGTGTTTTTTGTGCCTAAGGCTGGCTAATATAATCCACTCCTCCATGCCCTAGTAACCTGTTTATTTTGTACATTGCAGAACTTGGCCCATTCATTCCCAGTCTTGACTGTAAGACCCTACAGCTGTTTCATTGTTTGAGTTGATTTGAGAGCTAGTCGACCTGTTCATTTTATGCAGAGGCAAGAATCAAGTAAATAAGTGGGTTATCATTGTGACTGGATGAACCCTCCCTAAGCCTAACCTTGACCTCTAGTGGCCAGTGACTGTGTTGATAATTGGTATAAAGCATTCTTTGAGATGCAAGCCTGTTTGGCTTATTTGCATCACCAAGCCACTTTGACCCAGTTGGCCATATTCTGTTGTACCCAAATTTGCTAGCTAGGATCAGCAGTCCAATGGGTCTAATTGCCTCCCTTACCCCTTGATGGGCAAGTTGGCATTGGCTACTCCATGTCCAGCCCTTGTGTTCAAGCTGCTAACTTACCTCTAGTTGCCTGGAGTGTAGCACTTTAGACCTGCCATATGGCATAGTTGTGGTAGGCAACTAGGTCTTGTTGTTAGTTGTGATGATTCTTTGTTTGAGGAATCTAGGAGAATGTTCAGCAAGTGGCCATGTAACTTCCCAGCACAAGACCCTTTTACTCCAAAAGAAGAAGCTATTGATTTTGCAATTTTCCATTTGAGGAAACACCGGTAATCTGTATGGTACATGTTACTGTTAAGTGTCCAGTCTTGGAAGTCTGCTTTTATGGTAGGTGTAAAAGCATCTCTGCTTCCTGTTGGTTTTGACTGATGACTGCCACAACATCATACTTATCTTGCACAACATGCACTTCATTTAAGACTGTATTATTTTGCTGGTTCTACTACTCTTCCTGGGCACAGGAAAGTGCTTTTGTAAGCTTTTGATTAGGTGATAGTAAAAGAATTGGATGTGCATTCTTATGAAAGAAATTTAGTATTTTAACATATAGTACAGGCATTTAATTTCCTCCTCATATGTACTAATGCACTGCAGTTGACTAAGATTAGTGATAAATGCCTACCTTTGTCATTGGTATTTTTGTGATGTACGTATGCTGGTCTGCAGTCAGTTTGTAAATCCATATTTTCGCAGTTAATACTATCTGTTAGTGAGGATTTGTTTTTTTATTTAGCACTAGTGTTGAAGTACATTATTTTTTAGCCTGATGTGTTGTGTGCCAGCAAGTGGACAGTGGCACTGTGGTGGTGAATAACTACATTCTTAGCTGAACTAGAGAAAGTATATGGGTTTGAGTCTCCAGCTCCTGTCTCTGATCATCTTTAGCAGTGGGGTGCTTGGCTCCATCACACATGGAGCATGATGGTTGCCCTTATGCGGCTGACTAAAACATTTCTGGTTAGTATTCATGCCCTGCCCCCATGGATCTGAATTGTTTTCTTGCTGATAATTCTACTAAACTTTAGTGGTGTAATTTGAGCTGGATGCTTATAGTTCTCTTTTGCCAGGGATGACCTAGGGGCTTTGGTTAAGTAGTGGCAATTTCAGTTGGAAGGTTGTGGAACTTGTAGTCTGAATGGTGCAGCTAGTTCGTATTTTATTACTTTAGCCGTGGTGCCATACTGGACAGTTACATTATGCAGCCTGGTTAGAACCTTGTACTGAAGAGGAGGAGGGTTCCTTGTTTCACTGGTGCAAGACTACAGACAGTGCTGTTAGAACAGTCTCTAATGGGGGGGAAATTATCCTTATGTTCTGAGCCACTTGCTGCCAGCTTAGCTTCATAGGCCAGGTTAGTAATTGTTGATGGGGACTGTAATCTGCTTTCTGTATTTATTTGCTTTCTTATCTCCATTCCCAGGTTCATTTTTTCAACAGTTTCTTCTATGACAAATTGAGAACTAAAGGATATGATGGAGTGAAGCGATGGACAAAAAATGTGAGTTTTTTCTGTCAAACTTCATGGCTTTGCTTAGGCTTTCTCTGAATTGTGTGGGTTTTTTGGGGTGGAGTTTCAAGAGGCTAACTTTTCAGGTGTTTCAATTCTTAAAATGTGTTTATCGTGTCACGTTCACATTCTGTAAATTCTCTGGACGAGGTGAAGGGATTTTGTTTTATTTTTTTCTGAAGTGTATATCATAGAAATCCAAGATGCAATAATGAAGTCATGTTAAAGGTAACTTATTGACTTATTGGTGGCCATGTTAAGCCGCCACACTTGCCTACTAGTAGGGAATTTTACTTACATTCACTCTTGGTGCTCCCCTTTACTGCAACTCAGCCTCAAGAATAATCATCCCTCCCAACTGCATGTTTTGTCTAAAAGTTCTTTGTTCTGATATGCATAAAATTGTATTTCTCTAAACTAGGAAAGAATTGGAGATTTATACATGAAGCGTGACCCAAAGCCTTTTTTTTAGTTTTGTGTTCATTAGGCTTACATATAGAATTTTCGGCATACTAACAAACTGAAGTAAAACTATGTATATTGTGAGAAACTAGCACATCCCTAATTTTGCATTTTTTCAGTTAGATATTCTGTGCCTCTCTGTCATGCACTATTGTAGGAAATTTGCGCTAATGATTAAAAAAAATTAAGAGCTCTGATCTGACTGGGTAAAAAGGCATCCTTTCTTTAAAAGAAACCAGAGCAGTCTGGTATCATCCAAATACTTTAAAAGTGGTAGAACAGATGCTGAGGTCCATTTAATGACCTTTAGTCTCTGCGCTGCTGTTATGGCTTTTCTGTGGATCATATGAACAATTCTTTGAGCAAGGATTCAAGATGTCCTTTAAACAATAGAGATTAATATTTTTTCTCATTTTCATTGATTTCTCTTTGGTGTACAATTTACATTTTACTGATCACATGGGAGCATGTGTTCTGTTGGGCTGTACTTAAAAGGATATAGGTCACTTTTGGCATGTTTGAGAATTTCTTTGATTATTCCTTGGCCAAGCTTCTATTCACTGTTTTTACTACTGCTTAAGAAGAGCAAGAGGCTGCACAGTTAGAAGTAATATTGGTAAACGTGCTTTGTGTACATCTTACTTGACCGTTTCATCACAACTTGTTTGAATATTGCTTGTAGAGTAGTCTGCTTCCAGAGCAGTACTACTTGGGTGTCTTCTGCACTAAAGACGACAGTGACGAAAACTTCTGCAAAGGAAAGAAGCCTGTTATGTTTTACCAGAAAAAGCATATTGACAGTTGTCACATTGGGGTCTTTTGGTTTCTTTCTAGAGTGCTACAAAGATCAGTTTTTGGTTTCTTTTGATTTCTAGCTATATGGTTTGGAGGAGGAGTTTGCTATGTCTTGAATATTTTGATATTTTTTCATGGACTCTTGTCTTTCGGGGGGGGGGGGGGTGCATTACCAGCACATCTGCATGTGTGACTGTCATGTCCAATACGTCACCTGTTTTGATGATGATAACCAGTTAAGATTCTTAAGTTTTAGGGCCTTGTGGATTGTGTAACACACAAATAAAAAAGTCTTTGTACTGGGAAGCAAAAAGTCTGTTCTCTCTCACACACATGCGCTCGCACACACACACACACACACACAAGATCTCCCTTGAGGAGGTTAGACAAAAGAAATCTGACAAGAGAAAATAAACAAGGAATATTAGTCATTTAAAAACACTGCAAGGATGGAGCATGTGGCCTTAAGGATCCTGTTAGTCTCCCATACAGACTGGAGGTGCATATCTTGGAGAGGTTACACCCTTGTACTACCCACCTGTTTCTGCAGATTTAGAGACAAACATCGCGCTGCCAGTATTGGAAGCCAGACAGATGACCTGTAGGTCACTAACTGAACCCCAGCAAGATGCTGGTTCCTGTGTCAGTCTCTTTTTTTTTTTTTTTTTTTTTTTACAGCAAAAGTATTATCTTAATTGGATAAATTGTAGAAGTGGGTTTGGATCTTACTGGGTGTTTTTGTGCAACTGGGTGTCTTTCAGGTCTATGGACATATTTCACCTCCTACTGGAGACTCCTAGCAACAGCCTTTTCTGATTGGATGAAACATTTTGAAATACGCTGCCCATCTTCTCTCCTCAGCTTTCTACCTTTCTATTTTTGGGATGGCCCTTCAGGTAAAATGGGTCCTTTTTGTAGAGGGGGGTCTTGCAGCTATTAGCTAGAGGTGAATCCATCCATCTCAAACAGTAACCACTCCTTTCTGGGCTGCAGTAGATATCTCTGAACAGTTTTACTTTGAAGGCTTCTCCTATGGGCATGAACCTAATGAGTTCACTTTTGGTAGGGAAACAGAACAGGCCTTTAAAGGACACCTTTTGAGACCACCCAGCTAGAAACAAATTCTCATCCCCTCTCCCAAAGAAACTAGACTGGATGTCCTTCAAGGATGCATCTGCAGTCCTTACAAATGGGTTGTCCTGTCGTCAGGCAGCCCTTCAGTCGGCCGGATTCCAAAGTCTGGGTCTGGCCTCGGCTGATGTCGCACTTCACCCGACGTCATAGCTGCAGTTATTCGGGTATAAAGGTATCAGCCGACGCCATCTTCCCCAGTCTTTCTTGCCGCGTGGCGCCCGAAGCAGAAGCTGTTCGCAAGTGCCGGTCAGTCAGAACCAGAGATTACTACTACCGAAGACTTCAAAAAAGCTAAGTACCCCGTTGGGGACTCTTTCTTGCCTCAGCCGATGTCAGAAAAAGTGAATAACTGTTTAACTTGTGGGAAACAAATACCTCAAAGATTTCCACTCTTACTGCTTACCTTGTCTAGGCCCAGACCACGACGTAGCAGCTTGTCTAGCCTGTGCTTCTTTTAACCGGCGGACGCTTAGACGCCGGTCGGAATTTGCAGAGCAGTTTTTCGGCCCCGATTTTGCTTACATTATGCCGTCGGATGCTCCGACTACGCAAATATCTAAAAAACGCAAGGAAAAGGACCAACACTCACGGTCCGCGGTTTTGGCCGAAACCGCTGTTAAGCCAACCGCAAGTGTCTCGGTTTCGGCTGAAACAGAGTCCACGGTTCTTCCTTCGGCCGAAAGCGTTCCTCCTACCGAGGCCTCATCCAGCATGGTGGAATCTGCTTCTGAAATACCACCTGCTCTTGCAGGTTCACAGGATTTATCTGACACTATCCCTTTGGATATTTCTACTCCTGCACGTGGAGCTGCTAGGCCACCTGCATCCATGTCGATTAAGGCCTTTGCCAGGGCTAAAGCAGCAAAAACTACCAAAACTGTGCCTGCTAAGCCCCCCTCCCACAGGCCTAGCTCTAGTACACAAATGCTTAGTCTTGCAGAGGATCTCATTTCTTTGATCCGGGGATCCCAGCCTCACCCAGACAGGGCTTCTCCCCCACCTCCAGAGAAGAGGCCTAGAGCAGAGCCCCCTGAGCCAGTTTCTACAGATGACTCCTCTGATGAATCAGATAATTCTAACCCTCCAGAGGGCCCTTTTTCTCCTTATGAGGACTCTGATGCAGAAGAGTCCATTCCTTCTGCCTCTCCACCTGAGGAATTTTCCTTTGGGGAAACCTTGCATGCTATGAGGGAACAATTTCAATGGCAGGGCCAGGATTTTACAGACTCTAGGAAAAGGCTTAGAACCTTTCTGCATTTGCCACAGCATAGGCCTTTAGCCATTCCTCCAGTACTTACTGTTGTGGATGATGCATTTAATGATGCTTGTACTGCTCCTGATTCTCTTCCTCCGGCCCCTGCTAAGCCCGATAGGTACTACAGGGTTCCGGACACACATTATCATTTATATAAGGCTCTTCTTGCAGATCCCGAAACTATCTCCCAGGGACCCAAGGCTGTAGCAGCTACCTCTGCCAAGAACCCCCTCCCCTCTGAAAGGGAATCTAGGGCCTTAGAGAGATGGGGTAAAAAAGTTTACACTTCTGCTACTCTTTTCAGCTAGAGCCTTGAACTGTCAGTTCCACATGATTCAGTATCAGGAATTTGTTAGACCAGTTAACTAAAAATCTGTCCTCGGATGAACCATTAGACAAAAAATCTGTTCAGGAAATGGTACATAACATTCAGCAGGTCAGTAATCATTCTTTAAAATGAGGCTATGATGCACTGGAGGCTTCCTTTAGATCAGCCATGACTGGTACAGTGATCAGAAGACATGCATGGTTAAAAAAGCAGTCCTTACCAGACCATGTCAAATCAAAGCTCCTAGATGCTCCGATGGATAAGCTCAATTTGTTTGGCTCCCCTGCACAACAGGTGCTCAAGAAGGTGGAAGAAAAGGCGAAATCTGTCCAGACAGTCAAGGATTTCTTGCAGGTCCAGCCTCCAAGGTTTAGCAGGAACTGGCCTTCCAAGAATTGGTCCTTTCCAGACACCCCCAGAGCTCAGAGAGGCAGGAATAGGCACTCAAGAGGCAGGGGTCAATCCAGAGGTACCTACAGGGGACGTCAGTGGCAGGCTAACAACCAGCAAGGTACAGCCACAGATCCAGCCACCACCACCACCACCACAGGACAATCAGTGACTTGGCTCTGGCACCGCCAACCAGGGAACAACTAGAAGCACCCTTAGGCGGGAAGCTAGCCTTATTTTCAGTAAACTGGCATTACATCACAGGAGACAAATGGATTTTACATACAGTAGACCAAGGTTACAGGTTCCACTTCCATAGGAAGAGAGGAATGCCAAACCTACCTCCAAATCAGAAAAAAGCTCTAAAACAAATAACTCACTAAGGATGAGAGCTGTAGAAAGGGTACCATCCATGGAACAAGGACAAGGATTTTACTCCAGACTCTTCCTGGTACCAAGAAAAGAAAACCAATGGAGACCTATTCTCGACCTGTCCGCTTTAAACACATACCTCATTGTACCAAAATTCAAAATGCTGACCTTACAGCAACTTCTTCCCATGCTGGGCAAGGAGTTTTGGCTGGTAACTCTAGATCTCAAGGAGGCATACCTGCACGTCCCCATACGACCAAATTGCAGAAGATACCTCAGATTTCTTGCAGGATCAGAGCATTATCAATTTTCAGCATTGCCCTTTGGCTTATCTACTGCGCCCAGAGTATTCACGAAATGCCTAGCATCAGTAATTGCTCATTGCAGGCTTCAGGGAATTCAAATTTACCCTTACCTGGACGACTGCCTGTTACAAGCGGACAACAAAAGCAAACTAACAAAGGACTTGGAAAGGGTCATTCATCTTCTGCAAGCCCTGGGATACACAGTCAGTATAAAAAAGTCAAGGCTGATACCATCCCAAAGGATAACCTTTTTGGGTGCCCAGCTGGACACATCAAAGCAGATGGCATTCCTAACAGTAGAAAAACAGGAGCAACTCCCTCTCTACTTCATGGCATTAACAAAGCAGAACCAGCTAACATCAAGGAAAGTCCTGCAAGCCCTGGGTTACATGGCATCCTGCATAATATTGATTCCACATGCCAGACTACACATGAGAAAACTACAGTGGTACCTGAGGAATTTATGGTCTCAGCACAAGCACAGCCTAGAAACACAAATTCCAGTAATTCCATGCCTGAAGCAAGAATTCCACTGGTGGGCTCTGGCCTGTCAATCAAACAAAGGGCTGCCCTTCCACAGCACTCAACCAAGCCAGACCATCACAACGAACGCCTCAGACCTCGGTTGGGGGACGCACATGCTGGACAAGTGCATACAAGGCTTATGGACTCCGGACCAGCTGCGCCTACACATAAATCAAAAAGAAATGCTGGCAGTAAAACTGGCAATCCAGAGATTCAGACCATTCCTTCAACAGGGTCAACTGTTGATAAGGACGGACAACACCACAGTTATGTGGTACATCAACAAGCAGGGAGGCACACATTCATACCCTTTATGCCGGATGGCAATGGACCTATGGAACGTGGCCCTGAGCTTCAACATTCAGTTACAAGCAATTTTTGTGCCAGGAAAAGAAAATATTCTAGCAGACATCCTAAGCAGAACTACCACGGATGCCCACGAATGGATGCTGCATCCGGACATCTTCAAAACCATTACAGGAAAATGGGGACTACCAGAAATAGACTTATTTGCATCCCCACACAATCACCAACTGAAGAAATTCTGCACGAGGATGTACCACCCCCTTGCTTGGAAAGTGGACTCCCTATCTTTCAGTTGGAAAAACCTGACAGCATATGCATTCCCACCTCTTCCTTTGATGCACAAGGTGCTACTGAAGATCAAAGAAGACAGTCCAAGGATCATCCTGATAGCTCCAGACTGGCCAAGACAACATTGGTACCCGTTACTGAGGAGTATGTCTCTGGAACAAACATGGCCTCTGCCCCTAGTTCCCTTGCTGCTAACACAGAACAACTTCAAAACCCTGCATCCAAACCTGAAAACACTGCAGCTAGCTGCCTGGAACATTGCTTAAGAACAAATAAACCAGAATTATCTCAAAGGGTTAAAGACATTATCTTGGAGGCTTGCAGACCCTCAACAAGAAAAAATTATTCAGCAAAATGGAAAAGATACCTTATTTGGTGTACTGCAAAAGGAGAAAATGTGTCACTGGTGAACATAGCTAACATCCTGGAATACTTGGCAGAGCTCTTCCTCAATGGCCTGTCCTATTCTTCCATTAAGATTCATGCATCAGCAATTTCAGCAGAATACAACTTGGATCCTCCAGTCTTCTCACATCCTCTGCTCAGGCAGTTTCTGAGAGGAATTAAAAATGTAAAACCACCAAGAAAGCCACCATTGCCAGCATGGGACTTGAACTTTGTGCTAGAAAAATTGACACTACCTCCTTCGAGCCAGCAGCAACAGCAGAATTACAGTACTTATCATGGAAAACTGCTTTCCTGCTTGCAATCACTTCAGCACAAAGGGTTTCTGAACTACAGGCATTAATGGCAGTACAGCCCTTCCTGATTTTCCATCAAGATAGAGTGTCCATGAGAACTAATCCTACTTTTATGCCAAAGGTGGTCTCCAGGGTATCTTTGAACCAAGCTATCCACCTGCCTACATTCTTCCCCAACCCACAGAACAGGGGAGAAAGACTGTTGCATACCTTGGATGTACATAGACAATTACGCTACTACCTGGACAGGACCAAGAATAATAGAAAGACTGACCAGCTGCTGGTAGCATATGCAACAGGAATGGAAGGAAAAGCAATTTCCAAACAGACAATCTCTAAGTGGATAGGAAATTGCATTAAATTTTGTTACTCTTACCATGGAAAGAAAACTCCAGAAGACATCAGACCTCACTCTACAAGGGCTACAGCCACTACCACAGCCTTTTTACGAGGAGTGACTACCAAAAACATTTTAGAGGCTGCTACTTGGAGCTCCGTGCATACATTTGCCAAGCATTATAATTTACCCTTATACTCCAGATCCCGAGCAGGTTTTGCCACTGCTGTTTTGCAAGGGATCTTAACTACACCATAATCTAATTACTCCTCCTCCCCCAGTTTGGCTATGGTATTCTACCCATTTGTAAGGACTGCAGATGCATCCTTGAAGGACATAGTACAGTTTTGTACCTACCATAAATGTAGATGTCCGATAGGCATGCATCTGCAGTCAGGATTACCCTCCCTCCTTCCCCTCTGAGGTACTCCTAGGGTATGGTGTATTTGTTTGTATATATGTATGTACATGTTTATTTTTATTTTTGCTCTCTCATTTGGAAACTTTTGCAATTATCCAAATTTGCCTACCTAGAGGGCACCTGACATCTGGGGCAAGAAACACTGAGGAAGATGGCGTCTGCTGATACCTTTATACCCGAATAACTGCAGCTATGACGTCGGGTGAAGTGCGACATCAGCCGAGGCCAGACCCAGACTTTGGAATCCAGCCGACCGAAGGACTGCCTGACGACAGGACAACCCATTTGTAAGGACTGCATATGCATGCCTATCGGACATCTACATTTATGGTAGGTACAAAACTGTACTTTTTAGTTTGGTCCCAAACAAGTAAAAAGCAAGGAAGTCTTATTGCAGATTCCAGTGTTATATTGATGGATGTGACCAGGGTTTTTGTGTACCTTAGTGGTAGGGAGAGAGATTTTGGTTTGGTACGAGTTGTATTTTTCTCTGCTGTTGGAATTGGGTTCGTGGCCACACCCATATGTTTCTTTGCCAGGGGGACTTCCTCAAAATGAAGGATACATATGACAGAGTATACTAACTAACCTTGAGAAAGAGGTCCACTGGACTGGTCCAGATTGCCTTAAAGGTGGAGAAACAAGTAATCAAATAGGCTTCAGTACTTGCAGATCCTTGTGTTGGGGATTGGGGAGGGCACAGACATCATTATTAGAAGGCATGTCTAAAATTGAAGCTCCATCAAAACTTATTCAGATTGAGAGACCTCAGATTCCTAACTTTAAAATTTTTCAGGACACACTTTTTTTTTTTGTTATAGTAGGTTGTAAATAATTTTTCTTTATACTTGTTTCGTATGTCTTCCTCCATGAGGATCTATGATTAGCATTTCAAGCCATGAAAGCCCCAAGTACTCTGACCCTTTTCCTTTACATTGAATGGTTCCTCAAATAGGATAAATTAAACCTTCGGACAAGTTGGTATGATTCATATCTCAGTACATTTCCCCACCTTGAGAACAAACCTCCACTCCATGGCAAGCAGAGTAGAACCCTTGCCACTTTCAGAGTAAAACTAGATAGTTGAATGGGTGACCTCAGATTCTCCTCTGATCGGTCTTGCATTGACGCCCTAAGGCTGGAAGAAACTTTGGAGCCGAGTCCGGCGGTAAAAGGCCCGCCAAAACAAGCTTGGACCTCCGCTCCTTCAATGCCCTGGGGTTGAACCCTGCACAAATGGAACATCCAGATGTGAGGTGTTCAACCCCCAGGCATCTAACACACCGAGTGTGGCCATCAGCTGGGGAAAGCTTATGGCCACACTCGGAGCATTTAGAAAAAATAGACTTGGGTTGCTCAGACATCCCAAGTTACAACAGTAGTTACTATAACTAAAAAGTAACTAAAGAAACACAAAATCACTCACAGGCCCAACACACACACACTACGCTAACAGCGAGCGGAGGGATATAACTTTTAGATTAAACTCTAAAAAAAGTAAATGTACCAAAGGGGAAACCTACACTTTCACACAAATAACTAAGAAAAAATCTTAAATTTTACAATTTAAAGACTGAAAACTAGCACTTAGCTTGAGAGCTTGAGAAACAATCCGGTCACCATGCGCGGCAAATGAGATCTGAGGTCATGAGGGTAGAGCAGGGCATTATGGGTGAGGGGAGGAGCTGAGAGCTTGGATCCATAGCTGGTAAACCATGCCGGTTCGGATCCGATATCGGATCCATAACCCACAGGTTGCAGACAAATGAATACACCTACTCAGATGGAACGTTATGGTGAGTACATAACTTCTAATTATTGGCTAGGCTTGTAATCAGTCTACAGACTGTCTAGTACTTGCCTATGAACCTGTAAGATGAGAAGGGGCCAGTTGCAAATTGTCTCTTCTTTTGAAGCAGCTAAATAAAAATGGTGAGACACTGCTGGCTGTAAAACAGCTTTTTGTGATGTCTTTTTCATTCTTCCTCACTATTTGGTTATGGATCCGACCTTGCCGTGTTTTACAGACTTGGATCCTAGTCTCGAGCTCTTCCATCGTCCGACAGCGCACTACACACACTACAGCTTCATCAGATCTAGTTTGCCACCACAGTGAACATAAGTGGATTTCTAGCTCAAGCAATTCAATATTTGAAAGCTGTTTTCTCCTCAGTTTTCACTTTTGGCTAACTTTTTGGTATTTTCTTAACCATTAGCATGCTTCCCCTCACAGTAAGTCATTCACAGGCGTTGGGGACTGCTGCCTCTATTCCCTTCTGTCTTTCAGGACCTTTGATTCTGTTTTCTGACCCTTTTTTTTTTTTTTATGGCTGGGGGGGGGCGTAGTTATTAGGACTTGCTATATAATGTTTAGTTTGTGTGAACTTTAACAGTGCACTTGTGTTTGATAGTGTATATTTTCACCCTTGTTATAACTTTGTTTTATTTAGTGTATATGAACCTTTATTAACAGTTCACATGTTTTTGACTGTGTAGATTTTCTCCTTTGTTATAACTTTTAATATGTTTTCTATATCTTTTCTGGTGTGTCTTAGAAGAGTGACTTTCGAAATGTCATAAAAGCCTTCGGGTTTCAAGTTTTGCTCTGATTGTGGATGTAAAATCCCGCAATCAAATACACATGAAAATTGTACATATTGCTTAGGACCAGAGCACCTGCAATCTTCCTGCATTGTGAAGGTTTTAACCCTAGAGTGATAGACTGCAGAAGTATTTTGATTTTGAAGGAGCTTCTTCCTGCATCATCTTCACTAGGGTCTCAAACCGCCATCATGGATCCTCTAATCCCAGGAAGCATCCTCTTAAGTCTTTGAGTGCCCCCTCAGAACCACCAGCTAAAGTCTTGAAATCCTTGGATCCGACTCCCTCTGATCTGAGACCAGCTTCTACTACTTTGGTTTTGACAGAAGTCCTTACTATTTCAGGCTCCCCTAGAACTTCCACCTTCAGCTGAGATCCTAGGTCTTCGAATCCTAAAGCTAGGAGCAAGAATCCTGAATTCAAGACTGTTTCTTCAGTCTTGCCTACAGAGTTATTACAAACTCCTAAGAGCTACTCAACGCCTGCTTCATCTACTTCCTCCAGGTTGTGTAGGAGTCTCTCAGAAATGGACATGGACAGGATGATGCATAGATTCCTCAAAACGCAAATTCAGTTGGGGGTTTTGAAAACTGACCCCTTTTGGATCTGAGTGTTCAGTGTTCAGCTATGGTTATCCAGTTCCTCCTCCGATCCAACCAACAGCTTTGGAGTCCCAGGATCCGTGCTACCCTAGAAGGGTCTGTGTTGGATCTGAAGAAACTCCCTTTCTCCACTCTGGTCACCCTGACCGACTTTACTCCAATGTTTAATCAGAGTGGGTCTTGGATCGGAGATCGGTGTTGGATCCAGGGGTATGGGTTCGGCTCAACCTTGTAGGGTCCATAACTTCCTGGCGCTTTGGCTCTCAACAGCTCTGATCTGATTCTGTCTGGGAGCCACAGATTCGGGGTTGTCCCCATCCTTGCTTCCTTGACTACCTTAACTTTGATGGAGTTGAGAGAATTTCACAGTGTCTATCTGCTTTCCAGTTTGTGGAAAAGGCTATCTGAAGTAGTTAACTTCATTTGAAAATCAACCTGTGGGATGTCTGATCCGGACTGGATCTGAGATGGCAGTTTCACCAGCATCTGATCTGAGCTCCAAGCTCCTCCCCTTACCCATAACACTCCTCCATCTCCTTGCTTCCCTCGGATCTCGTTACCTGCGGCTTTGCAAAGCAGCGTGGTGTAGAGCTCCAGGCGTGGTAGGCACATTTCTACTGTTTTTTGTGGGTGTTCTGAGTTAGTGTAGGTAGGCTTCCTACTGTGTCCCTTCCTTCCCTCATTTTGCATTGCATTCCTTTAAAAAAAAAATTGTTTCTTGTGTAGGTAGTTTAGGCCTAGTCTCCCCTTCCCCCTCCTTGCGAGTGAGTGTGAGTGTTGGGGTCGGTAGTTTAGTTTAAACCTTGCTAGTTTAAACTTTTTGGTACCTCTAACCTCTTTCTTTTGGATATGGCATATCAGCAGGCCATGCTTATCTTTAGTAAATGCACAGTGTGTGGCCATAAGTAGTCTCCAGCGGATGGCCACACTGTGCATTGTCTCTGGGGGCAGCCCATCTACCTTCGGACTGCTCTATTTGTGCGGGGTTCAAACCCAGGGCCATGAAGGATCGTAGGGCAAAATTGATCCTTAAAGGATTTCTCCCTGCTATGGAGGCAGCTACCTCCTCTTTTCTACTTTGGCCACTGTCTCCTCTCCCTCCCAGGCCAGGACTCAACTTCCTGGACAAAGGCCTATGGATAGGGACTCAAAAAAAAAAAAAAAATTCCCCGGACTGTTTGGATCCGGTGGGTCATCCCCCTTAACCGCCTTTTCCAGGCCAGCTTCTCCTCTGCTCCGATTGAAGAGATTCTCAGAGCCGGAGGAGCTTAGACCTCATTCCAGGGCCTCCATACATCAACCCTCCCGGGCGGCGTTGGTGGCCTCGTCGCGGTTCACCCGAAGTCTGAAGCGGACATGGACAAAATGATGCAAAGATTTGTTCGCACCCAAATTCAGATGGGGGTCTTACCAGCCCCCTCTTTCTCCGGAGGGGGAAGCTCTCTTCCCTTCTTTTCCCCAATATCTCCTTCTCCAGTCCACCCCCTGGTATTGGAGTTCTTGGATCTGAGAGGTCCTGGAGTCAGGGGGCTGGTGCCAATGGTGCCATGTACCTCGACGCCGGCCATCACCTTCAGCATGTTGGATCCAACTGGTTCGGACCCGAACCCTGGACATTGGATCCAAGGGGGTTTAGGCCTTTCTTCTTTGGCACTGACGCTGTCAGGTCAAGGCCTACCACTCGGTATCTCTGCTCCATCGGGCTCTACTCCAATCCCTACACTGGATCCAGGGAGAGCAGTTTCCTTGCCAGTTTCTCAGGAAGCTCACTCTCCCTCTGCTTTCGATGTGGAGAGGGTTCTCTCCAGGGGATCGAGGCATCTGACCATTTCATTGGATTCTGCCCTGACTCCCTGTCATTTGGGTGCGTCTTCTGCCATTTTGCCCATGCAGGGACAGCCCGTGCTCGAGGTGCCACAGACTGTTGCCCTTGAGGAACCACAAGTAGTTTCCAAGACCTCTCTGGAGAGTCCCACCGAAGAGATCACTCACAAATGAGCCTGCAAAAGGAGGCACTTGGACTCCTCTCCAGAGTCCCTCATTGGGGATACTAACTTGGAGGAAGGGGAAGGTTCCCCCAGATCACCCCCATGTCTCCTTTGGAGACATCATGGAAATCGTGCGCCACTGGGGAGGTTGGTCCACCCCAAACCTTCCTCGGATGATTCTCTGTTCCTGGAGGCTTTCGACACAGGCCTGTCTACCTCCTGGGTGCCCCCCCCCCATGGATTCCTTGGTGGACCTCATTACCAGCAGGATATGGAAGGAGCCAGACACTGTATAGCCAATCCCCAGGCGCCCTGATAAGATCTTGAGCCCTCCAGTAGACAGAGTTGGAACAAGGGGCCCCCTGTGGATGCCATGGTGGTAGAGGCTGCCACCAAGAAAGCACTAGCCCAGGAAAGTTCTACGGTCCATCCCCCGACAGAGTCCAAGACAGTTGATCGTGTGGGAAAGCGGACATATGCTTCAGCCACCTTTTCTATAAGGGCGCTGAATTATTTGGGCAACGTTACTAGACTACAGCGAGACCTCGTCAGAGTTCACTGAGTCGCCCCCAGAGTCCATGTCTCCAGAGGATAAATACATTCTCTGCAAGAATGACCACTCTCAAAGCGGTTACAGATATGTCCATGTGCCACCTCTTGCATGCCACTGAAGGAGCAGCAAGAGCTGCCGGGTCCGGCATTGCCATGAGGCAACATGCCTGGCTTAGGCTTTGTCAATTCAAGGAACCCTTTAAGGCGTCTTTTGCGAATGCCCCCTATGATGGTTCTTCCTTGTTTGGGAAGACTGTTTGTGAGATGTTAGTCCAGAGTGAGAAGTACAGGAAGACACTGCCTGCCGTCGGAATCCGCTTCTCTAACCCCAAACATCCTTCTCCAGGAATCGAGGGGGCAAAAGAAGATGTGGTTCCGGAAGTTTCAGTATTCCCGGGACACTCGGGACTGACCTTCTCCTAGAGGCAGAGGGGGTCATGACAAGATGCCCGCCCAGAGGCAGGGGGGTCCGAGAAATGTTGGGTCTCGAACCGTTCTCTGATAGGCCTGTGCAACAGCCGTGAAGGGTTTGCCCAACTGCTCTGCTCTGGAGGCAGTCGGGGTCGCCTTTTGATGCACCTGACAGCATGGAAGTCCGTGTCATCAGACCGTTGGGTGCTTCAAATAATATCCAGAGGGTATACAATCCCCTTTCTAACTCCTCCCATCCCACCAAAACGCCTAAGGACGTTCCCACGCCAAGGGAGGCAGCAGCACTAGAAATAAGAAAGCTGCTAAGGAAACGAGTTATCCAGCCAGTCCCCATAGATCAGTCTGGATCAGGCATCTATTCCAGGTTCTTTTTGGCCCCAAAAAAGATGGGGGATTTAAGGCCAATTCTGGACCTTTCCACTCTAAACCTGTCAGTTGCCAAAGAGAAGTTCCAGATGGTCAGTCTGCATTCCATCCTGCCTTACCTGCAGGAGAATGATTGGATGTGCTCAATAGATCTCCAGGACGTGTACTATCACATCAAAATGCACACCCTGCTTTCGGCTAGGGGCCAGTCACTATCAATTCCGAGCTCTACCCTTCAGTCTCACCACAGCCCCCAGGGTGTTCAAGGTTATGGCAGTAGTAGCGGCTCACCTGAGGCTTCAGGGGATACAGGTCTACCCGTACTTGGACGATTGGCTCCTCACCGCTCCCACCAGGCGTCTTCTTTATCAGGCCAGAGACTATTTCCTGATGTCAGACTTGCTGGGCATCACAATCAACGCAACATATCCAAGTCTTCTCTAGACCCTTTTCAGATCTTAGACTATGTAGGAGCGAGAATTGCTACTTTTCAGACCAAGGTCTTTCCAACTCCAGAAAGAGTCCGAAATGTACGACCTCGTGCATCTGTCATCCTTCAGTCTTATCTTTCTCCAGCCGAGGCGGTTTAAGAGCCTTAGGTTCCATGGCAGCCACCATTACTCTTCTTCCCTGCGCTCGTCTTCATATGCGAGTTCTGCAGTGGATGCTAGCAGTTCAGTGGTCCTTTTTAGATCTGCCATTGACACATCCTATTCTCATAAGCAACGTGTGCAGGAGGTCCCTCCTATTGTGTGGATACACTCCCTGGAGCTAGTAGGACGTACATTTATTGCAGCCCTTCCTCAAGCCACGGTGACTAAGGACGCCTCCCAACTGGGAGGGGGGCATTGCTCTGGCAGGGCAGTCCAAGGCACGTGGTCCCTGAACAAGACCAAACTTCATATCCGTGTTCTAGAGATGAGGGTGGTTTTATTAACATTTCAGGCTCTTCCTGCCTTTCTTCTTCTGGGAACGGTTGCAATTCAGACACTGTCAGTGGTCTGGTACGTCAACAAGCAGGGAGGAGCTAGGTCTTACCCCCTTTGTCGCGAGGTCATGAGAGTGTGGGAATGGGTGATCTCCACCAGCCATTTTCTGGTAGCAACGCACATTCTGGGTCAGTCCAACATACTGGCAGACTGAGCAGGACTATTCTAATGCCTTTCGAGTGTTCTCTGAATCCTTCTGCAGCGGAGCAGATCTTCCTAGAGTGGGGTCAGCCTTGCTGCGATCTCTTCACATCTTCCAGTGCGAAGTGCAGCGAGTTCTTTGCTCTGATCCCCCACAGGGTGAATTCCCCAGGGACGCTCTGGTCCATGCTTGGCTTCCTGGTCTTCTTTATGCTTATCCCCCTTTACCTCTCATGACAAAATTTCTACAGAAGGCTCACCGGTTGGGGAGCAGAATCATCCTCATTGCCCTATTCTGGCCTCACCAAATCTGGTTTCCCCTGTCTTTGGTCTCATCTGGTAGTTCCTCCTTGGATCTGATACCGGATCTCATTTCGCACCCCTCGCGGGGCCTTCATCCAGACCTGGGCAGTCTGAAGCTCACAGCTTGGCTGCTCCAGTTCCCTTGATTGCTAGGACTCCCGACCTGTCTTTTCCAGTCAAGGCTATTCTGGTGGCAGCTCATAAATTGTCCACTAGAAAAATTTACCATATCAGATGGAAGCATTTTTCTATCTGGGCTTCTCAGAGGGATTTGGACCCTTTCACAGCACCTTTTCCAGTGATCCTTGAGTTTTTGGCATACATTTTTCAGCAGGTTACCAGCTAGTCTACAGTGAAAGTTCAGCTGGCACTGGCATACCTCTCAATCTCTTGGAGCAAAAAATCTGGACAAAGCCTAAAATGATGGGGGGGGGGGCAAATAAGGAGAGATTTTAAATATTGCTCTTACAAATTTAGAAGGTAGATAGAATAATAGGTTTTGCGTTGGCATGAATTTTCTGAAGGATTTGGAGTCTTAAACTCAAATGTTTGTCATTATTTAATGACTTCAATACTCATCTATTTGCCAGAAAAGTACAGATTTTAGGAGGAACACACCAAAAATGTGAGGAAAAAATCTGGACATTCTGCGAAAATATGTACAGTTGAGAGGTATAAGCGGCCATTTCCAATTTCCATGTAGGTGAGAACATGGCTTCTTGAGCTTCCTCCAGATTTTGCAAAGTCTTTAAAGGTACCTTTCTTTTAAGACCCCCGGTTAAGGATCCCCTACCCCTCCTTGGGACCTTACTCTAGTTTTACAAGCTTTGGTTGCTCTGCCCTTTGATCCTGCTGCTTCTGTGGACCTGAAATTTTAATCCTGGAAGACTGCCTTTTTAGTGGCCATTACCTCTGCTAGGAGAGTGTCAGAACTCAAAGCATTATCTGTAAAACCTCCATATATGATTTTTCATAAAGGCAGGGTTTCACTTCATATTAATCCTTCTTTTCTGCCTAAAGTGGCCTCAGAAACAAATATCAATTTACCTGTCTTTCCAAATTTTCAGTACAAGGGTGAATATAAATTGCATTTGTTAGACTTGCATAGACAGCTACGTTTCAACTTACACAGGACTTGAAGCCCATCACAAGTCTGACCAGTTGTTTGGGTCCTTTGTTACACCCTTTGTCGGCAAACCAGTTTCTAAGGCGATTATTGCCGGATGGATTTCCCTCTGCATTCTTCAGATTTACAAAGATAAAAATTTATTTTCTGGGTAGGATAAATGCCCATTCTGCCAGGTCCATGGCAACATCAGCTGCCTTTTGGTCTAGTGTCCTTGGATATTTGTTCGGCAGCTACTTGGTCCTCATCTCATACTTTTATTTCTCATTATAAATTGGACATGGTTTCCAGAAGGGGAGAGCATCCTTTGGCTCCGCGGTGCTCCAAAATGTCCCACCATGAGGACCACCCAAGGTTTATTTTAGTAGCTGGGGACTCTGTACCACAGGTGGTTGATCAAATGAAGTTAATTACTTGAGATAAAGAAGTTATGTACTCAATATAACGTTCCATCTGAGTAGTTAGACTTAATTTGTCATCAACCGTCCCTCCCTCCTTCCCCCGACCTTCTCTTCGTGCTTTCTGCTTTTTCAGAAAGGAGAGAGCTCCCTTGCGGCTCTCCTGTTTTTCTTTGTTTGTGAAGGTTTTTGGATAGGGTTCATGTTAGGAGTGTAGTATACTCTATCTGAGGGAAGGAAGGAGATGGATGGGTGTTATGGGTAAGGGGAGGAGCTTGGAGCTCAGATCAGATGCTGGTGAAACTGCCGTCGCTGATCCTGTCTGGATCCGACATCCCACAAGTTGATGACAAATTAAATCTAACTACTCAGATGGAACGTTATGGTGAGTACATAACTTTTTTTTTTTCTCCTCTCATTAGGGATCTGCCCTCTCGTATCTCTGATGCTCTCCGTTGCCCTTTATTGGATCTTGGTGCTGAGCCCATCATACCTGTCCAGAGTCAGCCCACCCAGAGAAGTCTCCATGACCTCCCCCCAGAGGGAGCCCTCTCTTGTACCTCCCCTCTCCATCCCACTTAGGAGGTTCATCATAAGTCATGCAAGAGGAGGCACACAGACTTCCCTATGGAGTCCCTCACTGAGGACACTGACTTTGAGGGAGAAGGATCCCCAAGATCACTGGATGAGGGCTCCTTTGGAGACATCTTTGAGATCCTTAGGCAGAGAAGTGGTTGGTCTGCCCTAATTCCTCCTGAAAAGTCTATCTGGCAGATGACCTGAATGATTCAGTCTCCTGCCAGTTCTGGAAGGAGCCAGACACTGTAGAGTCTTGCCTCTAAGCTCCCCAACAAATTTTTATCTCCTCCCAAGGACAGACCATATTGAAATAAGGGAGTAGCTGTGGATGCCATGGTTGTGATAGCTACCAAAATGGAGCTAGCTGAGCAACGCTTCTCTGTCCATCCGCTGAACAGGAAGTCCATGGCGATGTATAGGTTGGTATGCGCATCTGTGCTTCTGCTACTTTTGCACTGAGGTCATTAAACTACTTGGCACACTTCACTTGTTTGCAGAGAACTGGTCAAAGAGCTTTCTAACTCCCTTGTAGAGACCATGTAATCGAAGGACTTCAAGAAAGTAGCTCCCCAACTGGCTACTTTTAATTCCGTGAATAATTTTTCCATGAGGCTCACCTCCCATTTGGCGAAGGGTACCTAATGCGGCAGCCAGCTCCGGTATTGTGATTATAAAACATGCCTCTGAGGCTTTGTGACTTTAGAGCCCTGTAAAGCGTCATTTGTTAATGCCCCCTTTGATGGCTCTTCTTTGTTTGAGCCATCTGTCAATAACACTTTAACTTGCAGCAAACAGGAAGGAAAGGCTCTTTCTGCCTACTCCTTAGCTTACTTTCTCCAGAAATCAGCAAGTCAGTTAGCAGACTTGGTTCTGAAAATCCCAAGTATCTTTTCTGGATCAAAGTGGGGATTCTTCCTCCATAGGCAAAGGTGGAAGTTTTAATGGAAGACACTGCCCCAAAGGGGGGGGGGTTCAAAATCAGGGATCCAGGGAGCCTTTCTCTGATGGACTGTATCAACGCACCTGAAGTGCTGCCCAGCTGCTTGGCTGTGGAAGCAGTTATGGGTCATTTTTCACTGCACCTCGGCGCCTGGACCAATCTTACAAAAAATGCCTGGGTGTGAAGCATAATATCCAGAGGTTTATTACATTCCCTTTTCCCTTCCCCCTCCAGAAAAACAGATGAGACACCGATGTTCCACCCTGTCAGAGGGAGTTTACAATAAGAGAGTCAAAAACTGTAAAAGAATTATCCAGGAAGTCCCACCCAAAGAAAAAGGATTCAGAACTTGCTCCCACTTTTAGTGCCAAAGAAAACCAGGGACCTGAGACCCATTCTGGACCCAAGCAGTCTGAACCTGTATGTAAAGAAGTCAGTTCCGGATGGTTACGGTTGTCCATTCTACTGCTGTCTCGGAAGGATTATTGGATGTGCTCTATACAGTTATAGGAAGTGTACTACCACATCAAAATAAACAGACGCTCCAGAAGTCATCTGAGCTTCAGGCTGGGAAGCCGGTCATTACCAGTTCAGAGTTCTGCACTTTGGACTCGCCACAGCCCCCAGGGTGTTTACCAGTTGCATGGTGGTACTTGCCACTCACCTGCAAGGATTCCAGGTGTTTCCGTACCTAGATGATTGGCTTCTAACATCAGTGGAGTCGATCCAGGGATAGCCTTTACCTTTATCAAGTCTCTAACTCCGTAGGCATCATCATAAATCTAGCCAAGTCCAATCCATCGTCAGTACAAAGACTGGAATTCATTGGTGCTGATGTTCTTCGTGTTTCACTGTTGCAGTCATTACATTTGGGTAATCTGCTGGCAGGTTGCCCTAGGTCGGCCTTAACAAAGTCTTGGATCCTGCGTTGGTTGCTGTCCCTTCTTCCATGACATCAGGTCGTCGGGGGTATAAAACATGCAGCCAACGCCATTACATCAGTCTTTCTTGCCACGCGGTGCCCGAAGCAGTTCGCAAGTGCCGGTCGGCCGACTCCTGAAATTTTTCATTTTCGAGTTTCAGGTCCAAAGTCTTCAACTAAAAAGCTAAGTACCCCGTTGGGAAAACTTTTTCTTGCTCCTTACCGATGTCAGTAAAAGTTAATAATTGCATTACTTGTGGGAAGCAAATACCTCATAAGGATTTTCATTTGTACTGTATTCCTTGCCTAGGCCAAGATCATAACGTGCCTTGCTGTCGGTTTTGTGCTAGATTTAACCAGTGCACTATTAAGCGTCTGTATATTTTTGCTTCAGAATATTTAGGATCCAGATTTAATTACCCTGAAATGTCTGTAAGCAAACAGACTAACAGAGTTCACAAAAAATGCAAAGAAAAAGACAGACAGACCATTGAGGTCCACAGCCGACGACGAAGCTTCTCCTAAGCCAGTCGCAGGTACTCAGTGGTGCTTTCACAGCCCCTGATACCACTACTTTTGAGTCGCAGGCCTCTACTGAGACCCAAGCAGAGTCCAGTATGCCGCGAGAGTATTGAACCTGTGGATGTCTATCCCTTGGATGGGTCCGGAGCTGCTGAGCAGGCACCGGCTTCTGAGGGTGTTTTCAGGCCTCAACATTTTTACATAAAACCGACGCCAACTTCAAAAACAAGATCAAAAACCGTTACGAAGTGTAAAAAAAAATGACGCATGAGCCACGTGCTCAGGCCCCTATGCCTAAAAAACAGATGATCAAAATGGCTAAGGACTTAATTACCTTGATCAGGGGTCTGCCCCCCCCCCCCCCAAGAGGCCTAAGCAAGACACTGATAATGAATCTTCAAATCAGGTTTCCATTTCTTCTGATCAGGAATTTTCTATTCCTCCCTATGAGGATTCAGATGCAGAAGAATCCATCCCATCTGCATCTCCTCCTGAGGATTATTCTTTTGGTGAAACCTTGCATACTTTAAGGGAACATTTTCATTGGGAGAGTCAGGATTTCTCTGAATCAAAAAAGAGGCTTAGGGATTTCCTTCTCCTTCCTCAGCATAGGCCTTTGGCTATACCTCCTGTATTAGACATTGTTGATGTGTTTTCGGAATCGAGCATGGCTCCTGGATTCCCTACCTCTGGCTCCTAGTAAGCCAGACAGATATTACAGGGTTCCTGACTCCCATCAATTTCTATTCAAAAATACTGCTGTTGATCCTGCGACTATATCACAGGGTCCCAAAGGTGTAAAGGCCTCTACAGCCAAAAATCCTACCCTCTCTGATAGAGATTCCAGGACGCTGGATAGATGGGGAAAGAAGGTTTTTATGTCTGCAACCTTGGCAATTAGGGCCTTAAACTGCCAATTTCATATGCTTAAATATTAACAGCATGTTATGGACTTGAAAATGATGTTGATTTCTGATTGTGTGGAAAATAAAGAATTACAGGAATTATTGCATGCAGCAGAACAGGTTGGAAAGCATACTTTGCAATGTGGTTTTGATTCCTTGGAGGCCTCTTGCAGGGCCGCAGTTACTGGATCTGTGACTAGAAGGCATGCCTGGCTCAAGGAGCAAAATCTGCCTAATCATGTTAAAGCTAAATTGTTGGATGCCCCTTTACAGCTCAATACTCTGGTAATAAGGCAGAAGAGGTTTTAAAGAAAATGGAAGACAAAGCTAAATCTATGCAAACTGTAAAGGAATTCTTACAAGTGCAACCACCCAGGTTCAGTAGACACTGGCCTACTAAAAACTGGTCCTTTCCTGTGTCCAACAGAGCCTCTCAAGGCAAATCCAGGCACTCAAAAAGCTCTAGATACCAATCACAGATACCAATAACAGAGTTCTTACAGGTCAAAGCAATGGGGTGCCTCCACCTCCAAATCTGGAGGAAATAAAGCACAACCATACAGTAAGCAGCCTCAGTGACTTCCCTCTACCTTCACCAAACACTTATCTCTTGGCAGCCCCCCTTCATGCTCAAAATTGTCAGTTAATTACCCAGGACAAGTGGGTATTAAACATAGTATCCCATGGGGTACGAATTTCATTTCCATACTTTGCCATTTCCAAACGGTTGGCCAAATCTGACACAAAATCAATGGGCAGAGGCTCAGAAACAAGTTACGTCCCTCATGGAGATGGGGGTTATTCAACCAGTACCAAAACAGGAAAAAGAACAAGGTTTTTATTCAAGGCTGTTCCTGGTACCCAGAAAAGACAATGCATGGCGTCCAATACTGGACTTATCGATTCTGAACACGTACCTGGACATTCCAAAATTCAAAATGCTGACTTTACAACAGCTACTTTGCTGGGCAGGAACGCTTTGTTAGTGACTCTAGACTTGAGGCATACCTGCATATTCCAATAAAGGGAATCGTGCAGAAGATACCTCTGCTTCAAGGCAGGTTTTTTGCATTACCAATTCTCTGCACTGCCCTTTGGCTTATTTACTGCGCTCAGGGTCTTTACAAAGTGCCTGGCACCAGTAATTGCATTTTGCAGACAAAGAATCATACAGATTTATCCTTACCTGGACAACTGTCTCATTCAAGCAGAGAACAAGGACATTCTTCTTCAGCATCTGGCATTTGTAAAAAAGCTTCTAACATGCCTAGGGTACACAATAAACGAAAAGAAATCACAACTGGTACCCTCTCAAATAATTACATTCCTGGGTGCAAGCTTGAGTACAACTGCCCAGATAGCTTACCTTACGCCAAACAAACAAAGGCAACTGACAAGATTTTTCAAATAGATGGCGACAAAAACCCAGTTATCTGCAAGACAAATTCTGCAGGCTTTGGGTTTCATGGCATCCTGCATTCTACTAATTCCATATGCAAGACTGCATATGAGGAAACTTCAGTGTACCTAAAAAGTTTTTGGAGTCAGCATTGTCACAGTCTGGAAACAATGATTCCTCTCATTCCCTGCCTACAACAGGAGATTCTTTGGTGGGCAGAGACATGTCACCAAAACAAGGGACTGTCATTCACTCTACCCCCTGCCCCCCAAACCCTAACTGCAGATGCATCAGACTGTTTGGGGGGGTCCACCTGGCGGGGAGATGCATTCAGGGCATATGGAGCCCAAAACCAATGCATCTGCATATCAACCAGAAAGAGATGCTCGTGGTTCAGAATGCTCTGACAGTCTTCAAGGGCTTACTTAATCCAGGACTACTACTGATAAGACAGACAACACCACGATTATGTGGTACATAAACAAGCAGGTGGATGCACATTCCTACCCCTTTTTCAGACTAGCCATGACATTGTGGAACATAGCTTTGACTTACCAAGTACATCTTCAAGCTCAATTCCTGCCAGGAAAACAAAATACTCTGGTAGACCTAAGCAGAAATCTTATGGACCCGTACAAGTGGAAACTGGATCCACAAATCTTCAGCATGGTAACGCAGAAATGGGGGGGGGGGGCCAGACATCGATCTGTTTGCCTCTCCCCAAAATTATCAACTGGACAAATTCTGCACAAGGACTTATCACAGACAAGCATGGAAAGTAGATGCCCTATCCTTCAGTTGGAAAAACCTGTCAGTCTATGCCTTTCCCCCTCTGCCTCTTCTCTCCAAGGTCTTACTAAAGGTCAGACAGGAAAAAACAAAAATTATCCTAATTACTGTGGACTGGCCTCACCAGCACTGGTACCCAATCCTAAGGAATATGTCTCAACTCCCTCCTTGGTACTTGCCTCAGATACCTCATCTACTGTCTCAGCAGAACAATCAAATTCTGCACACCCAGCTCCAAACTCTGAACCTTGCAGCATGGCTGATCATTTAATTATTCAAACACCTCCTCAGTAAATCTGTGATGGATGTAATTTTGGAAGCTAGAAGGCCTAGTACTAGAAAATCTTATGCTGATAAATGGAAGAGATTCTGTGCTTGGAACCAAGCACAAGGAACAGACACAGCAAAACCAAATATTCTTCAGATTTTACAGTACTTGACTGAGATGCTTGACAAGGGCCTATCTCTTTTTCAATAAAAATCCATGCCTCTGCCATCTCTGCTCATTACAGCACGGAGCCTCCCATCTTTCCTCATCCTCTGCTAAAACAGTATCTGAGAGGGGCCAAATATTTAAGGCCTCCCACAAGATCGCCAACTCCTGCATGGGACCTCCATTTTGTGCTGGAAAAACTCACCCTGCCTCCTTTTAAACCAGCAGCTACTGCGGATATAACATTTTTATGTTAGAAAACAGCTTTCCTTTTGGCAATCACTTCAGCAAGAAGGGTTTCATAACTTCAGGCTCTCATGGCTGTGGAGCCTTTTATTACATTTTACCCGGACAGGGTGTCCATCAGGACCAATCCTTCCTTTATGCCTAAGGTGGTATCCAGTGTGGCTCTTAACCAAACTATTAATCTGCCAACATTCTACCTAAATCCGCAGAATAAGGGGGAACGGATTCTGCATTCATTGGACGTGCACAGACAACTAAGATTCTACTTGGGACCAGATCTCTAAGAAAGTCTGAGCAACTACTGGTGGCATATGCTTTAGGATCAGAGGGGAAGGCGATATCAAAGCAGACTATTCTAAGCGGGTAAGCCACTGCATTCGTTTCTGCTACTTGCACCATGGTAAACCTGTGCCCAAGGGAATTAAGGTCACATTCCACCAGGGCTGCCTCTACCTCAGCAGCCTTTCTCAGAGGAGTTTCAACTAAAGACATTCTGGAAGCTGCTACTTAGAGCTCTGTGCATACCTTCACAAAGCATTATCAATTGCTTCTCTTCTCCAAATCCAGGGCAGGCTTTGCCACTGCAGTTCTGCAGGGCCTTATAGCCGCCCCTAATGCTATTTAGTTCTATCCTCCCGTCCATAGCTTTGGGATTCTACCTAAATGTAATGACTGCAACAGTGAAACACGAAGAACATAGTACAGTTGTGTACACTTGCCATAAATGTAGCTGTTCGAGTGTATTCACTGTTGCAGTCTGGGTTACCCACCCGCCATCCCCCTTTTCTATAACTTCTCTTTCCTTCACTATATTCTAAAGCGTTTGTGGTGTATTTGCTTTTAGATTAAGGTAAAATTTATGTTGCTAAAAGTGCATTTACATATATTGCTGTTTATATATATATATATATATATATATATATATATATATATATATATATATATATATTAATTATACTTTTTTTTTTTTTTTTTTTGCTCCCAATTTGGGGGGCACCTGACATCTGGGGCAAGAAAAACTGAAAAAAATGGCATCTGCTGCATGTTTTGTACCCCTGATGACCTGACGTCATGGAAGAGGAGACAGCAACCAACGCAGGACCCAAGACTTTGTTGTTCAGGCCGACTGAGGGCAACCTGCCAGCAGATTACCCCAAATGTGATGACTGCAACAGTGAATACACTCTAACATCTACATTTATGGTAAGTGTACACAACTGTACTTTCTGGAGATGAGAGCAGTCCTCTTAATATTGCAAGCTTTTCAGGATGATCTCCCCTTTGGGACTATTGCAACTCGCACAGACAACAAATCGGTGGTCTGGTACATCAATAAACAGAGGAACTTGTTCATATCCGTTGTGCAGAAAGGCCATGAGGGTCTGGGAATGGGAGATGTCTTTAGGCCACTTTATTTTTGCAACACATACTGGGGAAATCCAGTGTTCTAGCAGGCAACTCACCAGATTCATTGCGGCGACTCATGAGTGGTCCCTCAATCAGTAGCAAACTTGATCTTCAGATGTTGGGGTCAACCTTGCTGCGATCTCTTTGCTTCCCCCCAGAACAAGTTCAGGAAGTACTTTGCTATGATCCCCCCTCCGGAGGAGTTCCCAAGAGATGCTCTGGTTCACAATTGGCTCTCCAGTCTCCTTTTACATCTACCATTGATCCTGAAGTTTTTACAGAAAGCCAGAAGACTGAAAAGTTCATTGATCCTTATTGACCCCCTACTGGCCTCATTATATATGGTTCCACTTAATCTGGTCTCACCTAAAATATCCTCCTTGGATTCTGGAGCCCACACAGGACCTCCTGTCTCACCCATCAGAGACTCAACATCCCAGTCTACACACCCTCAAACTAACCGCATGGTTTCTCTAGTTCCACTAATTGTGCAGAGGTCCAGGCTTGCTTCCCCTGTTTGAGACCTAGTTTTTGCTTCTCAGAAAGCTTCCACTAAGAAAGTATACAGAAGCAAATGGCAGATTTTCCATTTGGGCTTCCAAAGTGAATACGGATCCCTTTTCAGCTTCTAATTCAGCTATCGCTTTTCTTTGCTCTTCAAGGAATGTGCTAGTTATTATTCTACTATAAAACTTCAGCTGGCAGCCATATACAACTTTCATGATGGAAGTTTCTGGCTCCCTCTCTACGTCTGGATTATGTAAGGCATTCATGAAGGGGATTTTTCTTTTTAGGTTTCCAATAAAAGCTGTATCGCCACTGTGGGGATCTCACTGATATTCTTAAGGGTCTCACTGAAAAGCCTTTTGAGCCAACTAGCGATTGTGAAATCAAATTTCTGTTCTGGAAAACTATCTTTTTGGTAGCCATTACATCAGCAAAGAGAATTTTCAAATTTCCGGCTTTTCATCTAACCTCCTCTACATTATTTTACATGGAGTATCACTTTGTACCAATCCCTCCTTTATGCATAAAGTCACCAGAGACTAATGTGAATCAGTCTGTTCAATTGCCAGTCTTCCTAAATTTTTTGAAAAGGGGCGAATGTATTTTACATCGCCTTGATGTACACAGACAACTTTGATTTTACCTTCATAAAAGAAAACAGTACAGAAAATCTGAGTAATGTTTTATATCTTTCTCCTGACCAGTTTTGCCAAGCAGTCTCTAAAGTTACATTGGCTAAATGGATTATGGATTGTATTTCTCTAATTTATTCAGAAAATGGTCTGTAATTGCCTTGCCCTCCTACAGCCCATTCTGTTAGATCTATGGCTGAATAATCTGCTTTCTCCTCCAAAGCATCGGTTGATATTTATGCTGCAGCCACCTGGTCAGACTTGTACCTTTGTGATGCATTGCAAAGTGGACATGGTCTCCAGAAGTAGAGATTATTTTGGTTCAACAGTGCTCTAGCATAGCCTTCCTTGAGGCCACATAAGAGTAATGTAGCTGGGGACTCTGACCCAGTAGTGAGGAAGAATGAAAAGGAAAACATCAGATTTAGAAGTTATGTTCTTACCATAACTTGGCATCTGTGTTGTCCATTTTCATTCATCCTCACTTTCCCTCCCAGCCATCCCCCAACCTAGTGGCTCCTAGAGGATCTATAAAAATTATAGGAGCATATATGTTCCTGATTTGGGCCTCTGTTTTTTTTTTCTGTCTATTCCTTTCTTTATTCTGTAAGAGATTAAATTCAATCTGAGGAAGCTGTAGAGAATGTAGTGCATTGTGTGACTAGGGAGGAGCTTGAGAATAGGATCCGAATTTGTAAAATGTGGCTGAGTCAGATCAGAGGGTTATACCTGTAACCCAATAGTGAGGAAGAATGAAAATGGACAACACATATCCCAAGTTATGGTAAATACATAACTTCTAATTTATTGTCCTGCCTTGGAGGTACAGCAGATGTCCCGCCATGCAGTGGCATTTTTTTTATACAAAGGTTAGGTTAGAACAGTACATACTTTCAAAAGGTTCTTTTTTTAACAGTCTTAAAGAAATGAGAGAGTCTGAAGCTGGCAGCAAGGCAGAGAACAGAGAGTAAGCCTCCATATAATTAAGGAAATTGACAATATTGGCTACAAAGTCCCCAGCTGGACCTTGAAGAGTTGTAGACCTGTCTTCGCTAAACAGATTTCCTTTTTGTCCAGAAATTGTGTGCTGTAGACCCTGCTTCATTTTGTAGGAAAATGCCTATCTGCACATTCCAGTTCACAACGTCCACAGTTTCTCAAGTTTTTTTTTTTTTTTAGAGGACACTCATGGCTGACTAGGCCTGTCCACTTCCCTGGCATTCGCTAAATGATTAGCTCTGCTGTTTTAAGTACCACGGGACAAAGGGGATATTTCTCTTACTGTGTAGAGTATAGTTTTGTTATGACTGCAGAACATCTACATTTATGGTAGGTACAAAACTGTACTTTTGATGCAAACCTCCACAAACTAGTACCTCTAGGTCAGTGATAGGTTTCTTTCCAATCTAGGTAATCTTATTGTGCTTGCAAAAGTCAACTCAAACACTACTTCCAAACATAACTTTTCCCTGGGTACATTTTCGTATGCCAGAGCAGACAGAGCATTTTGGCTACAGAAAACTCTCCTTATTAGTTTTTCACTCGTATTGCACAGAAGAGCTATCTGATATCCAGCATAATCTTTGAAACTAGTAGGATGTTCTTCATGTTTCACTGTTACAGTCATCACATTTGGGTTATCCTTGCCAGGGTAGCCATCGGCTGGCCCAAATACCAGAGGCTTAGTATTTCTGCGTCGGTTGCTGTCGCTTCAGGACTGACATCAGGTAGTCAGTAGTATAAAGAAAGGCAGCCAACGCCATTACATCGGTCTTTCTTGCCACGGAGCCCAAAGCAGAAACAGTTTGCACGAGTACCGGTCAGCTGCTACCTGAGTTTCGTCTTCCGAATTGAAGCTGAAGTCTTCTAAAGCTAAGTACCCCATTGGGGATCCTTTTTTCTTACACTAACTGATGTCAGAAAAAGTTAATTGTCTCGCCTGTGGAAAGCAAGTACCACGCAGAGACTTTAATTCTTGCTGCATCACTTGCTTAGGCCCAGACCACGACGTCCCCCGCTGTTGCTTTTGTGCTTTGTTCAACGCCAGAACTATACATCATCATGCCCTTATTGTAGATATATTTTTGCTTACAGTACTCTAATTCCGATATGGCTTCGGTAAGCGATCCGGCAGCAGATCTTCAAAAAAAAAGTAAAGATAAAGATAGACTGCAAAGGTCCAAACCTACTGACGACGCTTCCATTAAGCTAGTCAGTTCTCCAGTCCTCAGTGAGGTGCTTTTGCGGCCCTTGATGCCCGCTTCTGTAGATTCACAGGCCACTACCGAGACCCTTTCGGAGTCCGGTATGCCTCATAACTCTTCGACTAATCATCCTGTGGTTGCCTCTCCCTTGGATGGATCCGGAGTTGCTGAGCAGGCACTGGCTTCCGATGAAGTGCTTTGCACTACCGTTTCTCGACACAAACCAATGACTTCTTTCGCGTCTACCGTTCTTTCTAAAACTACCAAGTTTCTAAGGCCCAGGGTACGAACCACACCCAAGAAACCGCCGACCCAATCTCAGGCACCTGCTTCCTTGCCTCAATGTCATATGCTTAAAATGGCGGAAAACCTCATCATGCTGATCAAAGGAAGCCGAGCTATCCCTTCCAAAAGAAAGAGGTCGGTCTCCAGTTTGACTCCTGACACCCTCCCTCTTGCACCCAGAAAACTAGACAGGTATTAGAGTCTCCGATTCTCACAAATTTCTTTTTAAAAATCCTACTGCTAACCCTGAGAAATTCTCAAGGACCTAAAGGAATTAAAGCAACCTCTGCTAAGAATCCCACCCCCTCAGACAGGGATTCCCGAGCACTAAACAAATTGGATAAAAAAGTATACACCTCTGCTACTCTTGCTATCAGAGCACTAAAGTGCCAGTTCCATATGCTAAAATTTCAGCAACATACCCTGGAACTCTTCAAAGTCTTCCTTTCCTGCTTGTGCAGAATCTAAAGAGTTACAAGAGTTAATGCATTCTGCAAGTCAAGTAACTAAACACACCTTGCACTGTGGGTTTGATGCCTTACAAGCTTCTTACAGGGCAGCAGTCACCAGTTCTGTCCTTAAGACATGCATGGCTTAAGGAACTGTTGGATGCACCCTTGCACAAAGACAACTTATTTGGCACTAAGCAGAAGAGGTCTTAAAGATAGAAGAAAAAGCTAAATCTATACAGACAGTTAAGGATGTCTTACAGGTCCAACCACTCTGGTTCAGCAGGCATTGCCCTTCCAAGCACTGGTCCTTTCCTGCTCCCACCATGTCAGTTCAAGCCAGACTCTGTGGAAGCAGACCCCCAGACAGCAGCCACAGGGAATGCAGAAATCAAATCAGTGGACTTCCTCCACTTCAAAAATCAGGGAGTTCTAAGCCACCCCCTCATGGTAAGAACTCTCAATGACTCTCCTCCCCCACCCCCTCCCACTGCTCACCTTCACTTACCCCTAGGAGGAAAACTATCCTTTCACACAAGCACCTGGGCCACCATTCCCAACGACCACTGGGTCCTCAGTGTTCCAGGGATACAATTTTTCTTTCCACACTCTTCCAACTCCAGAAGGGTTCCCAGATCTACCTCCAAACCAGTGGGCAGAGGCAAAAAAGCAAGTCCTTTCCCTGCTCTCTGAGGGCAATAGAGCACATTCCTACAGAACAAAAAGGCCAAGGTTTCTACTACAGACGTTTTTTGATGCCTAGAAAAGAGGGCACCTGGCGCCCTATCTTCGATCTATCCATTCTAAACACCTTCCTGGTGATACCAAAATTCGAAATGCTCACTCTCCAGCAGCTGCTACCCATGCTTTCCAAGAATGCTTGGCTAGCCACCCTAGACGTAAGAGGCCTACCTCCATATTCCTATCGGGGAATCATGCAAGAAATATCTGTGTTTCAGGGCAGGATCTCTGCATTTTCAGTGCTCTGCACTTCCATTTGGCTTATCTACTGCTCCCAGAGTTTTCACAAAATGTCTGGCTCTGGCCATTGCCTTTTGCAGACAAAGGAATATCCAAATGTACGCATACTTAGACTGCCTAATTCAGGCTGACGGGCAGGAAAAGCTGCTCAAGCACCTGGCCTTTGTAAAATCCCTACTGACCTCCCTAGGGTTCGCAGTCAACAAAAAGAAATCAAAACAAGTACCCACCCAAAGGAATTATATTCTTGGGAGCAAGCCTGGACACAGAATCACAGATGGCATTCCTTACACCAGAGAAGCAAACTTACCTGACAGCCTACTTCTCTCAACTAGCCACCAGACCCCAGTTATCTGCAAGGAAAATCCTGCAAGCTCTGGGGTTCATGACATCTTGCATTCTACTCATTCATTATGCCAGACTGCATATGAGGAAACTTCAGTGGTACATAAAAAGCCTTTGGTGTCAAGACTCTCAAGACCTGGAAACTCTCATACCTATGAAACCTTGCCTCAGAAGAGATTCTTTTTTTGGTGGGCAGCAGCTTGCTCCCACAACAAGGGACTACCCTTCTCACCATCCCCCGCCGCCCAAACCTTCACAGACACACCAGACTATGCCTGGGGTGCACACCTGGACGTCAGGTGCATACAGGGCCAATGGAGCCCACCACAAATCCATCTGCACATCAACCAAAAAGAGATAGCTGTCCAGCACGCCTTGACAGCTTTCAAGCCCCTTCTCTCCCCAGGGGCTCTCTTGATCAAAACGGACAACACCATTGTGATGTGGTACATCAACAAGCAGGGAGGGACTCGCTCCTACCCTCTATGCAGGCTGGCCATGACCCTTTGGCACATAGCCTGTGCCATGCAACTCCACCTATTAGCACAACTCCTGCCAGGTTCTCTAAACTCTCTGGCAGACCACTTAAGCAGAAATCTTCTGAACCAACATGAGTAGCAACTAGACAAAAGAACTTTCACCCTAATAACTCAGAAGTGGGGCACCCCGAAAGTCGACCTCTGCCTCACACACCAACTATCAGCTCAGCATGTTCTGCACCAGGGATCATCGCTGCATGGCTTGGAAAGTGGATGCCCTGTCCTTCCCCTGGGTCAATGTATCAGTCTATGCCTTTCCTCCACTACCTCTCATCAGAGTACTGCTCAAAATAAGGGAGGAAAAACCAAGGACAATTCTTATTGCTCCAGACTGGGCTCGCCAGCACTGGGCACCTACTATTGCGCAGCCTGTCCCCACTGCCACCATGGCATCTCACTCGGACCCCAACCCTCCTGACCCAGAGGGAAGGAGAATTCATGCATTCCCCAATGGCAGACCCTCAGTTTGGCAACTTGGCTTATTCCCTAACCAACTATCAATCTGCCAACCTCAGTAAACCGGTTCTAGATGTTATACGTGAGGCCAGACGCCCTAGCACTAGAAAGTCTCTTGCTGACAGATGGAAAAAATTTCTGCACCTGGATTCAGGCTAAGGGAGCCGATACAGCACAGCCCTCCCTCCCTCTCATCCTAAATTACTTAGCTGACCTGCTACATAGTGGTCTCTTTTTCCTCTCAAAATTCATGCCTCTGATATCTCTGCTCATTTTCCCACTGTGCAGCCCCTTTTCTCATGCCCTCTGATCAAACAATCCCTAAGAGGGGCTAGCAACTTGAGGCCATCCAGAAGAGCACCAACCCCAGCTTGAGACCTTAACTTTGTATTGGAAAAGCTCACCCTGCCCCCCTTTAAACCAGCTTCTTCAGCAGAGCTAAAATTTCTCTCCTGGAAGGCAGCTTTCCTTCTGGCCATCACTTCAGCCAGAAGGGTCTCCGAACTACAAGCACTCATGGCTGTGGAGCCCTTCATCATCTTCCATGCCGACAGGGTTTCCCTCAAGACTAACCCATCCTGAATGCCCAAATTGGTGCTCAGTGTGGCTCTCAATCAATCCATTCATTTGCCAACCTTTTTACCTAACCTACAGAACAAGGGAGAAAGGATCCTGCACACTCTAGATATGCACAGACAGCTCAGATTCTGTCTAGACAGGACTAAATCCTTCAGGAAGTCTGATCAATTGCTGGTTAGCTTTGCTGCAGGGGCGGAGGGCAAAGCCATCTCCAAACAATTTCCAAACGGATAGCACACTACATCTATTTTTGTTGCAAGCAACATTGAAAGCATCCCCCTAAAGGGGGTCAGGACTCACTCCACCAGAGCAGCCTCCACCTCTGCAGCTTTCCTCAGAGGAGTCCCCACCAGGTACATCTTGGAGGCTGCCACCTGGACATTTGTTCACACTTTCACCAAACACTTCCACCTGCCTATCTTCTCCAAATCCAGGGCAGGGTTTGCTTCTGCATTCTTGCAGGGCATCCTAGCCACCCCCTAGATGTTCTTCGTGTTTCACTGTTGCAATTATTACATTTGGGTAATCTGCTTGCAGGTTGCCCTCAGTCGGCCTGATTAACAAAGTCTTGGGTCCTGCGTCAGTTGCTGTCCCTGCTTCCATGATGTCAGGTCGTCAAGGGTATAAAACATGCAGCCGACGCCATTACATCAGTCTTTCTTGCCGTGCGGTGCCCAAAGCAGAAGCAGTTCGTGAGTGCCGGTCGGCAGACTCCTGAAATTTTTGTCTTAGAGTTTCAGAACTGAAGTCTTTAACTTAGTGAAGTACTCCGCTGGGGAAAATGTTCTTGCTCCTTACCGATGTCAGTAAAGTTAATTGCATTACTTGTGGAAAGCAAATGCCTCATAAAGATTTTCATTTGTACTGTATTCCTTGCCTAGGTCCTGACCACAACGTACCTTGCTGTCAGTTTTGTGCTTTATTTAATCAGCGCACAGTCAGTCAGTATATTTTTGCCTCTAAATATTTCGGTTCTCTGTTTAATTATCCAGAAATGTCGATTAGCCATCCAACTACCAGGATTCCGAAAAAACGCAAAGATAAAGACAAACAGGCCGCTGAGGTCCAAAACTGCCGACGATGCTTCTCCTAAGCCAGTCTCCAGTTCGCCGGTACTCAGTGAGGCACTTTCGCAGCCCCTGATACCCGCTACTTCTGATTCGCAGGCCTCTGCTGAGACCCATTCTGAGCCTGATATGCCGCGAGATACTTAAACTATGGAACCCGCGGATGTCTCTACCTTGGATGGGTCCGGAGCCGCAGCTGTGCAGGCACCGGCTTCTGAGGGTGTATTCAGGCCTACGGACTTGCATATTAATCGACGACTCCATTACTAAGGCCTAAATCACGATCCAAGTCTAAAACGCCCAGGCCACATGCTCAGGCCCCTATGCCTAAAAAACAAATGGTAAAAATGGCTGAAGATCTAATAACTCTAATCAGGGGTACTCAACCCCCCCCCCCAAAGAGGCCTAGGGCTGGTCTTGATTATGAATCTTCTGATCAAAATTCTGTTTCTTCTGACTCTTCTGATGACCTGGATTTGTCCTTGCCTACTTCTGATGCAGAGGATTCCATTCCCTCCGCTTCCCTTCCTGAGGACTTTTCTTTTGGGGAAACCTTATGTACTTTAAGGGAGCATTTTCACTGGAAAAGCCAGGAATTTTCTGATTCAAAAAAGAGGCTTAGGGATTTCCTACTTCTACCTTAGCTTAGGCCTTTGGCTATTCCTTCTGTACTAGACATTGTTGATGTTTTCTTGGAATCCAGTTTGACCCCTGATTCCCTGCCTCCTGCTCCTAGTAAACCTGACTGATACTACAGGGTTCCTGAGTCCCACAAGTTCCTTTTCAAAAATCCTGTTGCAGATCCAGGGACTATTTCTCAGGGGCTCAAGGGCATTAAGACTTCTACTGCTAAAAATCCTACCACTTCTGATAGACTCCAGGGTGCTGGATAGATGTGGTAAAAAGGTTTATACTTCAGCAACCTTGGCAATCAGAGCTTTAAACTGCCAATTTCATATGTTAAAATATCAGCAACTCCAGAGAGCACCCCCTGCATTACCAGGCTATAATTCATACCACACCTTTCGGCCACCAAACCCGGACCGAAACACTAAAGGTGGAGGCGTGTCCATATTCATTAAGGATATCCACACCTCCAAGCTAGTTGCTCAGCATAATGCATCCAAGATTATCCAAGTTCAACTAACTCTGGGCAAAACCGCAATCCAGATTGTAGCTTGCTACAGACCCCCCACCATGCCCCAGGATTCCCACTCCTTTTTTCTTGATACACTGGAAAATATTAAGGTGCAACTCAACACTCTAATAATGGGTGATTTCAACTACCCTACCCTTAACTGGGAAAACTACTCATGTACCAACTCTCTTGCTCAACGTTTTCTGGAAATCATCAATTCCAACGCTTTGGATCAACTTATCCACACCCCCACCAGAGGCAGCAGTATCCTAGACCTGGTCATCACCAACATGGGTGACCTGTGTTTCGCACCAGAGGTCAGCTCCTTGTTGATCAGATCCGACCACAAGCTAATCACCCTAGACATCCACATCCCGCTCCCACCCCCCATTAGGAAAACAACCGTAAAAAATTTCTCCAAAGCCAACTTCACGCTTCTTGAGACAGAAGTGGCAAACTTCATGACACCCATGCAAATGGACAATAGAGGTACGACTGCTGAATCCTACACAAATGCACTTTATAAGCACTTACACGAGTGCATGGATCATGCTATCCCTAACGGAACCAAGATGCTATCCTCCAAAAAAAAGGAAGCCAATCTGGTGGTGGTCTGCCATAAACTCTACAACAGAAGAAAGAAACTGTTGCAAAAAAGAGTAAATTCCCACGATTGGATGAACTCCCTGGTCAGCCTCAGTAAGAAGCTGAGATCCCTCATAAAATCCTCCAAAGCTAGTTATGAAAACAAAATTGCCACTGATTCTAAAGACAACCACAAAGCATTCTATAGCTATGTCAAAAATCTCAATGGCAACACTCAGATCTGCTCAGAGTTACAGCACAATGACACTAAATGTACAGAACCAGCTGATATTGTCAACATCCTGGCAGATAGGTTCAGTGCTAACTTTACCCCCCTCTCACCCCCTAAAGGGCCCATCTTTATACTGGAAGGATGCAAAGTTCCTGTAATCACGGCTGCACAGGTAAAAACAACACTCTCCAAAGCAAAGAACACAGCATCCATGGGACCTGACAACATCCCAGGCTGCCTTCTACATGAACTACAGAATGAACTGGCACCCCACCTAAGTACCATGTTCAATCATAGCCTTACCTCAGGCTTTGTGCCCATTGAATGGCACACCATGACAGTTATCCCACTCCACAAAGGGGGGGGGGGCCACAACAGACCCCGGGAACCACCGCCCCATTAGCCTGACGAGCCTCTTCTGCAAGGCCATGGAACGTGTCATCATCGAACTCATAAACAAAGACATTGAAGATCTCCAAACCCTGGACCCCACACAGTCTGGGTTTGTAAGAGGCAGATCATGTCTCCTAAACCTGATAGACTTCTTTGAAGTAGTCACCAAAGCCATAGATGAGGGTAAGGTGGTTCACACAGCCTATCTAGATCTCGCCAAGGCGTTCGACACCATCCCCCACTCTGGAATTATAGATCTCACTAAACTAGGTATAAATCCCTATGTCACAAGATGGGTTGCCAACTGGCTTACTGAAAGAACCCACACTGTGAAATAAGTAGACTCCAAATCAGACTTCAGACCAGTGACAAGTGGAGTACCACAGGGTTCAGTCCTGGGTCCTCTCCTGTTTGGTATCTACTTCTCTGAAGTAAAGGCTAACACAGAAGGTCTTTGGCTAACTAAATTCGCAGATGACTGCACACTAGGAGCCATAATTGAAACTCCTAACGATGTGGACATCCTACAAAAGGGCCTCACTGAGACAGATGCCTGGTGTTAAAGACATGGTCTCAAGCTCAATGCTAAAAAGTGCATTGTCATCCCCTTTGGTAAAAATTCTGTACCCATGAACTACCTCGTAGGCGGTAGTCTAACACCGAAAGTGTGATAAGAGACCTTGGGACACAGGTGGACAGTAGTCTCTCCTTTGATAATCACATCGCCAAAGTGGTCAGGAAATCCTTCTACGTGGCACACCATCACAAAAGGTTTCTCATCCAGAAAAGAGGTCATTGTTCCCCTCTACTCATCACTCATTAGACCCATTATAGAGTACAATGCCCCTTTTGGTATGTACCTCACAAGACATCTACAACTGGAAAGGCCGCAAAAATACCTCACAAAGAGGATTACTGGCCTCAGATGCCTTACGCAGACAGTTTCAAACACCAGCTTTACTTCGTCACATATCGCCTACTCAGAGGCGATCTCTGCTTAACATACAAAGCTATGTCAAACCCAGAGATGTTGGACATGCTCCACTTAAATCCCAATCCCTCCGAGCTACACGCTCTAGGGACCTAAACCTAGTCACCACAATAAACAGAACATGCTGGAGGGATAGATTCCTGTCCCAGAGACTTCCCATACTCTGGAACAGACTACCTGTCTGTCAAACAGAGCTCCTCATTAGCACTCCAAGAAAAATCTTGATGATTGGATGGGTAATAGGAAATTCACCCCAGGGATCACTTCTGTGGTTCTGCTTGACAGGGGCACAGGAAAATAATTTTCTTGGGTGGCGAAAGCCAGGGTACATTTTTGGCTAGGCTTGTATAGGCCCTAGGGCCAATAGCCTAGTACCTACCTATGAGCCTATGAACATGTCATTGGACTGCTTAAACAGAAAATTATGTTGATTCCTGACTGTGTGGAAAATAAAGATTTACAGGACTTAATGCATTCTGCTGAACAAGTTGGAAAACATACTTTGCAATATGGTTTTGATTCTTTAGAGGCCTCTTGCAGGGCTGCTGTTACTGGGTATGTGCTTAGAAGGCATGCTTGGCTTAAGGAGCAGTCTTTGCCTGATCATGTTAAAGCTAAATTGTTGGATGCTCCTTTAAATCAGGACCATCTGTTTGGCAACAAGGCTGAAGAAGTTCTTAAGATGGAAGATTAAGCTAAATTTATGCAAACTGTTAAAGAATTTTTACAAGTGCAACCTCCTAGATTTAGTAGGCACTGGCCTACTAAGGATTGGTCCTTTCCAGCCCCTTCCAGGTCTTCTCAAGCCAAACCCAGACACAGCAAAAACCCCAGGTTTCAGTCCCAGGGGACTCTCAGAACTAAGCAGTGGGGGGGGCCTCCACCTCCAGATCTGAGAATAACAAGACACCCCCCCAATGGTCAGAAGTCTCAATGACTTCCTTTTAAAATTTCCAAGCACTGATCTTCAGACTGCCCCTTTGGGGGAAAAGATTGCTCTTCATGCAAGGAACTGGGAACTCATAACCCAGGACAAATGGGTTTTAAACAGTGCCCCAGGGATACAGATTTCATTTCCACACGTTGCCAACACCAAATGAGTGGCCGGACCTGCCCCCAAATCAGTGGGCAGAGGCTCAAAAACAAGTACTTTCCCTCTTAAGCATGGGGGCTATTCAACTGGTACTAGAAGAGGAAAAGGGACAAGGTTTCTACTCTACTCATACCTTGCCTACGCCTAGAGTTACTCTGGTGGATAGAGGCCTGCCCACAAACACAGGCAGAAAACTAACAAACTGGATAAGCAAAATAACCAAGTCAGGCTGCTCCGGGCACAAATATCCAAAAATCCAAATATCCAAACTTTATTTGGATAGAGGCCTGCCACCAAAACAAGGGACTACCATTCACACTACCCCCTGCCGCCCAAACCCCAGCAACAGATGCATCAGACTGTGCATGGATGATTTTGATTGCTCCAGACTGGCCGCACCAACACTAGTACCCCCTCCTGCGCAGTGTCGCAGTTACCTCCATGGCATCTGCCTCAGACCCCTTCCCTGCTGTCTCAGCAGGAGAACCAGATTCTGCACCCTCAGCTTCCAACATTGAACTTTGCAGCCTGGCTAATTACTTAAATTCACCCTTATCCCTCGGCAAACCTGTGATGGATGTCATCTTAGAGGCAAGGAGGCCTAGTACTAGAAAATCTTATAGTGAAAAATGGAAAAGATTCTGTGCCTGGAACCAATCTCAAGGGATGAGCACAGCAGCACCCAATTTACCTCAGATTTTGCAATACTTAACTGAGATGCTTCACAGGGGCCTGTCTTTTTCTTCCATTAAAATCCATGCCTCGGCCATTTCAGCTCATTACAATACAGAACTTCCCCTCTTCTCTCATCCTCTGCTCAAGCAATACCTCACAGGGGCCAAAAGCTTGAGACCACCCAGGAGAGCTCCAACCCCTGCCTGGGACTTTAACTTTGTATTGGAGAAACTTGCTCTACCTCCTTTTGAGCCAGCTGCTACTGCAGACTTAAAATTTCTTTCTTGGAAAACAGCTTTCCTTTTAGCAATCACTTCAGCTAGAAGAATATCTGAATTACAGGCCCTTATGGCAATGGAGCCTTTCATCATCTTTCATGCGGACAGGGTGTTACTCAGGACCAATCCATCCTTCATGCCCAAGGTGGTATCCACTGTGGCTCTTAATCAGTCCATTCATTTGCCAACTTTCTTTCCCATTCCACAGAACAAAGGAGAACGGATTCTGCATTCCTTGGACATGCACAGGCAACTTAGATTCTACTTGGACAGGACTAAACCTCAAAGAAAATCTGAACTGGTAACATTTGCTGCAGGGGCAGAGGGGAAGGCTATTTCAAAACAAACCATTTCTAAATGGATAAGCCATTGCATTAATTTCTGCTATAAGCACCATGGAAAACCTATCCCCCAGGGGATCAGATCTCAATCCACCAGGGCTGCATCTACTTCTACAGCCTTTCTCAGAGGTGTTCCTACCAGGGACATCCTAGAAGCTGCTACCTGGAGTTCTGTACATACTTTCACCAAGCATTATTTGCCAATTTTCTCTAACACGAGAGCTGGCTTTGCCACTGCTGTCTTGCAGGGCCTTATAGCTGGCCCTAATGCTATATAAACTCCTCCTCCCAACCATAGCTTTGGAAATCCACCCAAATGTAATGACTGCAACAGTGAAACACGAACATAGTACAGTTGTGTACTCTTACCATAAATCTAGATGTTCGAGTGTATTCAATGTTGCAGTCCTGGTTACTCTCCCTCCAGCCCCCTAACTTCTGGCTATACCTCTACTTTCCTTTACTATGCTTAAAAGCCTTTTTGGTGTATTTGCTTTTTGTTGGAGGTATACCTTTGTGTTTTTATGTTTATTTGCTCAACATTAGGGAGGCACCTGACATCTGGGGCAAGACAAACTGATGTAATGGTGTCTGCTGCATGGTTTATATACCCCCTGATGTCATGGAAGAAGGGACAGCAACCGACGCAGGACCCAAGACTTTGTTAATCAGGCCGACTGAGGGCAACCTGCAAGCAGAGTACCCAAATGTAATGACTGCAACAGTGAATACACTCTAACATCTACATTTATGGCAAGTGTACACAACTGTACTTTTCCTTGACTGCCTCCACCCTTTTCCTCAGCTTTGGGAATCGACCCAAATGTGATGACTGCAACAGTGAAACACGAAGAAAGTACAGTTGTATACACTTACCATAAATGTAGATGTTCAAGTGTATTCACTGTTGCAGTCCTAACAAATGGTTATCCGGCTCCCGGTAGCCCTCAGTCGGCCAGAATACCAAAGGTAAGTAAAAATGACATCTGCCGTCGGTTGTAAAGGACGTCAGGGCATCTGATACAGGAGGCAGCTGGCATCACTTCTTAAATAAGGCTTAAATCAAAAACCAATTTGACAAATTAAGCCTGTACCTCAGGAAAAAAGAATAGGAGAGGACCACAAAAAGGGGGAAGGAGGGAGGGAAACCAGGGCTGCAACAGTGAATACACTCTTAACATCTACATTTATGGCAAGTGTACACAACTGTCCTATGTTCATGTTTCACTGATGCAGTCCTAACAAATGGGTTGATTACCAAAGCCCAGAGAAAAGGGGGGGGGGACCAACAGCATCAAGGGTTGGAGGTAATGCCCTGCAACACTGCAGTGGCAGACCCTGCACTGGCTCTGGAAAATTGAGGCAAATTGTAATGCATTGTGAAAGTACGAACAGAAGTCCATGTGGCAGCCTCCAAAATGTCTTTAGTAGGGACACCCCTTAGAAATGCTGCTGAAGTGGAAGCTGCTCTAGTAGAGTGGGTCATAACCCTTTGAGGCGGAGCTTTGCCATGAAAAGAATAACAAAAAGTAATGCAATGTGCAATCGATTTATAAATGGTCTGTTTAGAAATAGCCTTGCCCTGGGCTCCAGGGGCAAAACTGACCAATAACTGTGCTAATTTCCGATGGTCCTTAGTCCTGTCCAGGTAAATCCTGAGCTGTCTGTGCACATCAAGAGAATGTAGGATCCTTTCACCTCTATTGCGAGGATTAGGAAAGAAGGTAGGAAGGTGTATGGATTGATTGAGTCAGGCTGGAAACCACCTTAGTCTCTCTGAGGACTAATCCCTCCTTTATGCCTATCTGCATGGAAAATAAAAGGCTCTATGGCCATCTAACCTTGCAGCTCCGAAACCCTCCTTGCTGAAGTTATAGCCAAGAGGAAGGTGGTCTTCCAAGAGAGAAACTTTAAATCTGTAGAGGCAGCTGGCTCAAAAGGAGGAAGAGGGAGTTTCTCCAGAACAAAATTAAGATCCCGGGCTGAAGTAGATGCTCTTCTGGAAAGTTTTAGATTGCGAGCACCTCTGAGAAACATTTTCATCAGGGGATGAGAGAAAATGGGCTGTTCAAGAGAACAATGAGCAGAGATGGCTGAAGCATGGATCTTGATAGAGGAAAAAGACCACCCTGAAGCAAATCTGCCAGGTATTCCAGGATCAGAGGAAGGGTAGGTTGAGAAGCAGACTCTCCCCTCTAGCCTGCATCTATTGAGAGAACCTTTCCCATTCGCCAGCATAGGATTTCCTAGTGCTAGGCCTCCTGGCCTCCCTCAGCACATCAACCACCTGTTGGGAATGGGAGGAAGAAAGGAAAGGCGTCCTACAATGAGACATGCTTCCAAATGGAGAGACTGAAGATGAGGATATAGAATGTTCCCCTTTCCTGAACCAAAAGATCTGGCTTCAGAGGACGATGCCAAGGAGGAAGACGGGAGAGACTGCGAAGCAGCAGATACCAGTGCTGTCTGGGCCAGTCCAGAGCTATGAGAATAGTCCTTGGACGTTCGTGCCTGATCTTCACTAACACACTGGGAAGAGGAGGGAAAGGCATACACTGATAGCAACGTCCAAGGGAAGGACAGAACATCCACTTTCCAGGCTCTGCTGTGCTGCTGTCTGGTGCAAAAGAGAGGTAGCAGATGGTTGTCTGGGGAGGAGAAAATATCCATTTGAAGAGTGCCCCAACATTGAATGATGCTGTAAGACCGCTCTGTTCAGCTGCCACTCGTGAGGATCCAGGGTTTGCCTGCTCAACTGGCCTGCCAAAACATTGAGCCTTCCTGGAAGAAACTGAGCAAGGAAATGCAGGTCCAGGGATGCTGCCATGGACCAAAGATTCATGCTTTGCCTGCACAGGGGGTAAGAGTGAGTCCCTCTCTGCTTGTTGATGTACCACATGACTGTAGTGTTGTCTGTCCTGACAAATAGGATCCCTGGAGAAAGAAGATGCTTGAAAGTCAGTAAAACCTGCTGAACTGCAATCAACTCTTTTAGATTTATGTGCAGGTGCATCTGCTAGGCGTTCCCCAACATCCCTGTATGCATCTGCCATCCAGGTGTGCTCCCCAGGCATACTCCGATGCGTCTGCAGTCAGAACTTGAGAGGCAAGAGGTGTCTGACAAGGCATGCCTTTGATGATCTTCGTGTTTCACTGTTGCCGTCATCACATTTGGTTTATCTGCTTGCAGTAGCCCTCAGTCGGCCTGATTAGCAAAGTTTTAGGTCCTGCGTCTGTTGCTGTCTCTTCCGTGATGTCAGGTCGTCAGAGGTATAAAACATGCAGCCGGCACCATTACATCAGTCTTTCTTGCCGTGCGGTGCCCAAAGCAGAAGCAGTTCACAAGTGCCGGTCGGCCGACTCCAGAAATTTTCATTTGAGTTTCAGAACAGAAGTCTTCACCTAAAAGCTAAGTACCCCGTTGGAGAAACTTTTTCTTGTTCTAAACCGATGTCAGTAAAAGTAAATAATTGCATTTCTTGAGTAAAGCAAATCCCTCATAAAGATTTTCATTCGAACTGTATTCCTTGCCGAGGTACTGACCACAATGTACTACGCTGTCATTTTTGTGCCTTATTTAAACCACAAACTATCCATTCTCGGTATATTTTCGCTTCTAAATATTTTGGTGCTTGGTTGAATTATCATGATACGTCTTCGGTAAGCCATCCGACTACCGACATTCCAAAATAAACGCAGAGATAGACTGAGACAGGCCTCCTAGGTCCAAAGCTGCCGGTGACGCTTCTAAGCCATTCACCAGTTCACTGGTACTAAGTGAGGTGCTTTCGCAGCCCCTGATGCCCGGTACTAAGTGAGGTGCTTTCGCAGCCCCTGATGCCCGCTACTTCAGATTCACAGGCCTCTACTGAGACCCATTCGGAGTCCGGTATGCTGCGAGATGCTTCAACTGTGGAACCTGCAGATGTTTCTACCTCAGATGGGTCCGGAGCCGCTGTGCAGGCACCGGCTTCTGAGGGTGTATTCATGCCTACTGACTTTCATATTAAACCGATGCAATCTTCTTCAAGGCTGAAAACTCGAACCATGCCTAGAAAACCGACGCCCAGACCGCATGGTCAGGCCTCTATGCCTAAAAAACCAATGAGTGGCTGAAGACCTTATTACTTTAATCAGGGGAAGCCAGCCTTCCCCCTCTGAGACCTAGGACTGAGTTTGCTTATGATACTTCTGACAAGGATTCCGAATTTGTTTCCTCTGATGACCAGGAATTTACCCTTATCTACCTATAAGGCATCTGATGCTAAGGACTCTATTCCCTCTGCTTCCCCCCAGAGGATTTCTCTTTTGGTGAAACCTTGCATACTCTCAGGGAGCATTTTCGTTGGGAAAGTCAGGATTTCTCTGATTCTAAAAAGAGGCTTAGGGATTTCTTACTACTGCCCCAGCACAGGCCTTTAGCCATACCTCCTGTACTAGACATTGTTGATGATGCCTTTTCGGAATCTAGCTTGGCCCCTGACTCTCTACCTCCTGCTCCCAGAAAACCTGATAGATATTACAGAGTTCCTGACTCTCACAAGTTCCTTTTCAAAAATCCTACTGCGGTTCCTGCGACCATTTCACAGGGACCCAAGGGCATTAAAGCTACTACTGCCAAAAATCCTACCCACTCTGATGGATACTCCAGGGCACTGGATAGATGGGAGTAAGAAGGTATACACTTCTGCAACTTTAACTTTGGCCATTAGGACCTTAAACTGCTAGATTCATATGTTAGTGTCAGCAGCATATTATTGGATTGCATAAACAGAAAATTATGTTGATTCCTGATTGTGCTGAAAATAAGGATTTACAGGATTTAATGCATTCTGCTGAGCAAGTTGGAAAACATACTTTGCAATGTGGTTTTGATTCACTTAGAGGCATCTTGCAGGGCTGCTGTAACTGGGTCTGTACTTGGAAGGCATGCTTGGCTTAAGGAGCAATCCTTGCCAGACCATGTTAAAGCGAAATTACTGGATGCTCCCTTAAATCAGGACTGCCTGTTTGGCAACAAGGCAAAAGAAGTTCTTAAAAAGGTGGTGGAAAAAGCTAAATCTATGCAAACTTAAATATTTTTTACAATTACAACCTCCAAGATTTAGTAGGCATTGGCCTTCCAAGAATTAGTCCTTTCCTGCCTCTTCCAGACCTTCTCAGTCCAAACCCAGATCCAGCAGAGCACTCATGTTTCAGTCCCAGGGTACGCACAGGACTAAGCAGTATGAGGCCTCCACTTCCAAATCTAGGAGTAATAAAACTCCCCCCTATGGTAAACTGTCTCAGTGACTTTTTTTTTAAAACTTCCAAGCATTTCTTAACTGACTGCCCTTTTGGGGGGAAAGATTGCTCTTCATGCAAAGAATTGGGAACTCATTACGCAAGACAAATGGGTTTTAAGTATAGTGTTCCAAGGATGCAGATTTCACTTCCACACGTTACCAACACCAAGCGGTTGGCTAGATCTACCCCCAAATCAGTGGGCAGAGGCCCAAAAGCAAGTACCTTCTCTCAAGCATAGGGGCTATTCAATTGGTACCAGAAGAGGAAAAAGGGACAAGGTTTCTACTAGAGACTTTTTCTGGTACCCAGAAAAGACAAGTCATGGCATCCTATCCTGGACCTATCTAGTCTAAACACCTTTTTGGTGATTCCAAAATTCAAGGTGCTGACTCTTCAGTTGCTTTCTATGCTAGGCAAAGATGCCTGGTTGGCAAAACTAGATTTAAAGGAAGCATACCTGCACGTCCCAATCAGGGAATCTTGCAGAAGATACCTACGCTTCAAAGCAGGCTACACGCACTGTCAGTCCTCTGCACTGCCCTTTGGCTTATCTACTGTGCCCAGGGTATTCACAAAGTGCCTAGCTCCAGTCATTGCATTTTGCAGGCAAAGAAAGTCAAATATACCCTTACCTGGACGATTGTCTAATTCAGGCAGAAAGCCAAGACATACTTTTGAATCATCTGACCTTTGTACAAAGGGTGCTAACTTGTCTGGGGTACACCATAAAAGAAAATAAATCACACCTGGTACCCCGTCAACAAATTATATTCCTGGGAGCAAGCTTGAATACAGCTTCCCAGATGGCTTTCGTCACGCCAAACAAATTAATTTGGCAACCTACTTCAAACAAATGGCCACAAAAACCCTGCTATCTGCAAGGCAAATACTACAAGCCTTGGGCTTCTTCTTGGCGTCCTGCATTCTTCTAATTTCATATATAAGACTGCATATGAGGAAACTACAATGGCATCTAAAAAGCCTATGGTGTCAACATTCTCAGGATCTAGAAGCAGTGATTCCTATCATACCTTGCCTACGCCTAGAGTTCTTTTGGTGGGCAGAGGCCTGCCACCAAAACAAGGGGACTACCATTCACACTACCTCCTGCCGCCCAAACCCTAACCGCATCAGACCGTGCATGGGGGGGCTCACCTGGCAGGGAAGTGCATTCAGGGCAAATGGAACCCAAATCAAATGCACCTACATATCAGTCAAAAAGAAATGTTAGCTGCACAGGACAGCCGTTAAGGACTACATTCTTCCAGGACAACTAATGGTAAAGATGGACAACACCACGGTTATGTGGTACATAAACAAGCAGGGGGGTACAAATTCCTACCCCCTCTGCAGACTAGCCATGGCATTGTGGATGATTGCCTTGAGCTACCAAGTGCATCTACAAGCTCAATTCCTGCCAGGAAAACTAAATACAATGGCAGATGGACTAAGCAGAAACCTCATGGACCCACACGAGTGGAAACTGGAACAAAGGATTTTCAACATGTTGACAAGCAAATGGGAGACCCCAGATATAGACCTGTTTGCCTCCCCCTGAACTATCAATTGGACAAAATTTGCCCAAGGACTCCCTACAAACAAGCTTGGAAAGTGGATGCTCTGTCCTTCAGCTGGAAAAAACAGTTTATGCCTTTCTGCCTCTCCTCTCCAAAGTACTACTAAAGATCAAACAAGACAAACCAAGGACGATTTTGATTGCGCCAGACTGGCCACACTAACACTGGTAACCCCTCTTGCGCAGTGTCACTGTTGGCCCCATGACACCTGCCACAGACTCCTACTCTTGTCTCAGCAGGAGAACCAGATTCTGCACCCTCAGCTTCAAACACTGAACCGAGCAGCCTGGCTAATTACCTAATCTCTCCTTTACCATCCCTCAGTAAACCAGTGATGGATATCATTTTAGAGGCAAGAAGGCCTAGTACTAGAAAATTTTATGCTGAAAAATGGAAAAGATTCTGTGCCTGGAACCAGTCTCAAAGGGATGAGCACAACAGTGCCCAATTTACCTCAGATTTTACAATACCTGAGATGCTTCACAAGGGCCTGTCTTTCTCCTCAATCAGAATTCACGCCTCCGCTATTTTACTCATTATAACGCAGAATCTCCCCTCTTATCCACTGCTCAAGCAGTTCCTCAGAAGGGCCAAACATTTGACCACCCAGGAGAGCTCCAACTCCAGCCTGGGACCTTAACTTTGTATTGGAGAAACTCACTCTTCCTCCTTTTGAGTCAGCTGCTACTTGTGTCTTTCGGCTTTTCCCAGTTAGGGGTCGCCACAGTGGAACTCCGGTCCGCTAATGATTTGCAGTAGATTTTTACGTACAGAGTTGCCAGCCCTGACGCATAACCTTCAACGAAGGTACGCCCTTCACAAATGTCTCCACACAGAAGACGCTGTAGCTGAGAATCGAACAGGACGTCTTGCTGTGAGGTGACAACGCTACCGCAGCACCACCACTGCAGCCAGCTGCTACTGCAGATTTAAAATTCCTTTCTTGGAAAACAGCTTTCCTTTTAGCAATCACTTCAGCAAGAAGGGTATCTGAATTACAGGCCTTTATGGCAGTGGAGCCTTTCATCATTGTTCATGCAGACAGGGTGTCCCTCAGGACCAATCCCTCTTTCATGCCCAAGGTGGTATCCAGTGTGGCCCTTAATCAGTCCATTTGCCAACCTTCTTTCCTAATCCACAGAACAAAGGGGAACGGATACTGCACTCCTTAGATGTGCACAGACTACTTAAATTCTACTTGGACAGGACTAAACCTCAAGGGAAATCTGAACTGCTGGTGGCATTTGCTGCAGGGACAGAGGGGAAGGCTATTTCAAAGCAAACTATTTTTAAATGAATAGGCCATTGCATTTATTTCTGCTATAAGCACCGTCGAAAAAATATCCCACAGAGGTTCAGACCCCACTCAACCAGGGCTGCATCTACCTCTACAGCCTTTCTCAGAGGCATCCCTACCAGGGACATCCTAGAAGCTGCTACTTGGAGTTCTGTACATACTTTCACCAAGCATTACCATTTGCCAATTTTCTCTAAATCCAGAGCTGGCTTTGCAGGGCCTTATAGCTGGTCCCAATGCTATCTAAATTCCTCCTCCCATCCTTAGCTTTGGGAATCCACCCAAATGTGACGACTGCAACAGTGAAACACGAACATAAAGTTGTGTACACTTACCATAAATGTAGATGTTAGAGTGTATTCACTGTTGCAGTCCTGGTTACCCTCCCTCCAGCCCCCTGACTTCTTTTCGCTATACCTCTACTCTCCTTTACTATGCTTAAAAGCTTTTTGGTGTATTTGCTTTTTTGTTGGAGGTATAACCTTGTATATATGTATAGATTTAATTGCTTTCCATTAGGGGCACCTGACATCTGGGGCAAGAAAAACTGATGTAATGGCATCAGCTGCATGTTTTATACCCCTGACGATCTGACGTCATGGAAAAAGAGACCGCAACTGACGCAGGACCCAAGACTTTGTTAATCAGGCTGACTGAGGGCTACTGCAAGCAGATCACCCGAATGTGAGGACTGCAATGGTGAACACACTCAAACATCTACATTTATTGTAAGTGTACACAACTGTACTTTTTGTAGACAGGCTGTTGCCCACCATAGAAACTCCGTCTGCAGAGAGGAAAGCAGAGGAATCATCATATCCAGGTCCTCTGAGTGTTGACACCAAATGTTCTTTTGGTTTCCTCATATGCAGTCTTGCATATGGAATCATGAGAATACAAGATGCCATGAATCCCAGAGCTTGCAGGTTTTTCCTTGCAGGGAACTGGGACAGGCTTGCCAAGTCCTTGAAGTAAACTGAGAGTTGTCTGCTTCTCCTGGGTAAGATATATCATCTGGGCGGCTGTGTTCAGACTCGCTCCCTGCAATGTTATCTCCTTGAATGGTACCATTTTCGATTTTTCCACATTGAGAGTGTAACCCAGGGAAGAGAGAAGAGTCTTTACGAATTCCAGATCCTTTAATAGCTGTTTCTGAGAACTTGCTTGAATCAGACAGTCCAAGTATGGGTAAATCTGAATTTTCGTCTGCCTGCAAAAAGCAATGACTGGAGCCAGGCACTTTGTGAAGACTCTGGGAGCAGTAGATAAGCCAAAGGGCAGTGCACAGAATTGGTAATGTTGCTCGCCCACTCTGAAATGAAGGTACTGCCTGCAACTTTCCCTGATAGGAGTGTGCAGATAAGCTTCTGTGAGATCCAAGGGTTACCAGCCAGGAATCCTTTTCTATAAGTGTTAGTAACTGATGTAGTGAGCATTTTGAACTTTGGAATTACTAGAAGAGAGTTCAGAATGGAAAGATCTAGGATAGGATGCCAGATGCCTTTTTTTTTGGAACTAGGGCATGCCTGGAATAAAAGCCCTGGCCTACCTGCTAAGCAGGGACTGATTATATTGCCCCCAGATGAGACTGAGACAAAATTTGTTTTTCTACTTCTGCCCTTTGGTTTGGAGGAACGTCCGGGAATCCCTTGGGAGCTGGAAAGGTGCAGAAAGAAAACCTGTGCCCTAGGGACACCGTTCTGTGCACCCATTTGTCTGTGATAGTGGCCCAGACATCTGCAAAAAAGAGACAACCTTCCCCCTAAAGGGCTCTCCCGGCAAGCAAGAACAGGCAGAAGTTGTAAAAAGTCAGTGTTTTGATTGAGATGCAGGCTTGGAGCTTCCCCCTTTAGAAGTGGAAGCTTGCCAACGCCTAGACCTTTGGGGGGTAGCCCCCTAGAAGATTTGTAACCTTTAGTCCTGGAACGGTTCTGTCTGCTGGTATCAGGAAAGGTCCAACTCTTGGAAGGGTAATTCCTGCTAAAGCAAGGGGGTTGAACTTGCAGAAAATCCATAACAGTTTGCATGGACTTGGCCTTATCCTCCATCTTCTTCAGTACCTCCTCTGCTTTGCTGCTAAAAAGACTGTCTTTATGCAAAGGTACATCCAAAAGCTTAGCCTTGACAGGTTTTGGAAGAGGCTGTTCCCTGAGCCAAGCATGCCTTCTAATAACAGATCCAGTAGCCATAGCCCTGCTGGAGGCCTCAAGGATGTCAAAACCACAATGTAAAGAATGCTTATTGACCAGACTGGCTGAATTCCGTAAATCCTGCATGTCTTACTCTCTGCCAAAAGAGCTGCACGTGCTATCCTAGACTTAATAGCCTCCAAGGTGTGCTGCTGGTACTTCAGCATATGAAATAGACAATTGGTAGCCCTAATAGCTAGGCTGGCAGAGGTATAAACCATCTTGCCCCACCTATCTAGGTTGCTAGACTCCCTGTCAGAGGATTCCTGAAAAGAAACAGATGAGAATTCAGGGACTATGTAGTACCTGTCAGATGTTCTTCGTGTTTCACTGTTGCAGTTATTACATTTGGGTAATCTGTTGGCAGGTTGCCCTCAGTCGGCCTGAATAACAAACTCTTGGGTCCTGCGTCGGTTGCTGTCTCCTCTTCCATGACATCAGGTTGTCAGGGTATAAAACATGCAGCCGACACCATTTTATTCAGTATTTCTTGCCGCGCAGTGCCCGAAGCAGAAGCAGTTCGCAAGTGCCGGTCAGCAGACTCCTGAAATTTTTTCATTCAAGTTTCAGGACCGAAGTCTTCAGCTAAAGCTAAGTACCCCGTTGGGGAAACTTTTTCTTGCTCCTTACCAATGTCAGTAAAAGTTAATAATTGCATTACTTGTGGGAAGCAAATACCTCATAAGGATTTTCATTTGTACTGTATTCCTTGCCTAGGCCCAGGTCATAACGTGCCTTGCTGTCGGTTTTGTGCTAAATTTAACCAACGCACTATTAAGCGTCGGTATATTTTTGCTTCAAAATATTTTGGATCCAAATTTAATTACCCTGAAATGTCGTCTGTTAGCAATCCGACTACCGGAGTTCACAAAAAACGCAAAGAAAAAGACCGAGACAGACCGTCGAGGTCCAAAACCGACTAAGCTTCTCCTAAGCTAGTCACCGGTACTCAGTGAGGCGCTTTCACAGCCCCTGATACCCGCTACTTTTGAGTCGCAGGCCTCTCCTGAGACCTAAGCGGAGTCCAGAATGCCCGCGAGATTCTCAGCATATTGAACCCGTGGATATTTCTCCCTTGGATTGGTCTGGAGCCACTGAGCAGGCACCAGCTTCTGAGGGTGTTTTCAGGCCTCAACATTTTTACATAAAACCGACACCAACTTCAAAAACAGTTTCTAAGTCTAAATAAACGTTGCATGAGCCATGTGCTGAGGCCCATATGCCTAAAAAACAGATGATCAAAATGGCTGAGGACTTAATTACCTTGATCAGGGGTTCCCAACCCCCCTCTGCTAAGAGGCCTAGGCAAGACACTGATTATGAACCTTCAGATCAGGTTTCCATTTCTTCTGATCAGGAATTTTCAATTCCTCCCTATGAGGATTCAGATGCAGAAGAATCCATCCCATCTGCATCTCTTCCTGAGGATTATTCTTTTGGTGAAACCTTGCATACTTTAAGGGAACATTTTCATTGGGAGAGTCAGGATTTCTCTGAATCAAAAAAGAGGCTTAGGGATTTCCTTCTCCTTCCTCAGCATAGGCTTTTGGCTAGACCTCCTGTATTAGACATTGTTGATGTTTTCGGAATCGAGCATGGCTCCTGATTCCCTACCTCTGGCTCCTAGTAAGCCAGACAGATATTACAGGGTTCCTGACTCCCACAAATTTCTATTCAAAAATCCTGCTGCTGATCCTGAGACTATATCACAGGGTCCCAAAGGTGTAAAGGCTTCTACAGCCAAAAATCCTACCCCCTCTGATAGAGATTCCAGGGCGTTGGATAGATGGGGAAAGACGGTTTATACGTCTGCAACCTTGGCAATGAGGGCCTTAAACTGCCAGTTTCATATGCTTAAATATCAACAGCATGTTATGGGCTTATTGAAACAGAAAATTATGTTGGTTTCTGATTGTGTGGAAAATAAAGAATTACAGAAATTATTGCATGCAGCAGAACAGGTTGGAAAGCATACTTTGCAATGCTCAATGAGCAAAATCTGCCTGATCATGTTAAAGCTAAATTGTTGGATGACCCTTTACAGCATGATGCTCTGTTTGGTAATAAGGCAGAAGAGGTTTTAAAGAAAATGGAAGACAAAGCTAAATCTATGCAAACTATAAAAGATTACTTACAAGTGCAGCCACCCAGGTTCAGTAGGCACTGGCCTACTAAAAATTGGTCCTTTCCTGTGTCCAACAGAGCCTCTCAAGGCAAATCCAGGCTCTCAAAAGGCTCTAGATTCCAGTCACAAGGTTTTTACAGGTCAAAGCAATGGGGTGCCTACACTTCTGAATCTGGAGGAAATAAAGCACAACCTTACAGTAAGCAGTCTCAATGACTTCCTTCTACCTTCACCAAGCACTTATCTCTTGGCAGCCCCCTTGGGGGGAAAATTAACACTTCATGCACAAAGTTGGCAGTTAAAGGACAAGTGGGTATTAAACATGGTATCCTAGGGGTACAGATTTAATTTCCATACTTTGCCAATTCCAAACAGTTGGCCAGGTCTGCAACAAAATCAGTGGGCAGAGACTCAAACAAGTTACGTCCCTCATAGAGATGGGGGCTATTTAACCAGTACCAGAATAGGAAAAAGGACAAGGTTTTTATTCAAGGCTGTTCCTGATACCCAGAAAAGAAAATGCATGGCGTCCAATACTGGACTTATCGATGTTGAACACGTACCTGGACATTCCAAAATTCAAAAAGCTGACTTTACAACAGCTACTGCCTATGCTGGGCAGGAACGCTTGGTTAGTGACTCTAGACTTAAGAGGCATACCTGCATATTCCAATAAGGGAATCGTGCAGAAGATACCTCTGCTTCAAGGCAGGTTTTTTGCATTACCAATTCTTTGCACTGCTCTTTGGCTTATTTACTGCGCCCAGGGTCTTTACAAAGTGCCTGGCACCAGTAATTGCATTTTGTAGACAAAGAAGCATACAGATGTATCCTTACCTGGACGACTGTCTCATTCAAGCAGAGAGCAAGGACATTCTTCTTCAACATCTGGCGTTTGTAAAAAGGCTTCTAACATGCCTAGGGTACACAATAAACGAAAATAAATCACAACTGGTGCCCTGTGAAATAATTACATTCATGGGTGCAAGCTTAAATACAACTGCCAGGATGGCTTACCTTACGCCAGACAAAGGCAACTGACAACATTCTTCAAACAGATGACAACAAAAACCCAGTTATCTGCAAGACAAATTCTGCAGGCTTTGGGGTTCATGGCATCCTGAATTCTACTAATTCCATATGCAAGACTGCATGTGAGGAAACTTCAATGGTACCTGAAAAGTTTATAGAGTCAACATTGTCACAGTCTGGAAACAATGAATGATGTCCTTCAAGGATGCATCTGCAGTCCTAACATATGGGTTGTCCTGCCTCAGGCAGCCCTTCGGTCGGCCGGATTCCAAAGTCTGGGTCTGGCCTCGGCTGATGTCGCACTTCACCCGACGTCATAGCTGCTGTCAATTGGGTATAAAGGCATCAGCCGACGCCATTTTCCTCCGTCTTTCTTGCCGCGTGGTGCCCGAAGCAGAAGCTGTTCGCAAGTGCCGGTCGGTCAGAACCAGAGATTACTACTACCGAAGACTTCTAAAAAGCTAAGTACCCCGTTGGGGACTCTCTCTTGCCTCAGCCAATGTCAGAAGTCAGCCGATGTCAGAAAAAGTAAATAACTGTTTAACTTGTGGGAAACAAATACCTCATAAGGATTTCCACTCTTACTGCCTTCCTTGCTTAGGCCCAGACCACGACGTAGCAGCTTGTTTAGCCTGTGCTTCCTTCAACCGATGGACACTTAGGCGTCGTTCGGAGTTTGCAGAGGAGTTTTTCGGCCCCGCTTTTGCTTACAACATGCCGTCGGAGACTCCGACTTCACAATTAGCTAAAAAGCGTAAGGAAAAGGACCGACACTCGCGGTCCGCGGTTTTGGCTGAAACCACAGTTAAGCCAACCGCGAGTGTCTCTGTTTCGGCTGAAACAGAGTCCACGGTTCTTCCTTCGGCCGAAAGCATGCCTGCTACAGCCGAGGCCTCACACAGCATGGCTGAATCTGCTACTGAAATTCCACCTGCAGTTGCAGGTTCTCAGGATTTATCAGATACTATTCCTTTAGACATATCGACTCCTGCACGTGGAGCTGCTAGGCCCCCTGCATCTATGTCTATCAAGGCTTTTTCTAGGGCAAAAGCAGCTAAATCTTCTAAGGCCTTGCCTACTAAAACTACCTCACACAGGCCTACCTCTAGCTCACAAATGCTCAGCCTGGCAGAGGATCTCATTTCTTTGATCAGGGGATCCCAACCTCACCCTGACAGGGCCTCTCGTCCCCCTCCAGAGAAGAGGCCTAGAGCAGAGCCCCCTGAGCCAGTTTCTACAGATTATTCCTCGGATGATTCAGAAAACTCAAATCCTCCAGAAGGCCCTTATTCTCCATATGAGGACTCTGATGCAGAAGAATCCATTCCTTCTGCCTCTCCTCCTGAGGAATTTTCATTTGGGGAAACTTTGCATGCTATGAGAGAGCAATTTCAATGTCAGGGCCAGGATTTTTCAGATTCAAGGAAAAGGCTAAGGACCTTTTTACATTTACCACAGCATAGGCCCTTAGCCATTCCTCCGGTACTAACAGTTGTAGATGATGCTTTTAATGATGCTTGTACTGCCCCTGACAAACTTCCTCCGGCCCCTGCTAAGCCCGACAGATACTACAGGGTCCCGGACACACATTATCACTTGTAATAAGGCTCCTATTGCAGATCCTGAAACTATTTCACAGGGCCCCAAAGCTGTAGCAGCTGCCAAAAACCCCCTCCTCTCTGAAAGAGAATCTAGAGCATTAGAGAGATGGGGTAAAAACATTTACACCTCTGCTACTCTTTCGGCTAGAGCCTTAAACTGTCAATTCCACATGATTCAGTATCAGGAATTTCTGTTCAGCTAAATAAAAAACTGTCTTCTCCTGATCCTATAGACCGTAAGTCACTTCAGGATTTGGTACATAACACTCAGCAGGTCAGTAACCACTCCTTAAAATGCGGCTATGATGCACTGGAGGCTTCCTTTAGATCAGCTATGACTGGTACAGTGATCAGAAGGCATGCATGGTTAAAAGAGCAATCCTTACCAGACCATGTGAAGTCCAAGCTCCTAGATGCTCCCATGGAGAAACAAAGTTTGTTTGGCTCCCCTGCGCAGCAAGTGTTAAAGAAGGTGGAAGAAAAAGCAAAATCTGTCCAAACAGTCAAGGATTTCTTACAGGTCCAGCCTCCGAGGTTTAGTAGAAATTGGCCTTCGAAGAATTGGTCCTTTCCAGACACCTCCAGAGCACAGAGAGGCAGAAATAGGCACCCAAGAGGAAGAGGTCAATCCAGAGGTGCCTACAGGGGACGTCAGTGGCAGCCTAACAACCAGAGAAGTACTGCCACAGATCCAGCTACTACCACTTCCACAGGACAGTCACAATGACTTGGCTCTGATACCGCCTACCAGGGAACAACTGGAAGCACCCTTAGGCGGAAAGCTAGCCTTATTTTCAGTAAACTGGCATTACATTACAGGGGACAAATGGATTTTACAGACAATAGACAAAGGCTACAGGTTCCACTTCCATACTCTGCCAAGAAAGAGAGGAATGCCAAACCTGCCACAAGGGCAAGGATTTTACCCCAGACTTTTCCTGGTACCAAGAAAAGAAAACCAATGGAGACCTATTCTCGACCTGTCCGCTCTGAACACATATCTCATTGTTCCAAAATTCAAAATGCTGACTCTACAGCAACTTCTTCCCATGCTGGGCAAGGAGTCTTGGCTGGTGACCCTAGATCTCAAGGAGGCATACCTGCACGTCCCTATACGACCAGATTGCAGAAGATACCTCAGATTTCTTGCAGGATCAGAGCATTATCAATTCTCAGCATTGCCCTTTGGCTTATCTACTGCGCCCAGAGTATTCACGAAATGCCTGGCATCAGTAATTGCTCATTGCAGGCTTCAGGGAATTCAAATTTATCCATACCTGGATGACTGCCTGATACAAGCGGACAACAAGATCAAATTAACAAAAGATTTGGAAAAGGTTATTCGCCTACTACAATCCCTGGGATACACAGTCAGCATAAAAAAGTCAAGGCTGGTACCATCCCAAAGGATAACATTCTTGGGTGCAGAACTGGACACATCAAATCAAATGGCATTTCTCACAGCAGAAAAGCAAATGCAACTACCACTCTATTTCATGGCATTAACAACGCAGAACCAGCTTACAGCAAGAAAAGTCCTGCAAGCCCTGGGGTACATGGCTTCCTGCATAATATTGATTCCACATGCCAGACTACATATGAGAAAGTTGCAATGGTACCTAAGGAATTTATGGTCTCAGCACAAGCACAGCCTAGAAACCCAAATTCCAATAATTCCATGCCTGAAGCAAGAATTCATGTGGTGGGCTCAGGCCTGTCAGTTGAACAGAGGACTACCTTTCCACAAACCTCACCCAAGTCAGACTATCACCACGGATGCCTCAGACCTCGGGGGACACACATGGTGGACAAGTGTATACAAGGCCTATGGACACAAGACCAGTTGACCCTACACATAAATCAAAAAGAGATGCTGGCAGTGAAACAGGCAATTCAGACATTCAGACCGTTTCTTCAACAGGGTCATTTGCTGATAAGGACGGACAACACCACAGTCATGTGGTATATAAACAAACAGGGAGGCACTCATATCCCCTATGCCGGATGGCAATGGACCTGTGGAGTGTGGCCCTGAACCTCAACATTCAGCTCCAGGCCATTTTTGTGCCAGGAAAAGAAAATATATTAGCAGACACCTTAAGCAGAACTACCACGGATGCCCACGAATGGATGCTGCATCCAGACATCTTCAAAACCATAACAAAGAAATGGGGGCTACCAGAAATAGACCTGTTCGCATCCCCACACAACCACCAATTGAGGAAATTCTGCACAAGGACATACCACCCTCTTGCTTGGAAGGTGGACTCCCTATCCTTCAGTTGGGAAAACCTGACAGCATATGCATTCCCACCTCTTCCTTTGATGCACAAAGTGCTACTGAAGATCAAAGAAGATCACCCAAGGATCATCCTGATAGCTCCAGACTGGCCGAGGCAGCATTGGTACCCGCTGCTGAGGAGTATGTCTCGGACACACGCATGGCCACTACCTCTAGTTCCTTTACTGCTAACGCAGAACAACTTCAAGATCCTGCATCCAAACTTGAAAACTCTGCAGCTAGCTGCTTGGAATATTACATAAAACAAAATAACCCAGATTTATCTCAGAGGGTTAAAGACATTATCCTGGAGGCTCGCAGACCCTCCACAAGGAAGACTTATTCAGCCAAATGGAAAAGATACCTCATTTGGAATGCAGCAAAAGGAGAAAATGTATCCTTAGCAAACATAGCTAACATCCTGGAATACTTAGCATAACTTTTCCACAATGGCCTGTCTTACTCCTCCATTAAGATTCATGCATCAGCAATTTCAGCAGAATACAACATGGATCCTCCAGTCTTCTCTCATCCTCTACTCAGGCAGTTTCTGAGAGGAATTAAAAATGTAAAACCTCCAAGGAAGCCACCTCTGCCTACATGGGACCTTAACTTTGTGCTGGAAAAGTTAACACTCCCCCCTTTCGAACCAGCAGCAACAGCAGAATTACAGTTCTTATCTTGGAAAACTGCTTTCCTGCTTGCAATCACTTCAGCAAGAAGGGTTTCTGAATTACAGGCATTAATGGCAGTACAGCCCTTCCTTATCTTCCATCAGGATAGAGTGTCCTTGAGAACTAACCCTACTTTTATGCCAAAGGTGGTCTCCAGGGTATCACTGAACCAAGCAATCCACCTACCAACATTCTTCCCCAACCCAGAGAACAGGGGGGAAAGACTACTACATACCTTGGATGTGCACAGGCAATTGCGCTACTATCTGGACAGAACCAAGAACAATAGAAAAACTGACCAGCTTCTGGTAGCATATGCAACAGGAATGGAGGGAAAAGCAATTTCAAAACAGACAATCTCAAAATGGATAGGAAATTGCATTAGATTTTGTTACTCTCTTCATGGAAAGACAACTCCAGAAAACATCAGACCTCACTCCACAAGGGCTACAGCCACTACTACAGCTTTCTTACGAGGAGTGGCTACCAAAGACATTTTAGAAGCTGCTACTTGGAGCTCCGTGCATACATTTGCCAAGCATTATAATCTACCTTTATACTCCAGATCCCGAGCAGGTTTTGCAACTGCTGTTTTGCAAGGGATCTTAACTACACCATGATCATCTTAGTGCCTCCTCCCCCAGTTTGGCTATGGTATTCTACCCATATGTTAGGACTGCAGATGCATCCTTGAAGGACATAGTACAGTTTTGTACCTACCATAAATGTAGATGTCCGAGAGGTATGCATCTGCAGTCAGGATTACCCACCCTCCTTCCCCTCTGTGGTACTCCTAGGGTATTTGCCCATCTTGTAGCTAGCTGGGGGAATCTGTTATGGTGTATTTGTTTGTATATATGTATATACATGTTTATTTTTGTTTGCTCTCTACTATTTGGAATCATTTGCATTTATCCAAATTTAGCCTTCCTAGAGGGCACCTGGCATCTGGGGCAAGAAACACTGAGGAAAATGGCGTTGGCTGATGCCTTTATACCCAATTGACAGCAGCTATGACGTCAGGTGAAGTGCGACATCAGCCGAGGCCAGACCCAGACTTTGGAATCCGGCCGACCGAAGGGCTGCCTGAGGCAGGGCAACCCATATGTTAGGACTGCAGATGCATACCTCTCGGACATCTACATTTATGGTAGGTACAAAACTGTACTTTCATCGTGTTTCACTGGTGCAGTCATTACTCTAGGGTTATCCTGCTGGCAGGCTACCCGCAGTCGGCCAGAATTCCAAAGTCTAGGTCCGGTGTCTGTTGCTGTCGCCTCTTCCCTGACGTCAGTGCGCCAGGGGTATAAAAGATGCAGCCGACGCCATTTTCTCCAGTCTTTCTTGCCGCGCGGTGCCCGAAGCAAAAGCAGTTCGCAAGTGCCGTCGGCTGACTCCTGAGATTTTCAAATCAGAATTCCAGAACCAAAGTATTCATTAAAGCTAAGTACCCCATTGGGGAAACTTTTTTCTTGCTCCAGACCGATGTCAGAAAAAGTTAACAATTGCATTTCTTGTGGGAAGCAAATACCTCATAAGGATTTTCACTCTTACTGTATTCCTTGCCTAGGCCCTGATCACAATGTTGCTAGCTGTCGGTTTTGTGCTAGATTTAACCAATGCACTATCAAGCGTCTGTCCGATTTTGCATTTCATTACTTTGGCCGAAGATTTAATTATATAATGCCGGCGGAACAGCCAACAACCAAAGTTTACAAAAAATGCAAGGACAAGGATAGGCATCCGAGGTCCAAAACCGACGAAGCCTCTTCTAGGCCATTTGCCGGTTCTCAGTGAGGTGCTTTTGCAGCCCCTGGTGCCCGCTACCTCAGAGCCACGGGCCGCTACTGACTCCCATGTGGAGCCGACTGGGCCTCTGGAAACTCAAGGTATTGGACACTCTGAAATCACTCCCTCAGATGGGTCTGGTGCCGCTGAGCAGGCATCTGCTTCTGAGGGTGTCTTCAGACCTACACAACTATATGTTGAGCCATCTTCAGCTTCAAAGACTAAAGCAGCTCTAAAGACAAAGAAACTAGTACAGCTTTCTCCTATTCAGACTTCCATGCCTAAAAACAAATGCTCAAAATGGCTGAAGACCTAATTACTTCGATCAGGGGCTCCCATCCCCCTCTTGATAAGAGGCCTAGGCACGAGAAGAGTATGATTCTTCTGATCAGGTATCTATTTCTTCTGATTCCTCCTCTGAACAGGATTACTCCATGCTTCTCTATGAGGATTCCGATGCTGAAGAATCCATTCCTTCAGCCTCTCCTCCTGAGGGACTATTCTTTTGGGGAAACACTGCATGCTATGAGGGAGTATTTCCACTGGGAGAGCCAAGATTATTCTGAATCTAAAAAAAGGCTCAGAGACTTTCTGCTTCTTCCTCAGCACAGACCCCTTGCTATTCCACCTGTTCTAGACATTGTAGATGTATTTTCAGAGTCCAGACTGTCCCTTTACCCCCCTGCACCTGCTAAGCCAGACAGGTACTACAGGGTCCCGGATTCTCAAATTCCTAAATAAAAACCACTCTGCTGACCCAGAAACTATATCTCAGGGTCCCAAGGGGGTTAAAGCTTCCACTGCAAATAACCCTGTCCCCTCTGATAGGGATTCTAGGGCTCTAGACAGATGGGGGGAAAAAGGTTTACACTTCTGCCACCCTGGCTGTAAGGGTTTTAAATTGTCAATTTCATATGCTTAAGTATCAGCAATATTTAATGTCACTACTTAAACAGAAAATGTTTTGACAAATACTGAATGTTCAGAGAACAAGGAATTGCAGGATGTATTGCATGCAACTGAACAAGTGGGAAAGCATACTTTGCAATGTGGTTATGATTCACTGGAGGCCTCTTGCAGGGCCGCTGTTACATGTTCTGTTATTATAAGGCATGCTTGGTTAAAGGAACAAAATCTGCTAGATCATGTTAAAGCAAAATTATTAGATGCACCATTACAGCATGATACTTTGTTTGGTACTAAAGCAGAAGACGTGTTGAAAAAATTGAGGTTAAAGCAAAATCCATGCAGACAGTCAAGGATTTCTTACAGGTACAGCCACCCAGGTTTAGCAGGAACTGGCCTTCTAATAATTGGTCCTTTCCAGTCTCAGACAGACCACAAAGAGGCAGATACAGGCATCCCAGAGGCAGATCTCAGCCCCAAGGCTCATACAGGCCTAAACAATGAGGTGCCCCTACCTCCAAAAGTGGAGAAGACAAATCACAACCTTGCAGGAAACAGTCCCAATGACTTTCCTCTACAAGTTCCAAGCAGTTTTCTTTTGACAGCCCCCTTGAGGGGAAAACTAGTACTTTTTTCATCAAACTGGCAAATGGTTACCCAAGACAAATGGGTCCTGAACATAGTGTCCCAAGGCTACAGGTTCCATTTTCACACTACCAAGGTCAAAGGGCATGCCAGACCTGCCACACAATCAATGGGCAGAGGCACAAAAACAAATTACAGCCCTCATGGACATGAGGGCCATTCAGCAAGTACCACAACAAGAGCTGGCCAAGGATTGTACTCAAGACTTTTCCTAGTACCCAGGAAGGACAAAACTTGGAGACCAATTCTGGACCTGTCTATACTAAATACGTTTCTGGAAGTTCCAAAATTCAAGATGTTGACTCTTCAGCAACTTCTTCCCATGCTGGGCAAGTAGTCTTGGCTGGTAACACTGGACCTCAAGGAGGCATACCTGCATGTCCCAATCAGACAAGATTGCAGAAGATGCCTCAGATTCATAGCTGGCTCATTGCATTACCAGTTCTCTGCACTGCCCTTTGGCTTATCTACTGTGCCCAGGATCTTTACAAAATGCCTGGCATCAGTAATTGCCTTCTGCAGACTTCAAGGGATACAAATATACCCATATCTGGACGACTGCCTGATCCAAGCAGACAGCAAGCACATACTTCTGAAACACCTGGCGTTTGTAATAAAGTTGTTGAACTTTCTGGGATACACAGTCAACAAAAAGAAATCAAAACTAATACCCTCTCAAACAATAATTTTCCTGGGTGCCAGCTTGAATACAAACACCCAGATGGACTACCTCACGCCAGAGAAGCAAGGGCAACTATCTCAATACTTCAGAAAAAATGGCAACCTTCACCAGGCTGACTGCAAGGAAGGTCCTACAGGCTCTGGGATCCATGGCATCTTGCATCCTACTGATCCCATGTGCAAAGCTGCATATGAGGAAACTTCAGTGGTACCTAAAAAACTTTTATGGTCTCAGCACAGCCACAGTTTGGAAACAATTATACCACTCATTCCATGTCTTCAAAAGGAATTTCTGTGGTGGGCTCAAGCATGCCAAAGAAACACAGGTCTCCCCTTCTGCATGCCTCAAGCAAATCAAATCATCACAACAGACGCCTCGGACGCCTGGGCAAATGGTCCCAAAAGGAGAAGCACCTACACATCAATCAAAAGGAAATGCTAGAAGTACAAAATGCTATTATGGCCTTCAAAGACCTACTGCATCCAGGCTAGCTATTAATAAGGACAGATAACACCACAGTGAAGTGGTACATAAACAGGGAGGAACTCATTCATACCCCCTGTGCAGACTAGCCATGTCCCTTTGGAGCACGGCTCTGGAATTGCAAATCCAACTTCAAGCACAATTCCTACCAGGGAAGGAAAACACGCTGGCAGACAACCTAAGCAGAAATATGACAGATCCACACGAATGGAAGTTGCATCCTCAAGTTTTCGCAAAGATAATTCAGGCATGGGGACGGCCAGACATAGATCTCTTTGCTACCCACGAAAATTACCAACTGAAAACATTTTGCTCCAGGACCTATCATCCACAGACCTGGAAAGTGGATGCTCTCTCTTTCAATTGGACAACATTGACAGTCTATGCCTTTCCACCTCTTCCTCTGCTGCCCAAAGTTCTATTAAAAGCCAGAGCAGAGAGGCCAAAGATGATTCTCATTGCTCCAGACTGGCTAAGACATCACTGGTATCCACTCCTGAAGAGCCTGACGCATTCCCCACCATGGACCCTGCCTCTAGTGCCTCTTCTGTTGACCCAGCACAGTTTCAAAACTCTTCACAGTCAACTGAAAACCCTCAATCTAGCCGCATGGAGGATTCCTTGATTTCCCAACAGATTCTCCTCTCCAAGGAGGTGCAGGATGTCATCTTGGAGGCCAGAAGACCTTCTACTAGAAAAGCCTACTCCGCCAAATGGAAACGGTTTTGTGCCTGGAATCAGAAAAAGGGCCAGAATCCTTGGGTACTAAATTTACCTCAAATATTGCAGTACCTAGCTGAGATGTTAAACGGTGGACTTTCCTTCTCCTCCAAGATCCATGCTTCAGCCATTTCTGCACAATACAACACTGATCCTCCTTTATTCTCTTATCCTCTCTTAAGACAGTTCCTCAGAGGGGCTAAGAATATAAAACCCCCAAGGAAACCACCAGTGCCTGCTTGGGACCTCCACTTCATTTTAGAAAAACTGACCCTGCCTCCATTTGAGCCAGCTGCTTCAACAGAACTGCAATATTTGTCATGGAAAACAGCCTTCCTTCTGGCTATCACCTCAGCACGCAGGGTTTCGGAACTACAAGCCCTCATGGCTGTGCAACCTTTCATCATTTTCCATCAGGACAGAGTTTCCTTACGAACCAACCCTTCCTTTATGCCAAAGGTAGTATCCAGTGTAGCCTTGAATCAGACTATCCACTTGCGTACCTTTTATCCTAACCCACAAAACAAAGGGGAAAGACTACTACATTCCTTGGACATTCACAGGCAACTTCGTTATTATTTGGACAGGACAAAGCCATTCAGAAAATCAGAGCAACTCTGTGTCCTATGCTACAGGGGCTCAAGGAAAGGCTATTTCCAAACACCCAATCTCAAAATGGGTAGCCCACTGCATACGCTTTTGTTACTCATTTCATGGAAAAACTGTACCTACAAGCTTCAGATCTCACTCCACAAGGGCCACAGCTACCTCTGCAGCTTTCCTCAGGGGGGGTTCCTACCAAGGATATTTTGGAAGCAGTTACTTGGAGTTCTGTGCACACTTTCTCCAAGCACTATCACCTTCCACTATACTCTAAATCTAGAGCAGGCTTTGCCACAGCAGTCTTGCAGGGCATCCTTGCTCCTCCTAGTTCCACTTAGTGCCTGCCACCCCTTTTTAGCTTTGGGATTCTACCCATCTGTTATGACTGCAGCTGTATGCACTATGAACATAGTACAGTTTTGTACCTACCATAAATGTAGCTGTTCAAGTGCTAATATAGCTGCAGTCCAGGTTTCCCTCCCTCCATCCCCTCTTGGGACAGGCCTTATGACAAACACCTCCTCATACAACCTGATTGGTGTATTCTTTTATGGTGTGTTTGCTTGCACACTACTGTTTTTTGATTATATTGCATTGCATTATTACATAAGTTTGTTTTGCCTTCCTTCTGGGGGCACCTGACATCTGGGGCAAGAAAAACTGAAGAAAATGGCGTCTGCTGGTTCTTTTATACCCCTGCCACACTGACGTCAGGGAAGAAGCGACAACAACCGACGCCAGACCTAGACTTTGGAATTCGGCCGACCGAGGACCCGCCTGACGGCAGGATAACCCATCTGTTACGACTGCAGCTGTACATTTATGGTAGGTACAAAACTGTACTTTTTATACCCCTGATGACCTGATGTCATGGAAGAGGAGACAGCAACCGACGCAGGACCCAAGACTTTGTTATTCAGGCCAGCCTGCCAGCAGATTACCCAAATGTAATGACTGCAACAATTAATACACTCTAACATCTACGTTTATTTATGGTAAGTGTACACAACTGTACTGTTTCCTGGGAGCAGGAGTAACCGAATTTGGAGATAAAGAATTGTCCAGAAAAATATCATCAACTTCCAGCACAGGGGGAATAGCAAGAGGCCTATGCTGAGGCAAATCCAGAAACTCCCTAATCCATTTCTTGGATTGGGGATCATCCTGACTTTCCCATTTAAAATGTTCTCTGAGGGTGTTCAGCATATCACCAAAAGAGAAATCCTCTGGAGGAGAGTCCGAAGGGATGGACTCCTCTGCATCTGAAATCCTCAAAAGGAGAAAAAGCCTGAGAAAATTCCTTATCAGCAGAAATGCTGGAAGAATCAGAACATGAGCAGGACAAAGCCTCAGGGAAACATCCCTACTCCTTTTAGGAGGAGGAGGCTGAGAACCCCTAATAAGAGTCAACAAATCATTAGCCATTTTAACCATTTTGGATTGAGGGGAGCGAGAAGAAGCTGGAGCCTGCCTTTTCACAGGCTTACAAATGGAAGATTAACCTACAAGTCTGAAGGATTCAGGAGGCCTGGCAACCGCCGAAGTTGTAGCAGAGGTTGAAGGAAGACGTTTGCTGTCAGAATGCAAAACAGAGGCTTCTGACACCAGAGTTAGCTTAGCGGCTCTGGATCCAGCAGAAGAGGCTACCGGCGACAAGTCAGAAGGCAAAACGGAGGCTGAAGGCCAAAGGGACCCGGACTCAATCAAGGCCTGCGGTTGTACATCTGCGGACTGCTGGGACTGCAAAGGCATCTCACTGGCTACCGCCTGACTAACGATCAACTTAACCTCATCTGAGGACTTGGCTTTCTGAGGCTTGTTGTGGTCCTTATCCTTGCATTTCTTCAGAACATCCGAAGCCTGAAGACCGACAGACGCCATACCAATGAACTTAGGCCAAACTCCAAAATGCTTAGCCAAACTCTTATCCCGACAATGGATAGTACGCGGATTAAAGGAGGAACAGAGATCACACTTGGGAACGTCGTGGTCAAGGCCTAAACAAATACAATAGGAATGAAAATCTTTATGGGGAATCTGCTTTCCACAGGTAAGGCAATTAACTTTTTCTGACATTCGTTAAGGCAAGAAAAGAGGATCCCCAACGGGGTACTTGGCTGTAGTAGACTTCAACTCTTAGTCTGAAACCAACAAAGGTAAACTGCCGACCGGCACTCATGCATGAAAAGCTTCTGCTTTGGGCTCTGCGACAAGGAAGACTCAGGAAGTGACGTCTGCTGCCTCCTTTTGTATCAGGTGCACTGACGTCCTTTTCAACCGACGTAATTTTTATGTACCTTTGGTATTCTGGCCAACTGAGGACTACCGGGAGCCGGATAACCCATTTGTTAGGATTGCAGCAGTTAAACATGAACATCATGGTACAGTTATGTACACGTACCATAAATGTAGATATTCGAGTGTATTCACTGTTGCAGCCCTGGTTTCCCTCCCTGCATCCCCCTCTTCTTTCGCCTCCTGCCTTACAAGGGACATTTTGGTATTTTTCTACTGGTGGGGTTCTTCCACCCAAACCTGGCTCCCACTTGGGGACTCCTGACAGGTCAAGAAAAACTGCTGTAATGGCGTCTGCTGCCTTACTTTATACTACTGATGACCTGACGTCAGATGTTCATCATGTTTCACTGTTGCAGTCATTACACTAGGGTTATCCTGCTGGCAGGCTACCCGCAGTCGGCCTGAATTCCAAAGTCCTGGTCAAGCGTCGGTTGCTGTCACCTCTTCCCTGACATCAGTGCGCCAGGGGTATAAAAGATGCAGCCGACGCCATTTTCTTCAGTCTTTCTTGCCGCGCGGTGCCTGAAGCAAAAGCATTTCGCAAGTGCCAGTCGGCCAACTCCTGAGATTTTCGAAATCAAATTTCAGATCCGAAGTCTTTAATAAAGCTAAGTACCCTGTTGGGGAAACTTTTTTTTCTTGCTACAGACCAATGTCAGAAGTTAACAATTGTATTTCTTGTGGGAAGCAAATACCTCATAGGGATTTCCACTCTTACTGTATTCCTTGCCTAGGCCCTGACCACGATGTTGCTAGTTGTCAGTTTTGTGATAGATTTAACCAACGCACTATTAAGCATCAGTACGATTTTGCTTTTCATTATTTTGGCAGAAGGTTTAACTACATAATGCCGTCGGAACAACCGACCGGAATTCATAAAAAACGCAAGGATAAAGACGAGGACAAGCGTCCGAGGTCCAAAACAGACGACGAAGCCTCTTCTAGGCCAGTCGCCGGTTCGCCAGTGCTCAGTGAGGCGCTTTCGCAGCCTCTGACTCCCGCTATCTGAGCCACAGGCCGCCTCCGACTCTCACGTGGAGACAGCTAGGCCTCTGGATACTCAAGGTATTGGCACTTCGGAAATTAATCCATCAGATGGGTCCAGAGCCGCTGAGCAGGCATCTGCTTCTGAAGGTGTCTTCAGACCTACACAACTTTATATAAAGCCTATTTCAGCATCCAAGTCAAAGTCTAAAACTGTTTTGAAGACATGGAAACCAGTACAGCATTCTCCAGGACAGGCTTCTATGCCTAAGAAACAGATGCTCAAAATGGCCAAAGACCTAATTACTTTGATCAGGGGTTCTCATCCCCCTCCTGATAAGAGGCCTAGTCAAGACACTGAATATGATTCCTCTGATCAGGTTTCCATTTCCTCTGATTCCTCTTCTGATCAGGGATATTGTTCCTCCCTATGAGGATTCTGATGCTGAAGATTCTATTCCTTCAGCTTCTCCTCCTGTGGACTATTCTTTTGGGGAAACCCTGCATACCATGAGGGAGCATTTCCATTGGGAGAGCCAAGATTATTCCGATTCTAAGAAAAGACTTAGAGACTTTCTTTTACTTTCTCAGCACAGACCTCTTGCAATTCCCCCTGTTCTAGACATAGTAGATTGTTTTTTCACAGTCCGGCCTGTCTCCAGACTCTTTACCTCCTGCCCCTGTTAAGCCGGACAGATACTACAGGGTCCCAGACTCCCGTAAATTTCTTTACAAAATCCCTCCTGCTGACCCAGAAACTCTCTCACAGGGTCCCAAAGGGGGTCAAGGCTGCTTCTGCCAAAAACCCTGTCCCCTCAGACAGAGATTCTAGGGCTTTGGACAGATAGGGGAAACAAGTTTACACTTCTGCTACCTTGGCTGTAAGGGCTTTAAATTGCCAGTTTCATATGCTCAAATATCAGCAATACTTAATGTCTTTGTTAAAACAAAAAATGTTGACAAATTCTGAATGTTCTGAGAATAGATTTGCAGGATTTATTGCATACAGCTGAACAAGTGGGAAAAAACGTACTTAGCAATGTGGCTATGATTAACTGGAGGCCTCGTGCATGGCCACTGTTACAGGTTCTGTTAGAATGCATGCTTGGTTAAAGGAACAGAATCTGCCTGATCATGTTAAAGCAAAATTATTGGATGCTCCATTACAGCATGATACTTTGGTGTTCAGGCAGAGGAGGTGTTAAAGAAAATGGAGGATAAGGCAAAAATCTATGCAGACAGTAAATGATTTCTTACAGGTACAGCTACCCAGATTTAGCAGGAACTGGCCCTCTAAGAATTGGTCCTTTCCAGTGTCAGACAGACCACAAAGATTCAAACTCCCTAGAGGCAGGCAACAGCCCCAGGGCTCATACAGGCCCAAACAATGGGGTGCTTCTACCTCAAAAAGCGGAGAAGACAAATCACAGCCTTATAGAAAACAGTCCCAATGACTTCCCTCTGCCAATGCCAAGCACTTATTTTTTTGGCACTTTTTTTCACAAAACCTGCACAATGGGGGAAAGCTAGCACTTTTTTTCACAAAACTGGCACAAGATCACCCAGGACAAATGGGTCTTAAATATAGTCTCTCAGGGCTACAGGTTCCACTTTCACACCATTCCAAAGGCAAAAGGTATGCCAGACCTGCCATGCAATCAATGGCAAGAGGCACAAAAGCAAGTTTCATCTCTCATGGACATGGGGGCTATTCAGCCAGTGCAACAAGAGCAGGGACAAGGATTTTACTCTAGACTTTTTTCTTAGTACCAAGAAAGGACAAAGCCTGGAGACCAATTCTTGACCTGTCTATTCTAAATACTTTTCTGGACGTCCCAAAATTCAAAATGTTGACTCTACAGCAGCTTCTGCCCATGCTGGACAAGAAGGCTTGGCTTATAACTTTGGACCTCAGAGGCATACCTGCATGTCCCAATCAGACAATCTTGCAGAAGATACCTCAGATTCATAGCTGGCTCACTGCACTACCAATTCTCTACACTGCCCTTTGGCTTCTCTACTGCACCCAGGGTCTTCACAAAATGCCTGGTGCCAGTAATTGCATTTTGCAGACAAAGAGGAATTCAAATATACCCCTACTTGGACAACTGCCTTATTCAAGCAAAGGACAAAGATATTCTCCTACAGCATCTGGCGTTTGTAAAAAGATGACTAATTTGCCTAGGGTACACACCAGACAAAGGCATCGGACTTCTTACTTCAAAGACATGGCAACAAAGACCCAGTTATCTGCAAGACAAATTCTGCAGGCTCTGGGCTACATGGCATCCTGCATTCTACTAATTCCATATGCAAGACTGCATATGAGGAAACTACAGTGGTATCTAAAAAAAAGTGTTTGGACTCGACATTGCCGTAGCCTGGAAACAGTAATTACTCTCATTCCCTGCCTGCAACAGGAATTTCAATGGTGGGCACAGGCCTGTCACCACAACAAGGGACAGCCATTCACCTTACCCACTGCCAGGCAGACACAACAGATGCATCAGATTATGCCTGGGGGGGGGCGTACATGGCAGGCAAATGTGTTCAGGGCACATGGCCCACAAACCAAATGCATCTTCATATCAATCAAAAAGAGATGCTAGCTGTACAAAATGCCCTGACAGCCTTCAAGGACCTACTTCATCCAGGACAACTACTGATAAAGGCTGACAATACTACAGTCATGTGGTACATAAACAAGCAAGGGGGCACACATTCCTACCCCCTCTGCAGGCAAGCCATGACTTTGTAGAACACAGCATTGACTTATCAAGTACATCTGCGAGCACAATTCCTGCCAGGAAAGACAAATACTTTGGCAGATGAACTAAGCAGAAACCTCATGGATCCTCACGAGTGGAAACTGGATCCACAAATCTTCAGCATGATAATAGGGAAATGGGGATGTCCAGACATAGATCTATTCGCTTCCCCTCACAACTGCCAGCTACAGAGATTCTGCACTCGAGCTTATCACAAGCAAGTATGGAAAGTGGACGCCCTTACATTCAGCTGGAAAGCCCTTACAGTTCATGCCTTCCCTCCTCTGCCTCTCTTCTCCAAGGTACTCCTAAAGGTCAGACAAGAGAAGCCAAAAATGATACTGATTGCCCCAGACTGGCCACTCCAGCACTGGTACCCAATCCTAAAGAGCTTGTCTTAAGGCCCAGCCCGGACATTGCCTCTAATACCTAATTTGCTGACCCAACAGAACAATCAGATCCTGCACAGCCAACTCAGAACCCTAAATCTGGCTGCATGGCGGATAATGTAATCATTCCGAACACACCTCTCTCTGAAGCAGTTATGGATGTTATTTTGGAGGCCAGGAGGCCCTGCACCAGAAAATCTTATGCAGAAAAATGGAAGAGATTCTGTGCTTGGAACCAAGTGCAGGGAATTGACTAGCTTGAACCAAGTATTCCTCAAATTTTGTAATACCCAACTGAGATGCTGGACAAAGGCCTATCCTTCTCATCAATTAAGATCCATGCCTCTGCCATTTCAGCTCATTACAATACGGACCCACCTATTTTTTCTCATCCACTGAGAGTTTCTCAGAGGGGCCAAAAACATAAGACCTCCAAGGAGAGCTCCAATACCTACATGGGACATCAATTTTGTCTTGGAAAAATTCACACTGCCTCCTTTTGAGCCTGCCAATACAGCAGAGATAAAATACTTGTTATGGAAAACCGCTCTTCTCCTAGTAATAACTTCAGCAAGAAGCGTCTCAGAGTTACAGGCACTAATGGCTGTGGAACCTTTTAATCTGAAGTAGGGACTATTTGTCAGCAACCTGTGGGTCTTGGATCCGATATCGGATCCGAGCTGGCAACTTGTTTCATAGCTAATGGATCCGAGCTCCTAGCTCCTCCCCTCACCCATAATCCCCTGCCAACCCTCCATGACCTCAGATCTAGTTTGCCGCTCTTGTGGATGGCTGGATTTTTTTGAGCTCTTAGCGAATTTGTCAGTTAAGTGTAAATTTCTTCAACTTTCTTCTATCGTTAACTTTAAAAAGTGTATAAGAGTCAGGTTCCCTGTAGTTTATATTTTTTTATATAGTTTTTTTCCCTCCCTTCGCTAGTCGTTAGTGAGTGTGTGTGTGTGTGTGTGTGTGTGTGTGTGTGTGTGTGTGTGTGTTTTGGGGCCTGTGTGTTTGTGTAGTACTTTTTTTTCCTCAAGTATGTCTGAGGCCCCAAAAACCATTTTTTCAAAATGTACTGAGTGTGGCCATAAACTCTGCCCGGCTGATGGCCACACTCGGTGCGTTCAGTGCCTTGGGGTTGAACACCTCTCCTCAGGCTGTACCATTTGTGCAGCGTTCAACCCCAGGGCACTGAAAGAGCGGAGGTCGAAGCTGGTCCTGGCGGGACTTTTGCCCCCGGACTCTGCTCCGGCCTCCGCTGCTCCCGTGGCACTACCACAGGCTGTGGTTATTGCCACTCCTGCCCCCCTTCCACCAGCCGGGACTCAAACTCCCGCTAAAGCGCCGGAGGACAGGGAGGCTAGGAGGGAGAAACGGAGGGAGAAGCATCACAAGCGGCGGGCCAAGGCCTCCGCTTTGGCCCCGCCAGCTAAGCGGGCTTCTCCCTCCACAGCTTCTAGGTCTCCTCCTCGGCTCCAATCTCCTTGCTTCTCCCCAGGACCCGAGGAGGAGGAGGCCCGATCTCCATTGAGGTCATCGAGGCGGCATTCCAGGCCTGCCTCGGTGGCCTCATCGAGATCAACTTTCAGTATGTCAGATGCAGACTTGGACCGGATGATGCGAAGGTTCATCCAGGCCCAGCTGCAGATGGTAGCTTGCTCTGGGGGCTCGACACCTTTTTTTGCTCCAATTGCTCCTTTTCCGACCCGCTACCCTGGTTTGGAGCGTTCGGAGCCGGGGGTGGGTCGGCGCCGACAGTACTTGGTACTTCGGATCCGACCCTGCCCTCGAGTCTGTCGGATCTGACCTCTCGGAGCCGTGGGCCAAGCTTCGGATCCAAGGGATTCAGTGTGCCTTTGGCTCCGTCCAGGTCGCGGAGCACACTGGTCCTTCGGATCCGATGGTCTCGGCGCCGGCTCCGATCCCTTCATCGGATCAGAGTGGGAGTCTGCTCTCGGAGCTCAGGGAGAGAGGATGTTCTTCGTGTTTCACTGTTGCAGTCATAACTGTAGGGTGCTCCTGCCGGCAGGCAGCCCGAGGTCAGCCAGAATCCCAAAGTCTGGGTCTGGCGTCGGCTGTATAAGCTAGTATCCTGACGTCAGTACGCCTTGGTACATAGCCCTCAGCCGACGCCATCTTCTCCAGTCTTTCTTGCCGTGCGGTGGAAAGCAGCTCTCAAAACGTTGGTTGGCGATTTTCGAACAGCGTATTTGGTTGTTGTCGGTCCGAAGTTCTTACTTCTCTTCTCAAAGCTAAGTACCCGTTAGAATCTTTTCTTGTTCCTCCGATGTCAGAAAAAGTTAATAATTGTATAGCGTGTGGAAACAAATACCTCATAAAGATTTCCACTCTTACTGTCTACCTTGCTTAGGCCCTGACCACGACGTTTCTTGTTGTCGGTTCTGTGCCAGGTTCAACTCTCGTACTATCAAGCGCAGGTACGATTGGGCTTTAAATTATTTTGGCAGACGCTTCAATTACAGAATGTCGTCGGACACTACCAGAGTTCAAAAGAAGCGCAAAGACAAAGACAGGCCTCCGAGGTCCAAACAGGACTCGTTGCAGCTGGAGCCAGCGTCCGGTTCGGCTGTCGTTAGTGAGGTGCTTTTGCAGCCCCTGTCGTCTGCCACTTCTGAACCGATGGCCGATACGGACTCCCATGGGGAGCCATCAAGGCCCACTATTTTAACTGCTGCAGGACCTTCGGACGTCGCTCCTTCAGATGGGTCCGGAACCGCTGTGCAGGTACCGGCTTCTGAGGGGGTTTTCAGGCCTACTCACATCACTATTTCAAAGGCAAAGTCAAAGACTCCTACTAAGTCTAAAGTTCCAGCTCAAGCTGCTTCTGAATCCACTCCCAAGACACAAAAACAATTATTGAGGATGGCTGAAGATTTGCTTACAATGATTAGGGGTTCTCACCCCCCTCCTGAGAAAAGGCCTCGACAGGATGTTACTCTGGATTCCTCTGACCAGGCTTCTGTATCTTCTGTTTCTTCCTCTGATCAGGACTATTCCTTTCCCCCTTATGAGGATTCGGATGCTGAGGATTCTTTGCCCTCTGCCTCTCCGCCTGAGGATTTTTCTTTTGGGGAAACCTTGCATGAGATGAGGGAACATTTTCATTGGGAAGGACAGGAATATTCTGCTTCCAAGAGGCTTAGAGAATTTCTTCTTCTTCCTCAGCATAGGCCTTTAGCTATCCCTCCTCTCTTGGATATTGTAGATGATGCATTTTCTGAGGCTAATCTGAATTCCTGATTCCATGCCTCCTGCTCCTTCTAAGCCTGATAGATTTTATAGGGTTCCTGACTCTCATTTATTTTTATTTAAAAACCCTTCTGCGGATCCTGAAACTATTTCTCAGGGCTCTAAGGCTGCTAAGGTTGCTACTTCTAAAAATCCTATTCCCTCTGAGAAGGATTCTCGTGCTTTAGACAGGTGGGGAAAAAAGGTATATACTTCTGCTACCCTGTCTGTAAGGGCTTTAAATTGCCAGTTTCATATGTTTAAATATCAGCAATTTCTTTTGTCTGTTTTAAAGCAAAAGCTCGCTTCCCTTCCTGCTTGTGCAGAGGATAAGGAACTTCAGGATGTTTTGCATGCTACTGAACAGGTTAACAAGCATAGCTTACATTGTGGTTTTGATGCTTTGGATGCTTCTTGCAGGGCTGCTGCCTCTGGTACTGTGATTAGGAGACATGCCTGGCTTCGTGAACAAAGTTTACCTGAACAGGTTAAGGCTAAGTTATTAGATGCCCCTGTTCAACAAGATTTTCTTTTTGGTTCTAAGGCTGAGGAAGTTATTAAAAAGATGGAAGAAAAGGCTAAGTCCATGCAGACTGTAAAAGATTTCTTGCAAGTTCAGCCTCCTAGATTTTCCAGGAATTGGCCCTCTAAAAATTGGTCCTTTCCCACGTCTGACAGGCCTCAAAGGGGAAGATATAGGCGCTCCAGAGGTCGTGGTCAAGGCCAGACCTCTTACAGATCTAGACAATGGACTGCTTCTTCACCTAGAAGGGGAAGACAGATCCCAATCTCAAAGAAAGCAAACTCAAGGAGTCTCTCGGTTGGGCTCCAGGACCCCTGCAGCTGGAGGCGCCTCTCGGAGGAAAACTGTCTCTTTTTTACAGAAATTGGACTCATATTACCCAGGACAGATGGGTATTGGGCGTGATTTTAAAGATTACAAATTCCACTTTCACACTTTGCCAAGGACTCACGGTTGGCCAGATCTGCCAAAACTTCAATGGTCAGAGGCCTTAACTCAAGTGGATGCTCTTCTGGCCATGAGAGCCATAGAGCCTGTTCCACTCTCGGAAATGGGAAAGGGATTTTATTCAAGGCTGTTTCTGGTTCCCAGAAAACAAAACTCATGGAGACCTATTCTGGACCTTTCTGTGTTAAACACCTTTTTGGAAATTCCAAAGTTCAAGATGCTTACTCTGCAACAGCTAATTCCAATGCTCTCTCAGGATGCCTGGATGGTGACATTGGACTTAAAGGAAGCCTATTTGCATATCCCCATCAGACAAGAACGCAGGAAATTCCTCAGGTTCAAGGCAGGTTCGAGGCACTTTCAATTCTCTGTTCTGCCCTTTGGTTCATCTACTGCGCCTAGAGTCTTCACCAAGTGCCTGGCACCAGTAGTGGCTTACTGCAGACTTCAGGGGATCCAGATTTACCCCTATTTGGACGACTGCCTTATTCAGGCAGACAGCAAAGACCTTCTGCTTCAACATCTGGACTTTGTTCAACGTCTTCTCCTCCTACTGGGATTCTCAGTGAACATAAAAAAGTCACATTTGATCCCTTCTCAACAAATGGTATTCTTGGGAGCCCTCTTAAATACAACTTTACAAAGGGCCTACCTCACTCCAGAAAAACAAACTCAGCTGGCTTCTACTTTCAACACCTTGGCAACTCTATCTCAGCTCACTGCAAGGAAATTCCTGCAGGCTCTGGGCTACATGGCTTCCTGCATTCTGTTTATTCCAAATGCAAGGCTTCACATGAGAAAGCTTCAATGGTATCTGAAAAGTGTATGGTCACAGCATTACCACGATCTGGATATTCTGATTCCTCTGATCCCCTGCCTTCAGAAGGAGTTCCTCTGGTGGTCCAGGGCATGCACATTAAACGAAGGAAAACCTTTTCGTCTCCCTCAACCTACTCAAATCTTAACCACGGACGCCTCGGATTATGCTTGGGGAGCACACTTTCTAGACAATTGCCAGCAGGGAACCTGGACAAAGGACCATCTTCACTGGCACATCAATCTGAAGGAAATGTTGGCAGTTCAAAATGCCCTTTTAGCCTTCAAAAACCTTTTACAACCAGGGCCTCTGCTAATTCACACAGACAACACCACGGTCATGTGGTACATCAACAACCAGGGGGGTTCTCATTCATACCCCCTTTGCAGACTAGCGATGGGTTTATACACAGCTCTAAATTTGAATCTCCATCTCCAGGCTCAATTCATTCCAGGGAAACAATCTCTTAGCAGACAGCCTGAGCAGAAACATTTCAGATCCTCACGAATGGATGCTAGACACCAACTTGTTCAACAGGATTACTGCAGTTTGGGGATGTCCCCAGATAGATCTGTTTGCATCCCATCTCAATCATCAGCTGCCTCGCTTTTGCACCAGGTCCTTCCACAAAACAGCTTGGAGAGTGGATGCCCTGTCCTTCAGCTGGAGAAGCCTTTCAGCATATGCCTTTCCTCCTCTTCCTCTACTGCCTCGGGTACTACTGAAGATAAAACAGGACAAGCCCAAGTTCCTCATCTTGATTGCTCCAAATTGGCCTCAACAGTTTTGGTATCCAACCTTAAAGCTCCTGTTCTCGGGGCCTCCTTGGATTCTCCCACTGAACCCTTCGCTTCTGTCCCAGCATCAGGGTCAGTTACTACATTCCAATCTCAAGACCCTTTGCCTGGCAGCTTGGCTCTTCAAAGGAGTTTGATTTCCTCTAGTCTTCCCAAACAAGTTTTGGATGTTCTTTTGGAAGCTAGACGCCCTAGCACTAGGAAATCCTATGCCTCTAAATGGAAGAGGTTTTCTATTTGGATGCAGGACCGAGGCTCTGATTCTCAGGTTCCTGATCTCTCCTCTATTTTGCTTTACTTTTCGGAACTTTTATCTAAAGGACTTTCCTTTTCTTCCATTAAGATTCATGCTTCTGCTATCTCTGCGCATTTCAGTTCTGATCCTCCTGTTTTTTCACATCCTTTGGTGAAACAGTTCTTGAGAGGGGCTAAAAATTTGCGGCCTCCAAGGACCCCTCCTGTCCCTGCCTGGGATCTTAATTATGTTTTAGAAAAACTTACTTTGCCTCCTTTTGAGCCTGCTGCATCTTCAGATATTAAGTTTCTATCCTGGAAGACTGTTCTTTTGTTAGCATTGACCTCTGCCAGAAGGGTCTCAGAGTTGCAAGCTCTCATGGCTGTGGAACCATACCTTATTTTCCATCAGGACAGAGTATCCTTGAGGACCAATCCTACTTTCATGCCTAAGGTGATTTCGAAAGTGGCTTTAAATCAGACAATTCACCTTCCTACTTTCTTTCCAAATCCTCAAAATAAAGGGAAAGGATTTTGCATTCATTGGATGTGCACAGACAGTTACGATTTTACTTGGACAAGACTAAAGATTTCAGAAAGTCTAACCAATTGTTTGTTTCCTTTGCCTCCAGTTCTCTTGGAAAACCTATTTCTAAACAAACTATTTCCAAATGGATTGCTTATGGAATCAGATTTTGTTACACTCATCATGGGAAACAGTTTCCAGGGACCATTAGAAGTCATTCTACTAGAGCAGCTGCCACTTCTACAGCTTTCCTCGGAGGAGTCCCTACCAAGGATATCTTGGAAGCTGCCACTTGGAGTTCTGTGCATACTTTTTCCAAGCACTACAATCTCCCTTGTTTTCTAAGTCTAGGGCAGGCTTTGCCTCTGCTGTCTTGCAGGGTATTCTTGCCTCCCCTTCTATCTAAAGCCTCCTCCCCCTCTACACTGCTTTGGGATTCCACCCTACAGTTATGACTGCAACAGTGAAACACGAAGAACATAGTACAGTTGTGTACACCTACCATAAATGTAGATGTTCGAGTGTCTTCACTGTTGCAGTCTGGGTTTCCCTCCCTCCTATCCCCTCTGTTTATCTATCTTTTCCTTTTTTGTGGTGTATTTGTGTTTCCTTGTTGGATTCATTTTTGATTTGTTGGGGACTTCTGACATCTAGGGCAAGAAAGGCTGGAGAAGATGGCGTCGGCTGAGGGCTATGTACCAAGGCGTACTGACGTCAGGATACTAGCTTATACAGCCGACGCCGGACCCAGACTTTGGGATTCTGGCCGACCTCAGGCTGCCTGCTGGCAGGAGCACCCTACAGTTATGACTGCAACAGTGAAGACACTCTAACATCTACATTTATGGTAGGTGTACACAACTGTACTTTCCCCCTTGGCCTTTGATGTAGTGGAGAGGTCTCTGTCGAGAGCATCCGGACTCCCGGCCCTTGTCTCGGCTCCACCCTGCACTCCCTGTCTGCTGGGCCAGGCTTCCATCACCCGGCCACAGAGACAGCTTGCTTCGATGTCCCAGGTTGTTCCATTGGAACAGGATGTTGCTGGTGAGACCTCCTCGGACAGCCCCCCCAAGGAAGTGCCTCGCAAGCATAAGTGCAAGAGGAGGCACGTGGACTCCCCTGAGTCCTTAACTGAGGACACGGACTTGGATGAAGGGGAAGGCTCCCCAAGATCACCCCCTGAGGATGTCTCCTTTGGAGACATCATGGAAATGCTTAGGCTCAGAGGTGGGTGGTCTGCCCCCAAGGCTTCCTCCGACGAGTCCATGCTTCTGGAGGCATTCGAAGCAGGCCCATCTACCTCTTGGGTGTCCCCTCCGGCCGACCCCCTGGTGGACCTTACCACCAGGGTGTGGAAGGACCCGGACACCGTGGAGACCTGTCCCAAAACGCCCGGACAGGTTACTGAGCCCCCCCCGGCAGACCAGTCACACTGGAGCAAGGGTCCCCCCATAGATGCCATGTTGACTGCGGCAGCCACGAAGAGGGAACTAGCTCAGGAGAGCCCCTCAGTCCATCCACCGAGCAAGGAGTCCCGCTCGATGGATCGCTTAGGGAAGCGAGTTTTTAGTTCAGCGACCTTTTTGGTGAGGTCTCTGAACTATATGGCACACGTCATCAGGATGCAGCAGGATCTTATCAAAGAATACGCTGCCTCCACCCCCCAAGTCCATGTCGGAGGACAAACAGTTGTACTCCACCCGAATGGCCACTCTGAGATCTATTTCAAATACCTCTATGCGGCTATTGTCCCATGCCACCGAGGGAGCCGCTAGAGCTAGCGGAGCAGGCCTAGTCATGAGACATCAGGCCTGGCTCCATCATTGTGACTTTGCGGTGCCTTTTAAAGCGTCCTTTGCGAACGCCCCTTTCGATAGTTCTGCCCTGTTTGGCAAAACGGTTCGCAAGACACTAGTCCAGAGCGAGAAGGACGGGAAGACTGTCTGCCGTCTGAGTCCGCTTCTGTGCTCCCCAGCGGTCCTTTTCGAAGAACCAAAAGGGTCAGAAGAAGATGTGGTTCCGGAAATCTCAACACTACCAACCCGCTCTGGACAACCAGTCCTTCCGTGGCAGAGGAGGACAGGGAGGACGCCGCCCCAGGGGCAGAGGGGCTCTAAGGAACTTTGGGTCCAGAGAACCTTTCTCTGACTGGCCCACGCAGCAGCCCTGAAGGGTTGCCCGGCTGCTCCACTCTGGAGGCAGTCGGGGGGGCGCTTCTTGGAGCACCTAGCATCATGGGAGTCCATCATGACAGACTGCTGGGTGCTTAGAATTATATCCAGAGGGTACAAAATTCCATTACTTCATGTCCCCAAATTCAAGAACCTCCCCGATGTACCACCCGATCAGAGGGAGGCTACAGCCGCAGAGATTCAGCAGCTGCTAGACAAGAGCCATCCAGCCCGTCCCCCAAGATCAAATCGGATTAGAGTTCTACTCCAGGTTCTTTTTGGTGCCAAAAAAGACGGGGGGCTCGAGACCAATTCTAGACCTGTCCCATTTAAACCTGTCTGTAACCAAGGAAAAATTCCGAATGGTCACTCTTCAATCTATTCTCCCTCTTCTAAGGGAGAAAGATTTGATGTGCTCTATAGACCTCAAGGATGCGTACTACCACATTCTAATGGACAGACGATCCAGGAGGTTTCTCCGCTTCCGGCTGGGAGCCAGTCACTACCAGTTCAGGGTCCTTCCCTTTGGCTTCACCACAGCCCCCAGGGTGTTCACCAAGGTGTTAGCAGTGGTAGCGGCCCACCTGAGACTCCAGGGAATGCAGGTCTTCCCGTACCTGGATGACTGGCTCCTGACTGCCCCAACAAGGCATCTACTTTGCTCAGCCAGAGATTTCTTTCTCCGCCTTGTCCCCCAATTAGGCATCACCATCAATGCCGACAAATCTTTTCTGGCCCCGACACAAGTCATAGAATTTATAGGAGCCAGAATAGACACCAGAGATCTACGAGCCTTCCTGACGTCGGAACGACTACAGAATTTGCAACTTCATGTGCGGGCCATCCTCCAGTCAAAAGCACCATTGGCGGAATTGGTCCTGAGGGCGCTGGGCTCCATGGCGGCAGCGAACGCTCCTTCCATGCGCCCATCTGAACATGAGGGTACTGCAGTGGACCCTTCTAGTACAATGGTCCTTTCTGTCCTTTCCTCTCCATCACCCCATCGCCATCAGCAAGGCTTGCAGGAGGGTCCTAGTATGGTGGCTTCATGCTCCGGATCTCCATATGGGCTGACCCTTCTGCACCTCTCCCCCTCTCGCCACGGTGACCACGGACGCCTCCCGCCTCAGGTGGGGGGGCATTATTCAGGCAGGACCGTCCAAGGCACGTGGAACGATAGAGACCTCCCTGCACATCAACGTTCTGGAGATGAGAGCGGTGCTGTACTCGTTGCAAGCACTTCAGAATCTCCTCCCCGTAGGAACTATTGCAATTCAGTCGGACAACATGACTGTTGTCTGGTACATCACCAAACAGGGGGGAACCAGGTCTTACCCTCTATGCCGCGAAGCCATGAGAGTGTGGGAATGGGTGATTTCCACCAACCGCTTTCTGATTGCAAAGCACATTCCGGGGCGGTCTAACATCCTAGTGGACAAACTCAGCCGCACCCTTCTTACCCCTTACGAGTGGTCTCTCAACCCACTAGTAGCGAAGCAGATATTCGCAATATGGGGGCAACCCTGCTGCAATCTTTTTGCCTCTCCCTCAAACACCAAATGCGACAATTTCTTCGCTCTGATTCCCCCTCCAGGGGAAACTCCAAGAGACACTCTGGTGCATGCTTGGCCGCCCGGTCTACTTTATGCCTATCCTCCTCTACCCCCTGATGCTGCAGCTCTTACAGAAAGCCTCGTTGTTGGGGAGCAGGATGATCCTCATTGCCCCATTCTGGCCTCGGCAAATTTGGTTCCCTTACCTGTGGTCTCACCTAGTGAATCCCCCCTGGATTCTGGATCCCAGTCCGGATCTAATCTCCCATCCGTCGGGCTTGCCGACCCCAAATCTGGACAGTCTGAAGCTGACTGCTTGGTTGCTCCAGTTCCACTCCTAGTTAGGACTCCCGGTAACTCTTCACCAGTCAAAGCCATCCTCGTGGCAGCGCATAAACCTTCCACCAGGAAAGTGTACCGCAGTAAATGGAAACGTTTCTCCGTCTGGGCGGAGCATCATAATCTAGATCCCTTTACGGCTTCCCTTCCATCCATACTAGACTTCCTAACCGAACTTTTTCAGAAAAGCTCTAGTTGCTCAACTGTCAAAGTACAATTGGCTGCCATCTCCCATTACCATGTGGGACATGACACAGGGCCCTTTATGTCGGCTAAATTGTGTAAAACCTTTCTCAAGGGCATCTTTTTGCTTAGAGCCCCTATAAAAGAAGCCGTACCTCCTTGGGATCTTTCACTAGTTCTTCAAGCCCTGACTGCTCCATTTGAACCTGCCGCTTCAGTGGATCTCAAATACTTGTCCTGGAAAACAGCATTCCTTGTAGCCATTATTTCAGTGAAAAGAGTTTCGGAGCTTCAAGCTCTTTCTGTGAAACCTCCTTACTTGATCTTTCATCGGGACAGAGTGTGCCTCAGGACAAATCCCTCCTTCCTTCCCAAAATAGCATCAGAAACCAATATAAATCAATCCATAAATCTACCGGTCTTCTTTCCTAAATATCAGAATAAAGGAGAGTACAAGCTGCATTCATTAGATGTTCATAGGCAGCTGCGTTTTTATACTCATAGAACCGCTGTTCACAGGCAGTCTGACCAGCTGTTCATTTCCTTTGCCAAATTTAATTTGGGGAAAGCAGTATCAAAAATCCCCTTGTCACGCTGGATTTCCCAATGTATTCTTTTAGCGTACCAAGCTTCTGGGAGACCTGCACCTGAAGGAGTTCGCGCACATTCCACTCGTTCCATCTCTACTTCTGCGGCCTTCAAATCTAGAGTTTTGTTGGATGATATTTGTTCGGCAGCCACTTGGGCCTCATCTCATACCTTTATTAACCACTACAAACTGGACGTAATTTCTAGAGGGAGCGCATCCTTTGGCTCTGCGGTGCTCCGCAATATCCTTCCATGATGGCCACCCAAGATTCAGGTAGCTGGGGACTCAGTCCTACAGGTTGCTGACAAATGAAGTCCCTACTTCAGATTAAGAAGTTATGTACTCGCCATAACGTTCCATCTGAGTAGGTGGCTTCATTTGTCTGCAACCACCCCCCCCCCCCTCCTTCCCTCTGGCCTTCAAAATGGATCTATGTGAGTTGTTTGATTGGAATACCCTTTTTGGGTATCTATAGAGGGGCAAACTTGATCTGAGGTCATGGAGGGTTGACAGGGGATTATGGGTGAGGGAAGGAGTAGGAGCTTGGATCTATTAGCTATGAAACAAGTTGCCGGCTCTGATCCGATATCTGATCCAAGACCCACCGGTTGCAGACAAATGAAGCCACCTACTCAGATGGAACGTTATGGTGAGTACATAACTTCTTATTTTCCATCAGGACAGGGGTTCTCTAAGGACAAACCCGACATTTATGCCTACGGTAGAGGCCAGCGTGACTCTTAACCAAACCATACATTTGCCTACCTTTTATCCAAACCCACAGAATAAGGGGGAGAGACTTCTGTGTACTTTGGACATACACAGACAGCTACGCTTTTACTTGGACAAGACTAAAGACTGAGCAACTCTTAGTGGCATACGCTGCAGGTTCCTAAGGAAAAGCCATTTCAAAGCAGACTATTTCAAAATGGATAGGCCACTGCATTCGTTTCTGCTGTTCACAGCATGGCAAATCAGTGCCCAAGGGCATTAGGCCACATTCTACCAGAGCAGCAGCCACTTCAGCAGCCTTCCTCAGAGGAGTACCAACCAAGGATATTTTGGAGGCTGCAACATGGACTTCAGTGCGCACTTTTACAAAGCATTACCATTTACCTCTCTACTCTAAATCCAGAGCAGACTTTGCCACTGCAGTTCTGCAGGGCCTCATAGCCACTCCAAACTCTATTTAGGCCCAGCCGCCCAACCTCAGCTTTGGGATTCAACCCAAGTGTAATGACTGCAACAGTGAAACATGATGAACATAGTACAGTTGTGTACCTACCATAAATGTAGATGTTAGTGTATTCACTGTTGCAATCCAGGTTACCCTCCCACCATCCCCCTTTTTCTTTGCTGGGACTTATCTGTACCTATCTATTCTATACAACCTATGTGGTGTATTTGCTTGTAGATAAAGGTTATGCGCATGCTTTATGATCATACTTTTTACAGCCTACCCTTTTGGAGACACCTGACATCTGGGGCAAGAAAAACTGAAGAAAATGGCGTCTGCTGCATCTTTTATACCCCTGGCGCACTGACGTCAGCGAAGAGGCGACAGCAACAGACGCCGGACCAGGACTTTGGAATTCAAGCCAACTGCAGGTAGCCTGCCAGCAGGGTAACCCTAGTGTAATGACTGCAACAGTGAATACACTCGAACATGTACATTTATGGTAGGTACACAACTGTACTTTCTGAAGTGACAGCAACCGACGGAGAAATACTAAGCCTCTGGTATTCGGGCTGGCTGATGGCTACCATGGCAGGGATAACCCATATGTGATGACTGCAACAGTGAATACAATCGAACATCTACATTTATGGGAAGTGTACACAACTGTACTTTGTGGCTCCCCTAGAAAGATTCTCATCCATCAAAATCCTTTGGTGCACCATTTCTCTGAGTTGTATTTCTGTTTTGGATCAACAGATGTCCCTTGTCACCACTGTCAAAAGTTCTGGAATGATCACAAGTCACAACCAGTCAAGAACTTCCTTTTGTAGTTGTGTTTTCTGTTTTCTCCGTGATCATAGCTGCCTTGTTAATGCTTGGGGAACATGCAAGGAAACCTAAAGGTGTACATGGAACTGACCCAGCAGAATCCAGTCTGAGCACATAAAAAAGGTAGTTATAATGTGCACACTGCAGGTTTTCACACAAGATCACTGCTTTATCCAGGCACCCTTCAGTCGCATACTATATGGTCTACAAGATCTTGATTTTCTAATTTACAAAACCGATTTCATCATATATGATATTACAAAACAGTTTTCTGTAGGATATAAAAGATTGCATCAGTATTTAAGTAAACTATTCTTTTTCAAGGAAAACTCAGAATTGCCAGAATATCAAACCAGTGACTTTACAGGTAGCCAAGTCATTTTACACTCTTGTAAATGGAGGACTTCGCCTTACACTTCCTGACTTTGTCACTGTTGAGGTTGCTACAAGTCAGAAAAGGCACAGTAATGTAAGAAAAACAAAAACACAGCTTGCAGTGAGTTCATGTGGCTGTGATCCTGGAGAAGTGGTTAAAAAAAAAAAAAAAAACTGAGCTAATGTAAATTGCTATACACCATAAAAAGCAACTATACTGAGCATAAAACACATTTGAGAAAAGTACAGTTTTGTATCTACCATAAATGTAGATGTTCGAGTGCATACCCTGCTGCAGTCATCACACTTGGGTTATCCTGCCGTCAGGCGGTCCCGCAGTCTGCCCGAATTCCAAAGTCTTGGTCCGGCATCGGTTGCTGTCGATATATATATATATATATATGAAAAAATAAAACAAAACCCTTAGGCACAAGCAAATACACCACAGAAGTAGTATAGGCTAGAGTGGTAGAGATAAGTTCAGCTAGTTCAGAGGGGATGGAGGGAGGGTAACCTGGACTGCAGCAGGGTATACATTCGAACATCTACATTTATGGTAGGTACAAAACTGTACTATGTTCGTGTTACCCTGCTGCAGTCATCAAACTTGGGTAGAATCCCAAAGCTAAGGAAGGGAGGTGGAGTCAAACAGGGTTAGAGGAGGCTAGAAGGCCCTGAAAAACTGCAGTGGCGAAGCCAGCTCTAGTCTTAGAGTAAAGTGGTAAGTGGTAATGTTTGGTGAAGGTGTGTACTGAACTTCAAGTTGAAACGTCCAGAATATCTGTGGTTGGCACCCCCCTGAGGAAGGCTGTAGATGTAGCTGCTGCCCTGGTAGAGTGGGGCCTTATGCTAGCAGGAATTGGTTTTCCATGGTGGGTGTAGCAAAAATGTATGCAATGTCCTATCCATTTGGAAATGGTCTGTTTTGAGATAGCCTTTCCTTGTGATGCTGTAGCATAGGATACAAAAAGCTGGTCAGATTTTCTGAAAACCTTAGTTTTATCCAAGTAGTAACGTAGCTGCCTGTGATTGTCCAAGGAATGCAGGAGTCTTTCTCCTTCTTTCTGTGGATTTGGAAAGAAGGTGGGTAAATGGATGGTTTGATTTAGAGCCACACTGGATACCACCTTAGGCATAAAGGAGGAGTTAGTTCGTAGAGAAACTCTGTCTTGATGAAAAATGAGGAAAGGCTCTACTGCCATTAGTGCCTGAAGCTCTGAAATTCTTCTAGCTGAAGTAATTGCTAGCAGCAGGGCAGTCTTCCATGATATAAACTTTAAGTCAGCTGAGAAAGCTGGCTCAAAAGGAGATGGCGTGAGTTTTTCCACAACAAAGTTGAAGTCCCAGGTAGGTGTTGGTGCTCTCCTGGGAGGCCTAATGTTTTTGGCCCCTCTGAGAAACTGCCTTAGGAGTGGATGTGAAAATAAGGGAGGATCCGTGTTGTAGTGAGCAGAAATAGCTGAGGCGTGGATTTTAATAGATGAAAAAGAAAGCCCTTTGTGTAACATCTCAGTTAAATATTGCAGAATCTGAGGTATGTTAGGCTGAAGGGAATGTTGGCCTTTTAGCTTGGTTCCAGGTGCAAAACCTTTTCCATTTGTCTGAGTAGGCTTTCCTGGTGCTGGGCCTCCTGGCCTCCAGAATAACATCCATAATAGCTTGTGAGAGAGGAGCTGGCTGGTTGCTTAGGTGATTTGCCATGCAGCCAAGTTTAAGGTTTTGAGCTGGCTGTGTAGAATCTGATTGTCTTGCTGTGTGAGCAGGTGGGTAATTTGTGGTAGAATCCATGGTGGGCCCTGGGCCATATTCCTTAATAGTGGGTACCAGTGCTGGCGTGGCCAGTCTGGGGCAATGAGTATCATTTGGAGTCTCTCCATCCTGACTTTCAGTAGCACCTTTGTGAGAAGGGGTAATGGAGGAAAGGCATATGCTGTTAGCATTTTCCAACTGAATGAGAGTGCATCCACTTTCCAAGCTTGATGGTGAAAAGTCCTTGTGTAAAATTTTGTTAGCTGATAGTTTTGAGAGCTGGCAAACAGATCTATGTCTGGGAGCCCCCATTTTTGAGCTATCATTGCAAATACTTGTGGATCCAGATGTTCTTCATCTCACATTGCTGCAGTCCTTACATATGGGTAGTCCGCTGTCCTCGGTTGGCCCGAATACCAAAGTATAAGGCTGACGTCGGTCAAGGCGCTTAACACTGACATCAGGACGTCAGGGTACAAAAGCGCATGACCGACGTCATTTCCTCAGTCTTTTTTGCCGCATGGTCCGATGCAGAAGCAGCGTTGCAAGTGCCGTTGGCGTTCTGAAATTTTTCAATCGGAGTTTCAGACCGAATCCAAGTTGGCTAGAATATTTTGGTTTTTTCTTGCCTCAGTGTTTTACCGGATGTCAGAAAAAGTGAATAACTGTATTTCTTGTGGGAAACAGATACCGCATAGATTATCATTCTTTGTGTATTCCTTGTCTGGGGCCTGAGCACGGCGTTGTTGGGTGTCGCTTTTGTGCTAGGTTCAATAAACGCACTATTGCGGAGGTTAGATTGTGCTAGGCTGGTCTTTGGGAAACGGTGCAATTATAATATGCCGTCGGATTCTCTGGCGCGAAGCGCAAAGACAAAGCAGTTAAACCCAGGCAAGATGAGTCGTCCGTTCGGACGCCGGTTCTTTAGAGGCTTCAGTGGAACCGGTGGTTCCGACGGAGACCTCTGGAGTCTCAGGGGAGACTTTGATTTTGCAGGAGGTGGTCTCTCAGGAGACAGGTCAGGCTGAAGGGGCTTCTCAAGTTACTGTACTCCCTCCCTTCCTAGGGTGGTTAGGCCTTCTCCTTCTGTCTCCAAGGCTTCTCCCAGAGGCAGGCCAGTTTTAGCTTCTGTTGGTGTCACTCCTAGTTCAGCAGGGTCTGTGCCTAAGAAGCACATGCTTAAAATGGCAGAAGATTTGATTACTCTGATTAGAGGTTCTTTGCCCCCTCCTGATAAGAGGCCTAGGGTGGAGCCAGAGTTGGGAAGTTTTGAGCAGGCTTGGATGTTTCAGAGTCTTCAGCTGAAGACCTGCAGGAGTACTCTCCTTATTCTGATTCTGATGCAGATGATTCCACTCCTTCTGCTTCTCCTCCAGAGGATTTTTCTTTTTCAGAGACACTTCATTCTATGAGGGAACATTTTAAGTGGGAAGGTCAGGACTTCTCTGATTCTCGGAAAAGGCTTAGGGAATTTTTGCTGTTACCCCAGCATAGGCCCTTGGCTATACCCCCTGTTCTGGATGTTGTGGAAGATGTGTTTGCAGAGGCTTCTCTTAATCCTGATTCTTTGCCTCCTGCTCCTGTTAAACCGGATAGGTATTACAGGGTGCCTGAGGCTCATAAATATCTTTATAAGAGTTCTAGGGCAGACCCAGAAACTATTAGTCAGGGACCTAAGGGTGTCAAGGCCTCTGTTGTAAAAAATCCAGTTCCTCTAGATAAAGAAGCCAGAGCTTTGGATAGATGGGGAAAAAAGGTCTATACATCTTCTACCTTAGCTATGAGGGCCTTGAATTGCCAGTTTCATATGTTGAAATATCAACGTTTCTTTCTCAATTGAAGTCTAAGGTGGATGCTCTGGCGGAAGGCATTGAGTGTAAAGAATTACAAGATTTGGTGCATGTCTCTGAACAGGTGGGTAAGCATTCATTACAGTGTGGTTTTGATGCTGTGCAGGCCTCGTCTAGGGTGGCTGCCACTGGCTCAGTTCTTCGCAGGCACGCCTGGCTGAAGGATCAGAATTTATCTGACCATGTTAAGACAAGGATTTTGGATGCTCCTTTGCAGTCTGATGTGTTGTTTGGTTCACCTGTGGAGTCAGTCTTGAAGAAAATGGAAGACAAGGCTAAGTCTATGCAGGCTGTTAAAGATTTTTGCAAGTTCAGCCTCCGAAGTTTAGTAGGAATTGGCCTGCTAAGGGTGGACGTATCCTTCTTATGATTCTCAGTCTAGGGGTAGATCTAGGCGTGGTAGGGGAGAGCTCAGAGTTCTTTCAGGCCTAGAACAGGAGTTCACCTGCACAATCTTGGTGAGGGCAGGGGCCAGTCCTTTCGTAAACAGGCCCAATGACCTACCTTTCAGCTGCCAGATCCTTCTTGCCTGGCAGCACCTTTGGGAGGAAGGTTAGCAGTCTTCAAGGAAAATTGGATGTTGATTACCCAGGACAAATGGGTATTGGATATCATACACCAGGGTTACAAGTTTTATTTCCATACCTTGCCTCCTTTCAAAGGCATGCCGGACATTCCTCCTCAGCAAAGACTAGAGGCTCACAAACAAATTTCTCTGCTACTTCAAATAGGGGCCATACAACCGGTCCCTCTGCCAGAAGTGGGCCTAGGATTTTATTCTCGCCTGTTTCTAGTACCAAAGAAAGGAAACACGTGGAGACCAATTCTGGATTTATCTATCCTCAACACATATCTGGACATTCCCAAGTTCAAAATGTTGACGTTACAACAGCTTTTACCTCTGCTAGGCAAAGATCACTGGATGGTGACTCTGGATCTCAAGGAGGCTTACCTTCATGTTCCTATCAGGCCCAGTTGCAGGAAGTATCTGCGGCTGGGACTTCACATTATCAGTTCTCTGCATTGCCCTTTGGCTTATCTACTGCCCAGAGTATTCACGAAGGTTCTGGCTCCAGTGGTAGCTTTCTTCAGGCTAAGAGGAATACAAATCTATCCTTATTTGGACGATTGCCTGATTGTGGCCCAAGAAAAGGACGAACTTCTTCATCTACAGTATGTGATGGCAGTGTTAAGATGCCTGGGGTATTCTGTGAACGAAATAAAGTCCAGTCTAGTACCCTCTCAGGACATGTGCTTTCTGGGTGTGAGACTGAATACAGCATCCCAGATGGCCTTTTTGACCCCGGACAAACAAAAGAATCTTTCTCTTTACTTCCACCAATTGTCTCGTCAGTCCAGGCTGACCGCAAGGACAGTCCTTCAAGCCTTGGGGTTCATGGCATCTTGTATTCTGGTACTTCCCAATGCCAAACTGCATATGAGGAAGCTACAATGGTATCTCAAGAATGTATGGACACAGCACTGCCAAGATTTGGACACTGTCATTCAGATAATACCTTGCATTCAAAAGGAGTTTTTGTGGTGGGCTCAGGAATGTCACCTAAACAAGGGACTCTCTGTGACCCGGCCAGAGGCGAGTCAGATTTTAACGACAGATGCCTCAGACAAAGCTTGGGAGCTCATCTAAACGGAAAATGGGTACAAGACACGTGGCCTGCCAGACTTCAACATCTACATATCAACTTGAAGGAGATGTTAGCAGTCCAATTTGCATTGATAGCTTTCAAGGATTTACTTCTTCCAGGGCAGGTGTTGATTCAAACAGACAACACAACTGTCATGTGGTACATCAACAAGCAAGGGGACGCATTCTTATCCTCTGTGCAGACAAGCAATGATTTTGTGGGAGACTGCTCTCAGTTTACAGCTAAATCTTCAGGCAAGGTTTCTGCCAGGAGCACAGAACTCCTTAGCAGATGTGTTGAGCAGACATATTATGGATCCCCACGAGTGGAAATTGGATCCTCATGTATTTCAGAGATTGACAGTGTTATGGGGAACTCCAGACATAGATCTGTTCGCTTCTCCACTAAATTACCAGCTGCCAAAGTTTTGCACAAAAGGTTTCATCCCACAGCTTGGAAAATGGATGCTCTCTCATTCAATTGGAGCAATCTTCACGTGTATGCCTTTCCACCTCTGCCTCTCCTCCCAAAGGTGCTCCTGAAGGTCAGACAGGACAAGCCAAACATGATTTTAATAGCTCCAGATTGGCCTCGACAGCACTGGTACCCATTACTGAGAAGTCTGGGAGCCTCCATGGCCTTTGCCTTGATTCCTCACCTGCTGTCTCAGGAGAACAGTCATTTGCTCAATGTCAAACTTCATTCTCTACATCTGACAGCCTGGCATATTCTGTTTTAAACCCTGGAGGGTCTCAGCTTCCACAACAAGTTTTGAATGTTATTTTGGAGGCCAGAAGGCCTAGTACAAGGAAAGTTAGATAAATGGAGGAGATTTTTATTTTGGAGTACAGCAAAGGACTTTGATGTTTCTAAACCTAATTTAAGTGTTGCACTTCAATACCTTACTGAGTTATTGGACAAAGGTTTGTCCTTCTCCTCTATAAAGGTTCATGCTGCAGCAATTTCTGCTCATTATGACTGTGACCCACCATTATTTTCTCAGCCTTTGTTTAAGCAATTCCTTAGAGGGCAAAGAGTATAAGACCCGAGCTCCTACTCCTGCTTGGGATCTCAATTTTGTGTTGGAGAAACTCACTCTACAACCTTTTGAGCCTGCAGCATCAGCAGAGTTGAAATATTTATCATGGAAGACTGCTTTTTTGTTGGCCATTACCTCTGTAGAAGGGTTTCTGAATTACAGGCCCTTATGGCAGTTTTTCCACAAGGACAGGGTGTCTTTTAACCCTTCTTTTATGCCTAAAGTGGTTTCTAGTGTGGCTTTAAACCAAACTATTCATTTGCCTACTTTTATGCAAACCCCAAAATAAAGGGAAAGATTTTGCACACTTTGGATATACACAGACAGTTGCGATATTATTTGAGCAGAACTAAAGGGTTTAGGCAGTCTCAGCAGTTGTTTGTTTCTTTTGCTTTGGGTTCTCAGGGCAAACCTGTTTCAAAACAAACTATTTCTAAGTGGATTGGATTTTGTATTGCTTTCTGTTATTCCCATCATGGTAAGGAGGTTCCAGCTGGGATTAGGCCTCATTCCACTAGGGCTACTGCCACTTCTACAGCGGTTTTAGGGGGGGTGGCTACTAAAGATATTTTGGAAGCAGCTACTTGGAGTTCAGTGCATACTTTCTCTAAGCATTACCACCTTCCACTTTACTCTAAATCTAGGGCTGGATTTGCCACTGCTATTTTACAGGGCATTTTGGCAGCGCCTAATGCTTTATAGTTTTGCCATCCTCCCTTACCTCTGCTTTGGGATTCTACCCATATGTAAGGACTGCAGCAATGTGAGATGAAGAACATAGTACAGTTTTGTACCTACCATAAATGTAGATGTTCAAGATCCACATTGCTGCAGTCCACTCTCCCTCCTTCCCTCTGTTGTTGAAGGTGGTGGTGTAGTTTGTGTTGTACATATTGTAAATATGGTTAGTGCGGGTGGTTGGTTAGTTTTGCTGGTTTTGGCTTTGGCCTTTCTTGTTAGGGCCTTCTGACATCTGGGGCAAGAAAAGACTGAGGAAATGACGTCGGTCATGCGCTTTTGTACCCTGACGTCCTGATGTCAGTGTTAAGCACCTTGACCGACGTCAGCCTTATACTTTGGTATTCGGGCCGACCGAGGACAGCGGACTACCCATATGTAAGGACTGCAGCAATGTGGATCTTCGAACATCTACATTTATGGTAGGTACAAAACTGTACTTTTCCACTCACTGGGATCCATGATGTTTCTGCTTAGGTCGTCTGCCAATGTGTTCTTTTTTCCTGGCATGAGTTGAGCTTGTAATTGAACTTGGTAAGCCAGTGCTGTGTTCCACAAGGTCATTGCTTGCCTGCACAGAGGGTAGGAGTGTGTACCCCCTTGTTTATGTACCACATTACTGTGGTGTTTTCTGTCCTTATGATAAGCTGTCCTGGATGTAAGAGGTCCTTGAAGGCTGTCAGAGCATTTTGTACAGCTAGCATTTCTTTTTTGATGTGCAGATTCCTTTGATCTGCAGTCCATATGCCTTGAACACACCATCCTGCCATGTGTGCCCCCCAGGCATAGTCCGATGCATCTGTTGTCAGTCTGCCTGGCTGCGGGTAGGGTGAAAGGCTGACCCTTGTTGAGGTGACATGCCTGTGACCACCATAGAAACTCATGTTGAAGACAGGGAATGAGAGGTATCATTGTTTCCTAGCTGTGGCTGTGTTGAGTCCATACGCTTTTTAGGTACCATTGTAATTTCCTCATATGCAGTTTTGCAAATGGTATTAGTAGTATGCAAGATGCCATGAAGCCCAAGGCCTGCAAAATTTTTCTTGCAGGGAGTTGGGTCTTTGTTGCCATTGTTCTGAAGTATTGAGTTAATTGTAGTTGTTTGTCTGGCGTCAGATAATAAGCCACCTGGGCCATTTTTTTCAAGCTGGCACCCAGGAATATCATAATTTGTGAGGGCACTAGTTTTGATTTCTTTTCGTTTACTGTGCATCCCAGGCAACTTAGATGTTTTACAAAAGCCAGGTGTAAGAGAATGTCCTTACTTTCTGCTTGGATGAGACAGTCGTCCAGGTATGGGTATATTTGAATTCCTCTGTCTGCAGTATGCAATTACTGGTGCCAGGCATTTTGTGAAGACCCTGGGTGCACTAGATAAGCCAAAGGGCAGTGCAGAGAATTGGTAATTGGTTGAACCTGCAATGAAACGGAGGTATCTTCTGCAATTTTGTCTGAGAGGGACATGCAGGTATGCCTCCTTGAGGTCCAACATTACTAGCCAAGTTTTCTTGCCCAACATGGGAAGAAGCTGCTGTAGTGTTAGCATCTTGAATTTGGGTACCTGCAAGAAGGTGTTTAAAATTGAAAGGTCCAGAAAGAGTCTCCAAGCATTGTCCTTTCTGGGGACTAGAAAGAGCCTTGAGTAAAATCCTTGGCCTTGCTCCTGTGTAGGTACCAGTTGAATGTCTCATGTCCATGAGAGCTGTAATTTGTTTTTGTGCTTCTGCCCATTGATTTTGTCAGGCTTGGCATTCCTTTTATCCTTGGGAAGGTGTGGAAATGGAATCTGTATCCGTGTGAAATAATGTTTAGGACCCATTTGTCCTTTGTGACGATGCGCCCAGATGTTCATCGTGTTTCACTGTTGCAGTCATGACTGTAGGGTTCTCCCCTGCCGGCAGGCAGTCCTCGGTCGGCCAGAATCCCAAAGTCTGGGTCCGGCGTCGGCTGTTCAGCCATGCTTCCTGACGTCAGAGCACCAGGAGTACAAAGTTGACAGCCGATGCCATGATGTCCTTCAAGGATGCATCTGCAGTCCTTACAAATGGGTTGTCCTGTCGTCAGGCAGCCCTTCGGTCGGCCGGATTCCAAAGTCTGGGTCTGGCCTCGGCTGGTGTCGCACTTCACCCGACGTCATAGCTGCAGTTATTCGGGTATAAAGGCATCAGCCGACGCCATTTTCCTCAGTCTTTCTTGCCGTGGCGCAAGCAGAAGCTGTTCGCAAGTGCCGGTCGGTCAGAACCAGAGATTACTACTACCGAATACTTCTACTACTACGAAGACTTCTAAAAGCTAAGTACCCGTTGGGGACTCTTTCTTGCCTCAGCCGATGTCAGAAAAAGTGAATAACTGTTTAACTTGTGGGAAACAAATACCTCATAAAGATTTCTACGCTTACTGCTTACCTTGTTTAGGCCCAGACCACGACGTAGCAGCTTGTCTAGCCTGTGCTTCTTTTAACCGACGGACGCTTAGACGTCGGTCTGAATTTGCTGAGGAGTTTTTCGGCCCCGATTTTGCTTACATTATGCCGTCGGATCCTCCGACTGCGCAAATATCTAAAAAGCGCAAGGAAAAGGACCGACACTCGCGGTCCGCGGTTTCGGCCGAAACCGCGGTTAAGCCAACCGCAAGTGTCTCAGTTTCGGCTGAAACCGAGCAAGCGGTTCTTCCTTCAGCCGAAAACTTTCCTCCTACCGAGGCCTCTTCCAACCTGGTGAAATCGGCTTCTGAAATCCCACCTGCTCTTGCAGTTTCTCAGGAATTATCTGACACTATCCCCTTGGATATTTCAACCCCTGCACGTGGAGCTGCTAGGCCACCTGCAACCATGTCCATTAAGGCCTTTGCCAGGGCTAAAGCAGCTAAAACTACTAAATCTGTGCCTGCTAAGACCCCCTCTCACAGGCCTAGCTCTAGTTCACAAATGCTTAGTCTAGCAGAGGATCTCATTTCTTTAATCCGGGGATCCCAACCTCACCCAGACAGGGCCTCTCGCCCACCTCCAGAGAAGAGGCCTAGAGCAGAGCCCCCTGAGCCAGTTTCTACAGATGATTCCTCTGATGATTCAGATAATACAAACCCTCCAGAGGGTCCTTTTTCCCCTTATGAAGACTCTGATGCTGAAGAGTCCATTCCTTCTGCCTCTCCGCCTGAGGAATTTTCCTTTGGGGAAACCTTGCATGCTATGAGGGAACAATTTCAGTGGCAGGGCCAGGATTTTTCAGACTCTAGAAAAAGGCTTAGAACTTTTCTGCATTTACCACAACATAGGCCTTTAGCCATACCTCCAGTTCTCTCTGTTGTAGATGATGCATTTAATGATGCTTGTACTGCTCCTGATTCACTACCCCCGGCCCCTGCTAAGCCCGATAGGTACTACAGGGTCCCGGACACGCATTATCATTTGTATAAGGCTCCTTTTGCAGATCCTGAGACCATCTCCCAGGGACCTAAGGCTGTAGCAGCTACCTCTGCCAAAAACCCCCTCCCCTCTGAAAGGGAAATCCAGGTCCTTAGAGAGATGGGGTAAAAAAGTTTACACTTCTGCTACTCTTTCAGCTAGGGCCTTGAACTGTCAATTCCACATGATCCAGTATCAAGAATTTATGCTAGACCAGTTAACCAAAAAACTGTCCTCAGATGAACCATTAGACAAAAAATCTGTTCAGGAAATGGTGCATAACATTCAGCAAGTCAGTAACCATTCCTTAAAATGCGGCTGTGATGCACTGGAGGCTTCCTTTAGATCAGCCATGACTGGCACAGTTATCAGGAGGCATGCATGGTTAAAAGAGCAGGCTTTACCAGACCATGTCAAATCAAAGCTACTAGATGCTCCCATGGACAAGATCAATTTGTTTGGCTCTCCTGCACAACAGGTGCTGAAGAAGATGGAAGAGAAGGCAAAATCTGTCCAAACAGTGAAAGATTTCTTACAGGTCCAACCTCCAAGGTTTAGCAGGAATTGGCCCTCCAAGAATTGGTCCTTTCCAGACTCCTCCAGAGCTCAGAGAGGCAGGAATAGACGTTCAAGAGGCAGAAGTCAATCCAGGGGTGCCTACAGGGGACGCCAGTGGCAGGGTAACAACCAGCGAGGTACAGACAGCCACCAACACTACTACAGGACAATCACAGTGACTTGGCTCTGGCACCGCCTACCAGGGAACAACTAGAAGCACCCTTAGGCAGGAAGCTAGCCTTATTTTCAGTAAACTGGCATTTCATCACAACAGACAAGTGGATTTTGCAGACAGTAGACCAAGGTTACAGGTTTCACTTCCATACTCTACCAGGGAAGAGAGGAATGCCAAACCTACCTCCAAATCAAAAGGCAGAAGCTCTAAAACAAATATCTCAATTATTAAGGATGAGAGCTGTAGAAAAGGTACCAAATATGGGGCAAGGACAGGGATTTTACTCCAGACTCTTCCTGGTACCAAGAAAAGAAAGCAAATGGAGACCTATTCTTGACCTGTCCGCTTTAAACACATTCCTCATTGTTCCAAAATTCAAAATGCTGACCCTACAGCAGCTTCTTCCCATGTTGGGCAAGGAGTCTTGGCTGGTAACTCTAGATCTCAAGGAGGCATACCTGCACGTCCCCATACGACCAAATTGCAGAAGATACCTCAGATTTCTTGCAGGATCAGAGCATTATCAATTCTCAGCATTGCCCTTTGGCTTATCTACTGCGCCCAGAGTGTTCACGAAATGCCTGGCATCAGTAATTGCTCATTGCAGGCTTCAGGGAATCCAAATTTACCCTTACCTGGACGACTGCCTGATACAAGCGGACAACAAAAACAAGCTAGCAGAAGACTTGAAAAGGGTCATTTATCTACTACAAGCCCTGGGATATACAGTCAATATAAAAAAGTCAAGGCTGATACCATCCCAGAGGATAACCTTTTTGGGTGCAGAGCTGGACACATCGAAACAAATGGCATTCCTAACAGTAGAAAAACAGGAACAACTCCCTCTCTACTTCTTGGCATTAACAAAGCAGAATCATCTAACAGCAAGAACAGTCCTGCAAGCCTTGGGCTTCATGGCATCCTGCATAATATTGGTTCCACATGCCAGACTGCATATGAGAGTTACAATGGTACCTAAGGAATTTATGGTCTCAGCACAAGCACAGCCTAGAAACCCAAATTCCAATAATCCCATGCCTGAAGCAAGAATTCCAATGGTGGGCTCAGGCCTGTCAATCAAACAAAGGATTGCCCTTCCACAGCACTCAACCAAGCCAAACCATCACAACGGACGCCTCAGACCTCGGGTGGGGGGGCCCACATGCTGGACAAGTGCATACAAGGTTTATGGACTCAAGACCAGCTGCGCCTACACATAAATCAAAAGGAAATGCTGGCAGTAAAACTGGCAATTCAGACATTCAGACCATTTCTTCGACAAGGTCAACTGTTGATAAGGACAGACAACACCACAGTTATGTGGTACATCAACAAACAGGGAGGCACACATTCGTACCCTCTATGCCGGATGGCACTGGACCTCTGGAATTTGGCCCTGAGCTTCAACATTCAGTTGCAAGCAATTTTTGTACCAGGAAAAGAAAACATCCTAGCAGACATACTAAGCAGAACTACCACGGATGCCCACGAATGGATGCTGCATCCGGACATCTTCAAAACCATTACAAGAAAATGGGGACTCCCAGAAATAGACTTATTTGCATCCCCACGCAATCACCAACTGAAGAAATTCTGCACAAGGACGTACCACCCACTTGCTTGGAAAGTGGACTCCCTATCCTTCAGTTGGAAAACCTGACAGCATATGCATTCCCACCACTTCCTTTGATGCACAAGGTGCTATTGAAGATCAAAGAGGACCGTCCAAGGATCATTCTGATAGCTCCAGACTGGCCAAGACAACATTGGTACCCATTACTGAGGAGCATGTCTCGGGAACAAATATGGCCCCTACCCCTAGTTCCCTTGCTGTTAACACAGAACAACTACAACACCCTGCATCCAAACCTGAAAACACTGCAACTGACTGCCTGGAACATTGCATAAGACCAATTAACCCAAATTTATCCCAAAGGGTTAAAGACATTATCTTGGAGGCTCGCAGGCCCTCAACAAGGAAAAATTATTCAGCAAAATGGATAAGATATCACATTTGGAGTACTGCAAAAGGAGAAAATGTGTCACTGGTAAACATAGCCAACATCCTGGAATACTTGGCAGAGCTCTTCCACAACGGCCTGTCCTATTCTTCCATTAAGATTCATGCATCAGCTATTTCAGCAGAATACGACTTGGATCCTCCAGTCTTCTCACATCCTCTGCTCAGGCAGTTTCTGAGAGGAATTAAAAATGTAAAACCACCTAGGAAACCACCATTACCAGCATGGGACTTGAACTTTGTGCTAGAAAAATTGACACGCCCTCCTTTCGAACCAGCAGCAACAGCAGAATTACAATACTTATCATGGAAAACTGCTTTCCTGCTTGCAATCACTTCAGCAAGAAGATTATCTGAGCTACAGGCATTAATGGCAGTACAGCCCTTCCTGATCTTCCATCAAGATAGTGTCCATGAGAACAAATCCTACTTTTATGCCTAAGGTGGTCTCCAGAGTATCTTTAAATCAGGCTATCCACCTACCTACATTCTTCCCCAACCCACAGAACAGGGGAGAAAGACTGTTGCATACCTTGGATGTACATAGACAATTACGCTACTACCTGGACAGGACCAAGGGCAATAGAAAGGCTGACCAGCTACTGGTAGCATATGCAACAGGAATGGAAGGAAAAGCAATTTCAAAACAGACAATCTCTAAGTGGATAGGAAATTGCATTAGATTTTGTTACTCCTACCATGGGAAGAAAACTCCAGAAAACATCAGGCCTCACTCTACAAGGGCTACAGCCACTACCACAGCTTTTCTATGAGGAGTGGCTACCAAAGACATTTTAGAGGCTGCTACTTGGAGCTCCGTGCATACATTTGCCAAGCATTATAATTTACCTTTATACTCTAGATCCCGAGCAGGTTTTGCCACTGCTGTTTTGCAAGGGATCTTAGCTACACCATAATTTATTTCTCCTCCTCCCCCAGTTTGGCTATGATATTCTACCCATTTGTAAGGACTGCAGATGCATCCTTGAAGGACATAGTACAGTTTTGTACCTACCATAAATGTAGATGTCCGATAGGAATGCATCTGCAGTCAGGATTACCCACCCTCCTTCCCCTCTGTGGTACTCCTAGGGTATTTGCCCATCTTGTAGCTAGCTGGGGGAATCTATTATGGTGTATTTGTTTGTATATATGTACATACATGCTTATTTTTTGTTTGCTCTCTACTATTTGGAATCATTTGCATTTATCCAAATTTAGCCTTCCTAGAGGGCACCTGGCATCTGGGGCAAGAAACACTGAGGAAAATGGTGTCGGCTGATGCCTTTATACCTGAATAACTGCAGCTATGACGGGTAAAGTGCGACACCAGCCGAGGCCAGACCCAGACTTTGGAATCCGGCCGACCGAAGGGCTGCTTGACGACAGGACAACCCATTTGTAAGGACTGCAGATGCATTCCATCGGACATCTACATTTATGGTAGGTACAAAACTGTACTTTCTCCAGTCTTTCTTGCCGTGCGGTGATAGCAGTTCGCATTTGCCGGTCGGCTGACTCCTGACAATTTTTGCTAAACGTACTTCAGTCCGAAGATTCTCTTCTCCTACTCAAAGCTAAGTACCCCATTGGGGAAACTTTTTTCTTGCTCCAGTCCGATGTCAGAAAAAGTTAATTGTATTTCATGTGGGAAGCAAATACCTCATAAGGATTTTCATTCTTACTGTATTCCTTGCTTAGGCCCTGACCACGACGTAGCTAGTTGTCGGTTTTGTGCTAGATTTAATCAACGTGCGATTAAACGAAGGTACGATTTTGCATTTCATTACTTCGGTAGGCGCTTTAATTACAAAATGTCATCGGATTCGGTTCCGGCTACCGGAGTTCACAAACGACGCAAGGATAAAGACAGGCCTCCGAGGTCCAAATCGGACGATTTTGTACAAGCAGAGCCAGCTTCAGGTTCGGCCGTCGTCAGTGAGGTGCTTTTGCAGCCCCTGTCATCGGCCATTTCGGAACCGATGGCCGAAACGGACTCCCACGAGGAGCCAACTAGGCCTTTGAATATTTCTGTTGCAGGACCTTCGGACAATGCTCCTTCGGATGGGTCCGGAGCCGCTGTGCAGGTACCGGCTTCCGAAGGGCTTTTCAGGCCTACTCAGCTTCTAATAAAGGCAAAGACAAAGGCATAGACTCCTTCCAAATCAGACTACAGCTCAGGCCTCTTCTGATCCGGCACCCAAGTCTCAGAAACAGTTACTTAAGATGGCAGAGGACTTACTGTGATTAGGGGTTCACATCCCCCTCCAGATAAAAGGCCAAGGCAGGAAGTGCATTATGACTCCTCTGTTCAGGCTTCTGTTTCTTCAGTTTCTTCTTCTGACCAGGAATATTCTTTCCCTCCTTATGAGGAGTCTGATGCTGAGGAATCCATTCCTTCAGCTTCTCCCCCTGAGGATTTCTCTTTTGGGGAAACTTTATATGAAATGAGGGAACATTTTCACTGGGAAGGACAGGAGTACTCGACAGGAGTACTCGGAATCTAAGAAAAGACTTGGGGATTTTCTTCTTCCCCAACATAGACCCCTGGCTATCCCTCCTATTTTGGATATTGTGGATGATCCCTTTTCGGAGGCTAACTTAACTCCGGACTCTTTTCCTCCAGCTCCTGTTAAGCCAGACAGATATTATAGGGTTCCTGATTCCCACCAGTTTTTATACAAGAATCCTACTGCTGATCCTGAAACCATTTCTCAGGGTCCTAAGGGGGTTAAGGCTGCTACTGCTAAAAAACCCATTCCCACTTAGAAGGATTCCAGATCTTTAGAAAGATGGGGCAACAAAGTGTACACTTCTGCTACTTTATCTGTTAGGGCTTTAAACTGTCAGTTTCATATGCTGAAATACCAGCAATTTCTTCTGTCTGTTTTGAAACAAAAGCTAACTTCCATTTCTGCCTGTACAAGTGATAAGGAATTACATGACTTATTGCATGCCACTGAACAAGTTGGGAAGCATGGTTTACACTGTGGATTTGATGCCTTGGAGGCTTCTTGTAGGGCTGCTGCCTCTGGTACAGTCATTAGAAGGCATGCTTGGTTAAAGGAACAAAACTTGCCAGATCAAGTAAAAGCTAAGTTATTGGATGCTCCTGTTGAGCATAATGTTTTGTTTGGACCTAAGGCTGAAGAGGTGATAAAAAAGATGGAGGACAAGGCAAAATCCATGCAAACGGTTAAAGATTTCTTACAAGTACAGCCACCCAGATTTAGTAGGAATTGGCCTACAAAAAATTGGTCCTTTCCCAATTCAGACAGGCCTCAGAGGGATAGATACAGACACTCCCGAGGAAGGCCTCAAACGCAAGCCTCTTATAGACCAAGACAGTGGACTGCTTCCACCCCTAGGGGAGGAGAGGACAGGTCGCAAGCTCATAGAAAACAGGCTCAATGACTCCCTCTGTTGGGCTGCAGGAACTTCTTGCCTGGAAGCCCCACGGAGGAAAACTTTCTCTTTTCACCTAAATTGGACTCGTATAACCCAAGACAAGTGGGTTCTGGATGTGGTTTCAAGAGGTTACAAATTCCATTTTCATACCCTACCAAGACCAAGCGGATGGCCGGATCTTCCAAAACATCAATGTTTAGAGGCCTTAAACCAGGTGGAGGCTCTCTTGGCTATGAAAGCCATAGAACTGGTTCCACTTTCAGAGATGGGACAAGGTTTTTACTCAAGGCTCTTTCTAGTCCCCAGAAAGCAAAATTCATGGAGACCCATTCTGGATCTGTCAGTCTTGAACACTTTTCTCGAGATACCAAAATTCAAGATGCTTACTCTGCAGCAGCTGCTTCTAATGCTGACCAAAAATGCATGGATGGTAACTTTGGATTTAAAGGAGGCATATTTACACATTCCCATCAGGCAGGAATGCAGAAAATACCTCAGGTTCAGGGCCGGATCGAGGCACTATCAATTCTCTGCGCTGCCCTTTGGATTGTCTACTGCGCCCAGGGTCTTCACCAAATGCCTGGCTCCAGTAGTAGCTTATTGCAGACTTAAGGAAATTCAAATTTACCCTTATCTGGACGATTGTCTAATTCAGGCAGACAGCAAGGATGGCTTACTCCAGCATCTAGAATTTGTTCAGAACCTTCTCAAGTTCCTGGGATTCTCTTTAAACATAAAAAAGTCAAATTTGACACCCTCACAACAGATAACTTTTCTGGGTGCTCTTCTAAACACCACAACCCAGATGGCATTTCTGACATCTGAAAAACAATTATAGCTCGCTTCAACTTTCAAAACCTTGGCAACTTTAACTCAGCTTTCTGCAAGGAAATTCATGCAGGCTTTGGGTTACATGGCCTCCTGCATCCTTCTCGTACCATATGCAAGACTACATATGAGGAAAATTCAGTGGTACCTAAAAAGTGTATGGTCTCAGTATTGCCACAGTTTAGACATATACAGATCACTGTCCTGCCTTGTCTCCAAAAGGAATTCCTTTGGTGGTCCAAGGCATGTACTCTAAACATAGGAAAACCCTTCAGTCTGCCTCCAGCCACTCCGATACTAACCACGGACGCTTCAGATTATGCATGGGGAGCCCATTTTCAGGGCAACTTGTCTGCAGGGCCTTTGGACAAAGGATCCGAAGCTCCTGCATATCAATTTAAAGGAAATGTTAGCCGTACAGAACGCTCTATTGGCTTTCAGGAATCTTCTGCAACCAGGACAGCTACTGATACGAACAGACAACACCACAGTTATGTGGTACCTCATTCCTATCCTCTGCAGACTAGCCATGAATCTTTGGAACACAGCTCTAGCTTGCAAACTGGACCTTCAAGCTCAGTTTCTACCAGGGAAGCAAAACTTCCTGGCAGACAGTCTGAGCAGAAACCTGTCTGATCCACACAAATGGATGCTGGACACCGAAATATTCAGGATGATTACAGCAGTCTGGAGATGTCCTCACATAGACCTCTTTGCATCCCACCTCAATCATCAACTACAGATTTTTTGCACCAGGACTTTCCACGAACTAGCTTGGAAAGTGGATGCACTATCATTCAGTTGGAGAAACCTCTCTGGGTATGCCTTCCCGCCTCTACCTCTTCTTCCATGGGTGTTATTAAAGATCAAACAGGACAAGCCCAAGATGATAATTTTGCTGGCCCCAAATTGGCCTCGACAATTTTGGTACCCAACTCTGAAAAACCTTTGCCTGGAGCCCCCTTGAGTATTACCACAGACTCTGAACCTTCTGTCCCAACACCAGGGTCAGGTTCTGCACTCCCATGTCAACCAGCCTGGTGGCCTGGTTAATCCAGGGTCATTGATTCATTCTCTCCTACCCAAGCAGGTTATGGATGTCATTTTAGAAGCCAGACGTCCTAGCACTAGAAAATCTTATGCAGGAAAATGGAAAAGATTTTGCTCCTGGATGCAGGCTCAGGATTCAGATCTTCTTATTCCTAACATTCCTCTGATTTTACTTTACCTGACAGACCTCTTACATAAGGGTCTCTTTCTCTTCCATAAAGATCCATGCTTCTGCTGTTTCTGCTCATTATAATACAGACCTTCCTATCTTTTCCCATCAGCTCATGAGACAGTTTCTTAGAGGAGCTAAGAACTTAAGGCCCCCTAGATCTCCTCCCATTCCTGCTTGGGATCTCAACTATGTTTTGGAAAAACTCACTTTACCTCCTTTTGAGCCTGCTGCCACTTCTGACATCAAATTTTTATCTTGGAAGACAGCCATTCTGTTAGCTCAGACCCCTGCCAGGAGAGTTTCGGAGTTGCAAGCTCTCATGGCTGTGGAACCTTATATTTTTCATCAAGACAGGGTGTCTTTAAGGACTAATCCTACTTTCATGCCTAAGGTGGTTTCCAAAGTGGCTTTAAATCAAACTATTCACTTGCCAACTTTTTTCCCCAGTCCTCAAAATAAGGGGGAAATGATCTTGCATTCCTTGGATGTACACACACAACTACGTTTTTACCTGGACAGAACCAAGGACATCAGGAAAATCAGAGCAATTGTTTGTTTTTCATGCTTCAAGTTCCCAAGGTAAAGCCACTTCAAAACAGACCATTTCTAAATGGATTGCTCATAGAATCAGATTTTGTTATTCACACCATGTAAAGCAAATCCCAGGGAGTATAAGGACTCACTCTACCAGAGCTGCTGCCACTTCAGCTGCCTTCCTCAGGGGAGTTCCTACCAAAGACATTTTGGAAGTTGCAACTTGGAGTTCAGTGCATACTTTTTCCAAGCACTACAATCTACCATCCGTACTCTTTAAGTCTAGGGCAGGCTTTGCTTCTGCTGTCTTGCAGGGCCTTTTAGCCGCCCCCTCTTCTTTATGACCACCTCCCTTTTATTCTGCTTTGGGATTCAACTCTACAGTCATGACTGCAACAGTGAAACACGATGAACATAGTACAGTTGTGTACACTTACCATAAATGTAGATGTTAGTGTCTTCACTGTTGCAGTCTGGGTTTCCCTCCCTCCTGTCCCCTCTTATTTTTTCTTTTGTGTTGTTCCCTTCACCCTTCTTTTGAGGTGTATTTGCAAAGGGTATGGGATCTTACTCATTTTGGAGCACCTGATATCTGGGGCAAGAAAAACTGGAGAACATGGCGTCGGCTGTCAGCTTTGTACTCCTGGCGCTCTGACGTCAGGGAGCATGGCTGAACAGCCGACGCCGGACCCAGACTTTGGGATTCTGGCCGACCGAGGACTGCCCTTCCTGCAGGGGAGAACCCTACAGTCATGACTGCAACAGTGAAGACACTCTTAACATATACATTTATGGCAAGTGTACACAACTGTACTTTGTCTGCAAAAAGTGCTAATTTTCCTCCCAAGGGAGCTGCCAAGAGAGTTTTGCTTGGCAGTGTGAGGTTTAAGTCATTGTGTTTTCCTTCTAGTAGTTTGGGACCTGTCTTCTCCTCCGTTCTGTGTTGCAGTGCCCCATTGGTGAGGTTTGTAAGGGATTTGTGCTTGTCCTCTGCCTCTTGGGCGCCTGTATTTACCCCTCTGTGGTCTGTCAGAAGCTGGAAAGGACCAATTTTTTGTTGGCCAATTTCTGCTGAAGCATGGGGGCTGTACCTGTAAGAAATCTTTGACCGTCTGCATAGATTTTGCCTTATCCTCCATTTTCTTTAAAACCTCTTCTGCTTTAACCGCAAATAAGACATCCTGCTGTAAGGGTGCATCCAGTAACTTTGCTTTAACATAGTCAGGCAGAGATTGTTCCTTTAACCAAGCATGCCTATGTATGACAGACCCAGTAACAGCTGCTCTAGAAGAAGCTTCCAAGGCATCAAAACCACATTGTAAAGTATGCTTGCCCACCTGTTCAGCTGCATGCAACAGATCTTGCATTTCCTTGAATTCAGACTGTTGAGGGTGCGTGCCCATCTTTTGTTTTATTTGAGACATTAGGAATTGCTGGTATTTAAGCATGTGAAATTGACAATTTAGTGCTCTCCTAGCTAGAGTAGCTGAGGTGTAAACCTTCTTCCCCCACCTATCCAGTGCTGTGGAGTCCCTTTCAGAGGGTACAGGATTTTTAGCCATAGAAGCCTTTAGCCCCTTTGGGACCCTGGGAGATTCTCTGGATCAGCAACAGGGCTTTTGTATAGGAATTTGCGAGAGTCAGGCACTCTATAGTATCTATCTAGTTTGGCTGGAGCAGGAGGCAGAGAATCTGGATTTAGACTAGATTCTAAGAAAACCTCATCCACAATGTCCAGAACTGGGGGGATAGCAAGAGGTCTGTGCTGGGGGGAGTAAAATAAACTCTCTGAGCCTTTTCTTTGAGTCGGAGTAGTCCTGACCTTCCCGGTGGAAATGTTCCCTCATGGTATGCAAGGTTTCCCCAAAGGAATAATCTTCAGGGGGAGAAGCTGAGGGAATGGAGTCTTCAACATCAGAATCTTCATAAGGGGGAAAGGAGTAATCCTGTTCCTCAGAGGAGCCTGAGGGGACAGACACTTGATCAGAGGGGGCATAATCCTCCTCTTGTCCAGGCCTTTTGTCCGGGGGGGGTTGGGAACCCCTGATCAAAGAAATCAAATCTTCAGCCATTTTAAGCATTGTTTTAGGCATAGGGCCTTGACCTGGAGACTGAAGAGTAGGCTTTTTTGGTTTTAGAGGAGTCTTAAGTTTAGCATAAGATTTTATGGTGAGAGTAGTCGGTCTGAAGACACCTTCAGAAACTGAAGGTGTTTCTACAGCACCGGCTTCTCCTACTGTAATGTCGTCGGTAGGGCCTAAAGAAAATGGCTGCATCGGCCTAGAACTTTCTGCTGGGGGATCCGAAGCGGTTTGGGGATCCAATTCAGCGGTAGCCAGGGGCTGCGTAGGCACCTCACTGAAAACCGGAGAACCGGCGACCGGCCCAGCCGAGGCGTCTGGCTTGGATCTAGGCTGCCTGTCTTTATCTTTGCGTTTTTTATGCACGCCGGATGTCGGATGCTCCGATGGCATAGTGTAATTAAATTTTCTACCGAAGTAGTGTCATGCGAAATCAAAGCGTTGCTTTACAGTTCGCTTATTGAACCTAGCACAAAACAGACAACCAGTGACGTCGTGGTCTGGGCCTAGGCAAGGTATACAAAAAGAATGAAAGTCCTTATGAGGTATTTGCTTCCCACAAGAAATGCAATTAACTTTTTTTGACATCGCACTGAGGCAAGAAAAGGTTCCCCAATGGGGTACTTAGCTTTGAAGACTTCGGACTGAAACTCTATTCGAAAATCTCAGGTGTCTGCCAACCGGCACTTGCGAACTGCTTCTGCTTCATGCCCCGCGCGGCAAGAAAGACTGAAGAAAATGGCGGATGCCTCTGATGCACCCCTGGCGCTCTGACGTCAGGAAAGAAGCGACAGCAACAGACGCCGGACCAAGACTTTGGAATTCGGGCCGACTGCGGGACCGCCTGATGGCAGGATAACCCAAGTGTGATGACTGCAGCAGGGTAACACGATGAACATCTAAGCTTCTGCACATCAAAGGTGAACATATGAACAGAAACACTGATGGCTGTAATGTAATATGTTTAAATTTAACGAGCAAATTCGCCATTACAAGTTTCAGGTCTCCAAACAGGTTAGCCCAGTCTCCCTACTACTGTATAGATGTCATTTTCATTCATTCCTCAATGAGTGAGTCTCTGATCTGACTGATGCTTTTCTCTAGATTCTTGGATCTGACTTCCGAGCTGTCTTTACCCACAATGTCCATGACCACTGTATTACCTCAGATCGTGTTTGCTGGTCTAACGATTCACTTGGGATTGTGTTCTTTCGAGGTTAGGGAGTTATTTCTTGAAAGTTAGTGAGTAATAACTTTTAAAGTTTAATTATTTTCTACTTCTGTTTAACTTTTTTTATAGCTCTTCCTGTTTGTCAACTTATTCTAAATTCTGTCTCCTTTTTTACTGTTTCAGTATTTCCTTTACCATCATTGGTATCTTCCTTCCTTGTTAAGGTGTTCTCGTTACCATTGTTGGTAAAACTGTGTTCCTTTTGTTTAAAAAAAAAAAAAAAAAAAAAAATTCCCCTATCCTGGATATATACTTCTGGTGTAGTTTATTGCTGTGGCTGAAAAGCCTACTGGTTTTAAGAAGTGCATGGCCTGTGGGCATCATTCCCAACTCTGATGCTTATAGAGAGTGAGTTTGTTTAGGTTCCTCACATTTAGACACTTGTACAAATTGTGCTGGTTCCAGTGCCAGGAGCAATAAGCTAGCCTTCAAGAACCTTTCCTCTGCTTCAGTGCCACCTTCTGTTCTACTTCAGGGGCTCAAACCCCCTTCACAGAAGTCTAAATCTCTTTGGAGCCCAGGGAACATAGAAGGCACTCCTGTCTAGTCTCCCAAAACCATTCCGATGTCGGAGCCACCCACTAAGATTCCGAAGCACTCTGATCAAACAGCTACAGATCTGACTCTTTCAGTCTGCAAGTCTTCTTGACTCGAGTCCTCTTTTTTTCTCTGGATTCACCGTCTCCAAGACTGTCTCCTTTCTTACAGGAGACACAAAAAAAGCCATCTCAACCTCCTTCCTCTTTGATCAGGACCTCCCGAAGTCTTTCCAAGGTAGATATGGACAGGATGATGAGAATTTCTCAGCATAGATCCAGGTGGGGGTGTTACCGGCTCAGTCACTTGTCGGATCTGAGTCTCTTAAGCCTTCCTCACATACCATCATTTATTCTTCTCCTCTGATCTGACATATTGCATCGGATCAAGACCTCCAAGAGTCTGTGTCTGATCCGAAGATGGCTTCTTCGACTGTCTCTCTGACCCTTTTGGTGCAGCAGGGCTAGTCTCTGAACTGAAGGATCTGTCTGGTACAGGGGCATGACTTTGAGTCCAAAGCTGTTGAAGCCTCATTGTTGGATAGCTCAGCTCTGACCCTTTCCCCTTGGAGTGGAGGACTGGAGGGCCCTGGGCTTATCTGATCAGTGTTTTTCGGATCTGGTGAGGTTGGACAGCTTCTTCCAGTCCCTCTGCCTTTGAGGTGGTGGAGAGGGCTTTTTCCTACATGAGAGATGTTTTGACTCTAACTTCCTCGGATCCTATCTCATTCCCTCCTTCATATCCTTTCTCTGAGTCTCTTCATTCTGTTCCACAGGGACAGCCAGCCTGTAAGAGCTTCCAGGCAGTTCCAGTTAGGGAACTCCTTGCTCTTCTAGTACTTCTCCAGAGCAGCCCATTGAAGAAATCCCCCAGAGGAGGTTGTGCAAGAGGAGGCTCTAGGTAGTTTGATTCCCCCCAGTAATCTTTAACCAAAGACACCTATTTTGAAGGGGAAGGGTCCCCAAGATCACGACTGGAAGACTTCTTTGGAGATATTCTAGAAATCCTATGTCAGAAAGGTGGTTGTTCCTCCAAAACCCCTTCACAGGAGGAATTTATTCCTAGAACCCTTTGTGTCTGGCTCATCTATGTCTTGGGTTACCCACCATGGTGGATAAGCTTATAGATCTTGTCTCCTGCTGGGCATAGAGGGAGCCAGATACCATGGACTGTATTCCTCGGTGTCTAGATAAAATCCTTGGTGCAGCAAAAGATAGTTATGCAGTAAAGAAATCCCCATAGATGCCATGGTTGTTTTGGCAGCCACCAAAAGGGAGCTGGCTGAACAGAGCTTCTCTGTCCTTCCCCAATAGAGAATCTAGGGCATTGACAGGTATGGGAATTGCTTCTATGCTTCAGTGACTTTTACATTACAGTTGCTTAACTATTTGGCACACTTATCTTTACTAAATTTCAGAGGGACTTAAGGAGCTCTCCAAGTCTACCCCTATGTCCATGTAGGCTAAGGAAGAGAAGGCTTATTCCTCACGACTGGCCTCCTTACAATCTATATCGAATGTGTCCATGAGGCTAATCTCTCATGCAGCTTGAAGGTTCCTCGTGGGCTGTGAGTTCAGGAATAGCCATCAGCAGACATGACTAGATGCAATTGTTTGATTTTTGCAGAGTCCTTTAAAGCATTATTCATCAATGTTTCTTTTGATGGATCTTTATTTGGGTGTTCTGTTCGACACTTATCACAGTGAGCAAAATGGAAAGACCTTGTCTGCTCTGGAATCCCATTTTTCTACCCTGCAGAGACCTTTTTTCAGGGATCAATGTGGTGGTAAGATGTGGTACCGAAAATTTTAAGCACCTTTCCAAGATTGCATGGAGATTTTTCTCCCAGAGGTAGAGGAGAAAATAATGGAAAATGCCCATGCGGCAGAGGGGAGGTATGCAAAACCAGGGGTACTGCTATTCTTTCTCTGATGGACCCTGTCAGCGCTCCTGAAAGGTTGCCCGACTATTCTTCTCTGGAGGCAGTCGGGGGCGTACTTATCTTTGCAACCAGATGCCTGGACAGCCATCGCAAGAGATTCGTGGGTGCAAAGTATCCTTTTTGGAGGATTTCATTTCCTTTATTACAAGTTCACTTACTACAAAGAAAACCTCTCTCCTGATCAGTTGGGAGTTAGCAGTTCTAGAGGTTTAAAAGCTGCTAAATAAAAGGGTCATCCAGGAGTTTCCATCAGACCAGAGGAGATCCAGAATTTACTAAGGGTTCTTTTTAGTGCCAAAGAAAACTAGGACCTATTTTGGATCTGTTATCTAAATCGGTTTGTAAAGAACTCCAAGTTCTGGATGGTCATGGTTCAGTCCATTCTGCCTCTTCTACAGAAGGATGACTGGATAGAGCTTCAAGACGCGTACTATCACATCAAAATTAACAGGTACAGCCGAAGATGCTTGTGCTTCTCGTTGGGAACCAGTCTTTTCTAGTTTAAACCCCTGCCCTTTGATCTTACCACAGCTCCCAAGGTGTTGACCAAATGCATGGCAGTAGTAACAGCTCATCTCAGACTGCACGGATTCAGTGAGTTTCCTTTTCTGGATGACTGGCTTCTCACCACACCAACCAGGCATCTCCTAGTAAAAGCCAGGGATTACTACAATTATCTCTACTCCTGGGGTTCACACTCAGTCTTAAAATCCTGTCTTCAACCAGTACAAGTCTGAGTTTATAGGGGCTTGCCTAGATACAGTCAGTTGTCTCGCTCTTTTATTACAAAGCAGGACTCTTATTGAGATTGGATGTCAGACAGATTTTCTCACCCCTCTCTTCCAGCAAAAATGGTTCTTCAAGCTTTAAGCTCAATGGCTGCATTGATTGCCTTGACACTGCTTGTCTGCACATGAGAATCCTCCGGTGGATGCAATTCAGTGGTCCATTCTTTGACAACATTTGCAACATCCTATAAAACTTTAGTTTTGAGACTGCAGAAACTCCCTGCTGTGGTAGATCCAATCCGAAGTTTGTCAGGGAAGTCCAGTTGTCCTCCCCTCAAACACCACATTGACCATGGATGCCTCCCAATAGGGATGGGGGGAGGGGCATTTCTTGGAAAGGACTACCTAATGCATGTGGTACCTAGAAGAGACCAAACTGCACATAAACATCTTAGAGATGAGAGCAGTCCTCTTAGCATTGCAGTCCTTTCAGAATGCTCTTCCTTTTGGGACAATTGCTATCAAGACACTGTCACTGGTATGGTACATCAACAAACAAGGGGGAACCCCTTTGCTGAGAAGCATTGAGAGTCTAACAGTGGACGATCTCCAACTGCGTAGCTACGCATGCACTAGGAGAAATCCATTGTTCTAGCTGACCAGCTCAGCAGGAGTATCCTGATGCCTCATAGGTTCATAGGTAGGTGCTAGGCTCTCTGCCCGGGGGCATTTATAAGCCTAGCCAGAGTGTCAGCTTTTGCCGCCCCATTGATTAAGTGAGCCTCTGTCAAGAAGAGCCAATGAAGTGATCCCAGGGGTGTATTTTCTGTTACCCATCCACTCGTCAAGGTTTCTCTTGAAGAGCGTTTGTGAAGGGCCCTGCCTAATGGTTAGGAATTTTTTTCAAAAGCATGGGGAAGTCTCTGACAGGAATCTATCCCTCCAGCATATGTTCTATTTATTGTTGTGGCGAGGTTTGGCTCACTAGAGTGGCTCACAGTGACTTGGATTTCTTTAGGTGGAGCATGTCTATCAATTCTGAGTTGGACATGGCTTTGGAAGTCAGACAAAGATCACCTCTGAGTAAGCGATATGCCACTTAGTACAGCCAGAGTTTTTCCAGTCGGACTGCATAGGACATATTTGAGGCCAGTAATCCTCTTGGTGAGGTACTTTTGTGGTCTTTCTAGCTGTTGGAAGTGTCTTGTGAGGTACATCCCAAATGGGTCATTGTACTGTATGATGGGTCTGATGAGTGACAAGTAGAGGGGCACTATAACCTAGTTATTTCTAGATGCGAACCCTTTAGTAATTAGATGGGCTAATAGGATTTCCCAACTACTTTGGCAATATGATTGTCAAAGGAGAGATTGCTATCTACCTGTGTCCCCAGATCTCTTATCGCTTCTGTATTAAGGGGCTGCCACCTATGTGGTAATTCATGGGTGTTTTGTTTTTCCCAAACGGGATGACTATGCATTTTCTGGCATTTAGCTTGAGACCATGACTTTGACACCAGGTGTCCATCTCAGTAAGGCCTATTTGGAGAATGTCCGTGTCAGCCGGAGAGTCAATTATGGCTCCCAGTTTGCAGTCATCGGCTAACTTGGTTAGCCATAGTCCTCCTGTGTTTGCCTGTATTTCTGAGAAGTATATGCCGAACAGTGTGGGTCCCAGGAACGAGCCTTGTTTGACACCACTTGCGACTGGTTTAGAGTCTGACCTGGAGCCCGCTATTCTTACCATGTGAGTTTGGTCTGTAAGCCAGTTTGCAGCTCATCTCATGACATAGGGGTTTATGTTCAGGCTGGTGAGTTTGTCTATAATTCCCGAGTAGGGAATGGTGTCAAAAGCCTTGGCGCGAAGTCAAGGTAGGCTGTGTGAACCACCTTCCCCTCATCTATGGCCTTGGTGACTGTCTCGAAGAAGTCAACCAAGTTTAGTAGGCATGATCTGCCCTTAAAGCCAGACTGGGTCGGGTGAAGTGTTTGGAGGTTCCCAATGTCTTTGTTAATGAGTTCCATGATGTGCTTCATAGCCTTGCAGACCAGGCTAGTCAGGCTTATGAGGTGATAGTTACCAGGGTTAGTTGTGGCCCCTCCTTTATGGAGTGGAATAACCATTGCTGTGCGCCATTCTATGGGTGCATAGCCTATGGAGAGGCTGAGGTTGAACAGTGTATGTGGGTGGGGGGTTAGACCATTCAGTAGTTCGTGCAAGATGCAGCCTGGGACACCATCTGGCCCCATTGACACTGCTTTTGGCTTTTAAAAGGGCTGTTTTCACCTGTGCGTCTGATTTCTGGAACACTGCACTTTTCCAGTATTGTTGACCCTTTTGGGGGTGAGAGGGGGGTGAAGTTTGCACTGAATCTATCTGCCAGGATGTTGGCAATATCAGTAGGTTCAGTATATTTTGTGCTATTTTGCACTAGCTCAGAGCATATCTGCAAGTTGCCACTTAGATTCTTGACATAGCTAAAGAAGGCGCTGTGGTTATCTTTCAAATCCTTGGCTCTTTTTCTTTCGAAGATGGCCTTGGATGATTTTATGAGGGACCTTAGTTTCTTACTGATACTGATCAGGGATTTCTTTCCTTCTTGGGATTTGCTTTTTTTTCTGAATTAGTTTCCTCGTTCTGTTGTATAGCCTGTTTATGGCAGGGGGTCCACCAGACTGGTTTCCTTCTCAGGGGAGTGAGTCTTGGTTTTGCTAGGGATGGCACAATCCAAGCATCCTTGTAGGTGCTCAGAGTGCATTTGTAAAGGTTCCTGCATCTTGGACACTGTTAATCCTTTAGCATGGGGGGGGGGGGTAGTGAAACTTACCACCTCTGTCTTAAGTAAGGTGAAGTTTGTTATAGAAAAGTTTTTCACTGTGGTTTCCTTGGTTGGGGGTGGTGGTGTGGACATCCAGAGTGATTAGTTTATGGTCTGATCTAACCAGTGACAGGTTGACCTCCGGTGCGGAACTCCTGTCACTGATGTTGGTGATGACCAGGTCCAATATGTTTTCACCTCTGGTAGGGGAGTTTTCCAGCTGATCCTGGGCATTTGAGATGATAAATTCCAGGAAGCGCTGCACCTGGGAGTTTGTACTTGAGTAGATGTTCATCGTGTTTCACTGTTGCAGTCATGACTGTAGGGTTCTCCCCTGCCGGCAGGCAGTCCTCTGTTGGCCAGAATCCCAAAGTCTGGGTCCGGCATCGACTGTTCAGCCATACTCCCTGACGTCAGAGCGCCAGGAATACAAAGCTGACAGCTGACGCCATGTTCCCCAGTCTTTCTTGCGTGCAGTGATAGTTCGCAAGTGCCGGTCGGCTGACTCCTGACAATTTTTTTCCTGAACAAACTTCAGTCCGAAGACTTTCTTCTCCTACTCAAAGCTAAGTACCCCGTTGGGGAAACTTTTGTCTTGCTCCAGTCCGATGTCAGAAAAAGTTAATAATTGTATTTCATGTGGGAAGCAAATACCTCATAAGGATTTTCATTCTTACTGTATTCCTTGCTTAGGCCCTGACCACGACGTAGCTAGTTGTCAGTTTTCTGCAAGATTCAATCAACATACAATTAAACAAAGGTACGATTTTGCATTTCATTACTTCGGTAGGCGTTTTAATTACAAAATGTTGTCTGATAGGGTTCCGGCTACCAAAGTTCACAAACTACGCAAGGACAGACAGGCCTCCGAGGTCGAAATCAGACTATATCGTTCAAGCAGAGCCAGCTTCAGGTTCGGCCGTCGTCAGTGAGGCGCTTTTGCAGCCCCTGTCATCGGCCATTTCGGAACCGATGGCCGAAACGGACTCCCACGAGGAGCCAACTAGGCCTTTGAATATTTCTGTTGCAGGACCTTCGGACAATGCTCCTTCGGATGGGTCTGGAGCCGCTGTGCAGGTACCGGCTTCCGAAGCGGTTTTCAGGCCTACTCAGCTTCTAATAAAGGCAAAGACTCCTTCCAAATCAAAGACTGCAACACAGGCCTCTTCTGATCCGGCTCCCAAGTCACAGAAACAGTTACTTAAGATGGCGGAGGGCTTGCTTACTATGATTAGGGGTTCACATCCCCCTCCAGATAAAAGGCCAAGGCAGGAAGTTATGACTCCTCTGATCAGGCTTCTGTTTCTTCTTCTGACCAGGAATATTTTTTCCCTCCTTATGAGGATTCTGATGCTGAGGAATCCATTCCTTCAGCTTCTCCCCCTGAGGACTTCTCTTTTGGGGCAACTTTGCATGAAATGAGGGAACATTTCCACTGGGAAGGACAGGAGTATTCGGAATCTTAAGAAAAGACTAAGGGATATTCTTCTTCCCCAACATAGACCCCTGGCTATTCCTCCTATTTTGGATATTGTGGATGATGCTTTTTTGGAGGCTAACTTAACTCCTGACTCTTTTCCTCCAGCTCCTGTTAAGCCTGACAGATATTACAGGGTTCCTGATTCCCACCAATTTTTATACAAGAACCCTACTGCTGACCCTGAAACCATTTCTCACTGTCCTAAGGGAGTTAAGGCCGCTTCTGCTAAAAACTCCATTCCCACTGATAAGGATTCCAGATCTTTAGAAAGATGGGGCAAAAAAGTGTACACTTCTGCTACTTTATCTATTAGGGCTTTAAACTGTCAGTTTCATATGCTGAAATACCAGCAATTTCTCCTGTCTGTTTTAAAACAAAAGTTAACTTCCATTTCCGCCTGTGCAGATGATAAGGAATTACATGACTTAATGCATGCCACTGAACAAGTTGCGAAGCATGGTTTACACTGTGGATTTGATGCCTTGGAGGCTTCTTGTAGGGCTGCTGCCTCTGGCACAGTAATTAGAAGGCATGCATGGTTAAAGGAACAAAATTTGCCAGATCAAGTAAAAGCTAAATTATTGGATGCTCCTGTTCAGCATAATGTTTTGCTTGGATCTAAGGCAAAATCCATGCAAACAGTTAAAGATTTCTTGCAAGTACAGCCACCCAGATTTAGTAGGAATTGGCCTACTAAAGATTGGTCCTTTCCCAATTCAGACAGGCCTCAGAGGGGTAGACTCTCCCGAGGAAGGCCTCAAACACAAGCCTTTTATAGACCAAGACAGTGGACTGCTTCCACCCCTAGGGTAGGAGAGGACAGGTCGCAAGCTCATAGGAAACGGACTCAATGACTCCCTCTGTTGGGCTGCAGGAACTTCTTGCCTGGAAGCCCCTCTCGGAGGAAAACTTTCTCTTTCACCAAAATTGGACTCGTAACCCAAGACACAAGTGGGTTCTGGATGTGGTTTCAAGAGGTTACAAATTCCATTTTCATACCCTACCAAGGCCAAGCGGATGGCCAGTTTTTCCAAAACATCAATGGACAGAGGCCTTAAACCAGGTGGAAGCTCTCTTGGCTATGAAAGCCATAGAACTAGTTCCACTTTCAGAGATGGGACAAGGTTTTTACTCAAGGCTCTTTCTAGTCCCCAGGAAGCAAAATTCATGGAGACCCATTCTGGATCTGTCAGTCTTGAACACTTTTCTAGAGATACCAACATTCAAGATGCTTACTCTACAGCAGCTAGTGCTGACCAAAAATGCATGGATGGTAACTTTAGATTTAAAGGAGGCATATTTACATATTCCCATCAGGCAGGACCGCAGAAAATACCTCGGGTTCAAGGCCGGATCGAGGCACTTTCAATTCTCTGCGCTGCCCTTTGGATTGTCTACTGCGCCCAGGGTCTTCACCAAATGCCTGGCTCCAGTAGTAGCTTATTGCAGACTCAAGGGAATTCAAATTTACCTTTATCTAGACGACTGTCTTATTCAGGCAGACAGCAAGGATGTCTTACTCCAGCATCTACAGTTTGTTCAGAATCTTCTCAAGTTCCTAGGATTCACTGTAAACATAAAGTCAAATTTGACTCCCTCACAGCAGATAATTTTTCTGGGCGCTTCTCACAACAACGCAGATGGCATTTCTGACATACGAAAAACAGTTACAGCTGGCTTCAACTTTCAAAACCTTGGCAACTTTAACTCGGCTATCTGCAAGGAGATTCCTGCAGGCTTTGGGTTACATGGCCTGCATCCTTCTCGTACCATATGCAAGACTACATATGAGGAAAATACAGTGGTACCTAAAAAGTGTATGGTCTCTGCATTGCCACAGTTTAGACATACTGATCTCCATCCTGCCTTGTCTTCAAAAGGAATTCCTTTGGTGGTCCAAGGCATGTACTCTAAACAAAGGAAAACCCTTCTGCCTGCCTCCTGCCACTCAGATACTAACCACAGATGCCTCAGATTATGCCTGGGCAGCCTATTTTCAGGGCAACTGTCTGCAAGGCCTTTGGACAAAGGATCAGAAGCACCTGCATATCAATTTAAAGGAAATGTTAGCCGTTCAGAAAGCCCTATTGGCCTTCAGGAATCTTCTACAACCAGGACAACTACTGATACAGACAGACACCACAGTTATGTGGTACATAAACAAGCAAGGGGGATCTCATTCCTACCCCCTTTGCAGACTAGCCATGGATCTGTGGAACACAGCTCTAGCTTACAATCTGGACCTTCAAGCTCAGTTTCTACCAGGGAAGAAAAATTCCTGGCAGACAGTTTGAGCAGAAACCTTTCGGACCCACACGAGTGGATGCTGGACACCGAAATATTCAAGATGATAGCAGTCTGGGGATGGCCTCACATAGACCTCTTTGCATCCCACCCCAATCATCAACTACAGATTTTTTGCACCAGGACTTCCACGAACAAGCTTGGAAAGTGGATGCACTATCATTCAGTTGGAGAAACCTCTCGGGATATGCCTTTCCGCCTCTTCCTCTTCTTCCACGGGTATTATTAAAGGTCAAACAGGACAAGCCCAAGATAATCTTGCTGGCCCCAAATTGGCCTCGACAGTTTTGGTACCCAACTCTGAAAAACCTTTGTCTGGAGCCCCCTTGGATTTTACCACAGACTCTGAACCTCCTGTCCCAACACCAGGGTCAGGTTCTACACTCCCATGTCGGAACACTCAGCCTGGCGGCCTGGTTAATCCAGGATCTTTGATTCATTCTCTTCTACCCAAGCAGGTTATGGATGTCATTTTAGAAGCCAGACGTCCTAGCACTAGAAAATGTTATGCAGGAAAATGGAAAAGATTTTGTTCCTGGATGCAGGCTCAGGATTCTGATCCTCTTCTTCCTAACATTCCTTTGATTTTACTTTACCTGACAGACCTCTTACATAAGGGTCTCCCTTCCATTAAGATACATGCCTCTGCTATTTCGGCTCATTATAATACAGACCCTCCAATCTTTTCCCACCAGCGCATGAGACAGTTTCTCAGAGGAGCTAAGAACCTAAGGCCCCCTAGATCTCCTCCCATTCCTGCTTGGGATCTCAACTATGTTTTGGAAAAGCTCACCTTACCTCCTTTTGAGTCTGCTGCCACTTCTGACATCAAGTTTATATCTTGGAAAGCAGCCATCCTGTTAGCTCTGACCTCTGCCAGGAGAGTTTCAGAGTTGCAAGCTCTTATGGCTGTGGAACCTTATATTATTTTTCATCAAGACAGGGTGTCTTTAAGGACTAATCCTACTTTCATGCCTAAGGTGGTTTCCAAAGTGGCTTTAAATCAAACTATTCACTTGCCAACTTTTTTCCCCACTCCTCAAAATAAAGGGGAAAGGATCTAACATTCCTTGTATGTACACAGACAACTACGTTTTTACCTGGACAGAACCAAGGACATCAGGAAATCAGAGCAATTGTTTGTTTCTTATGCTTCCAGTTCCCAAGGTAAAGCCATTTCAAAACAGACCATTTCTAAATGGATTGCTCATGGAATCAGATTTTGCTATTCACACCATGGAAAGCAAATCCCAGGTAGTATAAGGACTCATTCCACCAGAGCTGCTGCCTTCCTCAGGGGAGTTCCTACCAAAGACATTTTGGAAGCTGCAACTTTGAGTTCAGTGCATACTTTTTCAAAGCACTACAATCTACCTCTCTACTCTAAGTCTAGGGTAGGCTTTGCTTCTGCAGTCTTGCAGGGCCTTTTAGCTGCCCCTTCTTCTTTATGACCACCTCCCTTTCATTCTGCTTTGGGATTCTACCCTACAGTCATGACTGCAACAGTGAAACACGATAAACATAGTACAGTTGTGTGCACTTACCGTAAATGTAGATGTTCGAGTGTCTTCACTGTTGCAGTGTGGGTTTCCCTCCCTCCTGTCCCTTTTTATTTTTACTTTTGTGTGGTCCCTTTTTTTTTTTCACCATTCTTCTGAGGTGTATTTGCAAAGGGTATGGGACCTTATTCATTTTTGGACTCCTGACATCTGGGGCAAGAAAAACTGGAGAACATGGCGTCGGCTGTCAGCTTTGTACTTCTGGCGCTCTGACGTCAGGGAGCATGGCTGAACAGCCGACGCCGGACCCAGACTTTGAGATTCTGGCCGACCGAGGACTGCCTGCTGGCAGGGGAGAACCCTACAGTCATGACTGCAACAGTGAAGACACTCTAACATCTACATTTTATGTTAAGTGTACACAACTGTACTTTTTCACAGTTAACGGTATGGTTATTGAAATCACCCAATATCAGGGTGTTCGGTAGGACTTTCATGTTTTCCAGTGTCTCCAGAAAGGCGGAGTGGTGGTCCTGGGTCATGGAGGGTGATCTGTAGCAGGCCACAATTTGCATTGCAGATTTGCCCGATGTTAGTTGTACATGGATGATCTCGGAGGTATCGTGCTGCGCCACTAACCTGGAGGTGTAGGTATCCTTGATGAATATGGATACACCCCCTCCTTTTGTGTTTTGGTTCATGTTATGTGGCCGAAATGTGTGGTATAAGTTGTATCCCGGTAGTGCTGGGATGCTCTGTGGAGCCTTGAACCAGGTTTCAGTTACTGCACAGATGTCGACGTCCTTCAAGAATGCAACTGCAGTCCTGACATATGGGTTGTCCTGCCTCAGGCAGCCCTTCGGTCGGCCGGATTCCAAAGTCTGGGTCCGGCGTCGGCTGATGTCGCCTCTTCCCCTACGTCAGAGCGGCCGGGATATAAAAGCATCAGCAGACGCCATCTTCTTCAGTCTTTCTTGCCGCACGGTGCCTGAAGCAGAAGCAGTTCGCAAGTGCCGGTCGGCCAGCTCCTGTGTTTACAGATACCGAAGTCATCAAAAAGCTAAGTACCCCGTTGGGGAACCTTTTCTTGCCTCAGCCGATGTCAGGTAAATCTGTAAAAGTTAATTGCTTGTTTTGTGGTAAACAAATACCTCATAAGGACTTTCATTCTTATTGCCTTCCCTGCCTCGGCCCAGACCACGACGTCTCTGCCTGTGCTGCCTGTGCTTGCTTCAATAAGCGCACACTTAGGCGCCGGGCAGAATTTGCTGTAGACTTTTTTGGGGAAAATTACTCCTATATCATGCCATCGGAACTACCGACAGCACATATTTCCAAAAAACGGAAGGACCGGGACCGACATTCACAGCCCTCGACTTCCACCGACACCACGCTAAAGCCTACCGCAAGTGCATCGGTCTCTTCGGAGGCGGTAATTCAACCGCTCCAGGCCGACGAAACCACTTTACCGCACAATTCGGACCCGGAGGCTTCCCCGGTGCCGGTTGTTGATTTTCCTCCTGAAACCGAAGCCCAAGATTTGCCTGACACCATACCGGTGGACAAAGTTACTCCAGCACGTGGGGCAGCTAGGCCTCCTGTGCCTATGTCCATCAAGGCCTACACACGTGGTAAGGCTGCCAGCTTGGCTAAGTCTCACCCTCCTAAATCTTTTTCACAGGGTCCCTCTTCGGTTAAACAGATCATGACTTTAGCTGCAGATCTAATTTCTTTAATCAGGGGCTCTCAGGCTCATCCAGACAGAGGTTCTCAGCCGCCTTCAGACAAAAGGCCTAGGGTTGAGCAGGCAGATACCCTTTCTTCAGATGAAGCTTCTGATGAGTCAGGCCTTTCAGATTCCCAGGAAGAAACCTTCCCAGCCTACGAGGATTCTGATGCTGATGAATCCCTCTGCCTCTCCTCCTGAGGATTTTTCTTTCGGGGAAATTCTCCACTCCATGAGAGAGCATTTTCAGTGGCAGGGCCAGGATTTCTCCGACTCCAGGAATAGGCTTCGGACTTTCCTTAAGTTACCCCAGCACAGATATTATAGGGTTCCTGAAACTCATAAACATCTCTTTAAGGCCCACTCTGTTGATCTAGAAACTATTTCTCATGGGCCCAAAGGAGTGGCCACTTCCACGGCCAAAAATCCTTTGCCCGCAGACAAGGGAGTCTAGGTCTCTGGAGAGGTGGGTTAAAAAAGTTTATACCTCAACCACCCTTGCCATGAGCGCACTTTACTATCTTTTTCATACGTTTCAGTAGCAGGATTTCTTGATGGATGATTTGCAGAAAAAGTTAGCCTCTCCTGAGCCTTTAGATAGAAAGGCCTTGCAGGATTTGGTTCATAATACTCAGCAGGTTAGCATACATTTTCTTCACTGTGGTTATGATGCATTGGAAGCTATATGTAGGGCAGCTATGACAGGGGCCGTCATACGTAGACATGCTTGGTTGAAAGAACAGGCATTGCCAGATCATGTTACAGTAAAGCTTCTAGATGCACCTCTGGAAAAACACAAGCTATTTGGTGATAATGCACAGGGTGTGTTGAAATCCATTGAGGAAAAGGCTAAATCAGTACAAACAGTCAAAGATTTCATCCAGGTTCAGCCACCAAGGTTCAGCAGGAATTGGCCTTCGAAAAATTGGTCATTTCCAGACACTGACAAGTTCCAAAGGGGAAAAAACAGGCATGCTCGAGGTAGAGGGCAATACCGAGGCTCCTACAGGGGCCGCCAATGGCAACCTACTAATCAGAGAAGTGGCGCAGGGACTTCTACTGCCCCACAGGGACAATCACAATGACTTGACTTTGACACCGCCGACCAAGGCTCAAAGAGAAGCACCTTTAGGCGGAAAATTATCTTTATTTTCAAAAAAAAAAAAAAAAATTGGCACGTTTTTACAAAGGACAAATGGATTTTGGACATAATAGACAAAGGTTACAGGTTCCACTTCCATACCTTACCAACAAGACAAGGCATGCCAAACCTGCCACAAAATCAAAGGACAGAGGCACTCATACAAGTTTCAAAGCTGCTACAAATCAAAGCAATAAAAAAGGTTCCTCCTCAGGAACAAGGCCAGGGATTCTACTCAAGACTGTTCCTTGTTCCAAGAAAAGAAAAGCAACGGAGACCTATACTGGACTTGTCCGCTCTAAACACTTTTCTCATTGTGCCAAAATTCAAAATGCTGACGTTACAGCAACTTCTTCCCATGCTGGGCAAGGAGTCTTGGCTGGTTACTCTGGACCTCAAGGAGGCATACCTGCATGTCCCAATCGGACACAGCTGCAGAAGATACCTCAGATTTCTTGCAGGGTCAGAGCATTATCAATTCTCAGCATTGCCTTTTGGCTTATCTACTGCGCCCAGAGTATTCACGAAATGCCTGGCATCAGTAATTGCACATTGCAGACTTCAGGGGATACAAATATACCCTTACCTGGACGACTGCCTTATACAAGCGGACAGCAAGCAAGCCTTGATAAGACACTTGGACAATGTCATTCACTTACCTACAGGCTTTGGGATACACAGTCAGCATTCAAAAATCAAGACTACTGCTATCCCAACAAATAACTTTTCTAGGAGCCAAACTAGACACACAACTCACAAATGGCTTTCCTCACAGAAGAAAAATAAGAACAATTACCAGATTACTTCAAAAGCCTAGCAAAGCACACCCACATGACTGCAAGGAAAATCCTGCAGGCCCTGGGTTTCATGGCAGCTTGCATTCTTCTGATCCCACTGGCAAGACTACACATGAGAAAACTACAATGGTACCTAAAAAGTTTATGGTCTCAACACAGCCACAGCTTAGAAGCAATTATTCCACTCATTCCATGTCTACAAAAGGAATTTTTGTGGTGGGCACAAGCAAGCCAGCTAAACAAAGATATGTCTTTCAACAAACCTCAAGCAAACCAAACCATTACAACAGACGCCTCAGATCATGGATGGGGGGCGCACATGGAGGGCAGATGCATTCAAGGTCAGTGGTCACCCAGGGAATTACATCTGCACATCAATCAAAAAGAGATGTTGGCAGTGATTCATGCAATCGAGGCCTTCGGAAAATTTCTTCAGCAAGGTCATCTGCTAATAAAGACAGACAACACCACTGTTATGTGGTACATAAACAAACAGGGAGGCACCCATTCTTACCCCCTCTGCAGACTAACAATGACTCTTTGGGAAAAGCCCCTGAAACTGAACATACAGTTGCAATCCCAGTTTGTTCCAGGCAAGGACAATGTTCTGGCAGACACACTAAGCAGAAACATTATGGACCCGCACGAATGGATGTTGCATCCAGACATTTTTTCACAAATAGCTCATGCATGGGGAAGGCCGGACATAGATCTTTGCCTCACACCTCAATCATCATCTGAAGAAGTTCTGCTCAAGGACACACCATCCTCAAGCCTGAAGAATGGATGCTCTCTCCTTCAGCTGGAATTCTCTAACAATCTATGCATTCTCACCTCTACCATTAATGACCAAGGTGTTACTGAAGATCAAAGCAGAACAACCGAAAGGCATTTTGATAGCTCCAGACTGACCAAGACAGCACTGGTATCCATTACTAAGGAGCATAACTTGCACCAAGCCGTGGTCCCTGCCTCAATGGCCTCTGCTTATAACTCAGCACAATTACAGGACTGTTCATCCCAACCTGCAAATATTGCAACTGACAGCTTGGAGGGTTCCATTACTTCTCCCCATATCTTTCTCTCCAAAAAAGCTCAAGAGATCTTACTGGAAGCACGCAGACCTTCCACCAGAAAAACTTACTCAGCTAAATGGAAGAGATTCAACATCTGGAATGCCAACAAGGGTCAGGATGCATCAGTAATGAGCATCCCACAGATACTAGAATACTTGGCAGAAATGCTTCACAATGGCCTTTCTTATTCTTCCATAAAAATACACCCTTCAGCAATTTCAGCAAAATACAATTGTGTTCCACCTGTGTTTTCACATCCTTTGCTAAGACAGTTTCTAACAGGGATAAAGAATATCAAACCTCCAAGAAAACCACCAGTGCCTGCATGGGACCTCAACTTCGTCTTGGAAAAATTAACTCTTCCTCCTTTTGAGACAGCAGCATCTTCAGAATTGCAATTTCTCTCCTGGAAAACAGTTTTCTTGTTGGCAATTACGTCAAGAAGAGTCTCGGAGATACAAGCCCTCATGGCAGTACCTCCATTTCTCATTTTCCATCAGGACAGAGTCTCTTTAAGAACCAACCCTTCATTCATGCCAAAAGTTATATCCAGGGTTTCTCTAAATCAAGCATACACAGACAATTGCGCTACTACTTGGACAGAACAAAGGCCAACAAAGTCTGACCAACTATTTGTGGCTTACGCTGCTGGAGCACAAGGAAAGGCAATTTCCAAACAAACAATTTCAAAATGGATTGGAAACTGCATCAGATTCTGCTACTCTTTCCATGGAAAAGGTGTGCCAGCCAATATCAGGCCACACTCCACCAGAGCTACAGCCACCTCCACAGCCTTTCTAAGATGGGTGGCTACAAAGGACATTCTAGAAGCTGCTACATGGAGCTCCGTGCATACATTTTCCAAACATTACAACCTGCCTTTATATTCCAGATCCCGAGCAGGCTTTGCTTCTGCAGTCCTGCAGGGCATTTTAGCTACACCATCCTTATCTTAGATCCTATCACCCCCAGCTTGGCTATGGCATTCAACCCATATGTCAGGACTGCAGTTGCATTCTTGAAGGACATAGTACAGTTTTGTACCTACTATAAATGTAGATGTCCGATAGATATGCAACTGCAGTCAGGTTTTCCCTCCCTCCTACCCCTCTGTAATTCTCTTTTGGGTCCACTCCCCCTTTTTCTAATTAGCTGGGGATATCTGTTATGGTGTATCTGTTTATTACTGTTGTGCATGTCTGGATTTTTTATCCATTCTCTAAATTTAGCCTTCCTTGGAGGGCACCTGGCATCTGAGGCAAAAAACACTGAAGAAGATGGCGTCTGCTGATGCTTTTATACCCGGCCGCTCTGACGTAGGGGAAGAGGCGACATCAGCCGACGCCGGACCCAGACTTTGGAATCCGGCCGACCGAAGGGCTGCCTGAGGCAGGACAACCCATATGTCAGGACTGCAGTTGCATATCTGTCGGACATCTACATTTATGGTAGGTACAAAACTGTACTTTCTTCATACTGAAGAGTACTTTGAGCCCGTGCATTTAATCTCCTGGTGTTGAGTAGCATAACCCTCAATTTTTTATTTGTGCTGTTTACGGAGGTGGGTTTGACCTTTGAGCCTTGCCTTAAAAAGGCACTCTGGGCAGCAAGAGCCTTGGCCAGTATTCAAAAGCCTAGGGGTGACAGGTGCAAGCCGTCTCTTGCGAACCAACGAGGCTTGTCGAGCATGTCATCCCCTGGCTGACAGACACTGGATCCCCTTTGAATGACACCAGAAGCTTAGCCAAATGTTGAAGTCAATTTTTCTTTATACTGCGATATCATTCTTGGTGAGGGCCAGATGCTACTCAGGGTCATACCTGCCTGGGCTACATGATCAGAGATCTTTTCCATATCACTTTTCATGTAGTCCAGGGAGGTACGTTTCAGGTCATTCACACCAGCATGAACAATGACAGCCATATTTGTACTTGTTCTGGAGTGACCCGAGTGCTTGTGTTATTTTGCGGATTCTGGCTCCCAACAGGCAGCTAACCGTAACCTTCTTGTCCAGCCTAGTGAGTGGGATGTCAGTGTTCCTGACTGTAGAGTCGCCTATTACTAGTGTGTTAGGTATGTTATTTCACCTTAAGGGTTGTGATTGTGCGGCACACTGATTTTGTATTTTGTGTTGTCTGGTTTGTGATGGGAGGTGCAGGTTTTTTGGGTGTCTGCTTTGGAGGTCTTTGCTTTTGCACATTTTTATTTAGAGCCTCCAAGTATGATTTTGTGCATTTGTGTATTTTTTGCCAGTGCTGGTTTAGTATGTATGTGAGGCTGGAGGTGTGGTGCAAGTGTTAACCTTCTCATTACTGCCTGTTTCTCTCTTGGGTAGAGAGAGCTTCGCCTCCAGTTTAGCTATATAATTGCATGAGTGGTCTCTCAATCATACTGTGGCAAAACATGATCTTCCGCAAATGGGGTTAACCTTGTTGCAGCCGATTTGCCTGTCCCCTCAAGTGCAGCAGTTTTTTTGACCTAATTCCACCTGAGAGATGCTGTAGTTCACACTTGGCCGTTTGGACCCCTATATGCTTATCCTCCCCTACCTCTAATCTCCAAATTTCTTCAGAGTACACTCCAGTTGAAGATCAGGGTAATCGTCATTGCTGCCTTCTGACCTCTGGAAGTTTGTTTCCCCTTCCACTGATCTCGTCTACAAAGTCCCCCTTTGACAGTGAACCCCATTCCAGATCTACTGTCACATCCATCAGGGATGACTGATCAGATATTATAGGTCTCAGATTGACCACATGGTTTCCGCAATTCCGATGGCTAGACATTCCAGGCTTTCCTCTCCTGTTTGCCAGGTTTTATTTTCATCCCACAAACCTTCTGTGAAGATTTATAAAACTAAATGAGAGATTCTCTGGTGTGCTCAAAAATAGAGTTGGATCCTTTCACCTCTCCAGTCCTTGCTGATTTAGATTTTTTTGCTTCGATTTTTCAAAGTGGTGCTAGTTTCTGCACCATCAAAGTTCATCTGATAGCTATCTCTAATTACCACATCAGAGATGATGCTTCCCCTCTAGCTTCATCCAAGTAATGTAATGCATTCATTAAAGGTAGCTTTTTGCTTAGACCCCCGATAAAGGATCCCACTCCACCTTGGAATCTTACTGTGTGAGCCCTCTTAAGTTAATCTCAAATTTCTTTCATGGAAGACCGTTTTCTTCTGGTTATTACTTCTGCAAATAGTTTCTGAGCTCCAAGCATTCGCTCCAAAACCACCTTATTTGATTTTTCACAAACATAGGTTTACCTTCATTACTAACCCTTCCTTTCTACCCAAAATTGCATCTAAAAAACATCAGTCAAGTGATCAATTTGCCATTTCCTTTCCTAAGTTTGACAACAAGGGGAGAGTACATGCTTCACCTTTTGTATGTACATAGGCAACTTTGTTTTTATCTTCATAGATGAAGGAAATTTAGAAAAACTTGCCCAATTGTTTCCTTTTCCACTAACAAATTGGGAAAACCAGTTGACACGCGTGCACTGGCCCATTAATCAAGGAGCCTCAATCCTCACCACTAGCACCATTGAGGGTCATCCACATTGGGAGGATAACAAGTACACAGTAAAGTACAATTTCCAAAAGAGCACACAGAGATCACAGTGATCACAGTCAGTCTAGAGCTGGTTTCTCCCCACTGGCACAGCTATAGGGTACAGATTTCAGCTGAGTGGTCAAGACAAAACTTCCAGCACCCTCTGTCCAACCAGTGCTTCATGTTCCTGCCCAAGGAGCTGACACACACTTTGAGATATGAATTGTATACAAATACACAGACACTCCTGGGGAAGGCTGGCACAGGTTCTCCAGCTATGCCCCCTCTTGCCCAGACTCTGAGGTAGAAATCACTGCCCCCAGCCACTACTTATCAGCTACTATAAGGACCTTCCCAAAGGGTGACAGATTTCACTGTGTGCTATTACTGTAATCCAAATAGTAAGTGTAACCCAGGGCTAAGGCTATTGGAGTGGCTTATACAGTATCACCAAATGCATGCAAGTACTCTAAGAGCTTAAATTATCTCTCCACAAAACAGCCACAGTTGAACGGTTTAAAATATTTAATAAATAAAAACAATATAATACTTATCAATTCAACACAGTGCTAATAGAGAGTTCAGAAGTCACAGGAAAATACTTTAAATAATAGTGTAGGATAGTCTGACATAAATATAGAAAACAGACTAATCTGGCTATATTGGTATTTGTCTCCAAGAGAAACTATGTTCTAAATTCTACTTACAGAGCAAAGGCAAAGTGCTAGTGAGCTGATGTGTTCAAGTTGAGACAAAAATCTAAAATGCTATTCTTTTTGTCATTAAATTGATAATATACAGTACTACTGCTGAGTCATTTCAGATTACATCATTCTTGTCTCTTCTCTGATGTAGTTCCCAGGCTAACAAAACTCAAAATTTAACATTTCTTCGATCTGCACTTGCCAGGAAGCCACAGTGATGAGACACATTACATGTGAAACCTAGCTACAGACATCCTATCTCCGACCTTGAGATTAAACACAGTCGTAAAATCCTTTAGTTATTAGTTTTCTTCCACCAGCGTGCACTGTGGTTACATTTATGGAAGCTGCAGAACATAACATATTTTTTATATTTGTTACACAAGCCTGTGGATCATATTATTAATATTTACAATAACAGAATTATTTGTAAAATTCTATCTAGCTAGAATGACAGCCTTCACAACCCCCCCCCCCCCAGAGAACTCAAGCTAGGTTTTTGTATCCCTTGAGAAACGTTGCTTCAGAGTGTTGAGTCTGTCTGGGTATACTTGCATCATTCTCTGTCTTGAGAGCACATCTGAGTTGACATTGTTAATCCCACTGCGGTGCTCCACTGATACATGCTTCAACCCTAGGCTCCACCTTGGCATTTTGTTGGCTGGCTTAATGTAACCATGTTAGGAGATTGTGATCTGCATCTACAGTGAATTTCCTTCCATACAGATGAGGCTGAAGTTTCTGCAGTGCCCACACTATGGCTAGCCATTCCTTTCCTACCGCTGCATAGCATTCCTCCTTGGGTTAGAGCCTATGACTGAGATAAACCACTGAGTGCTTTTCTCCCTCTGAAGAAATCTGGCTAAGTATAGCCCTCACCCCATGGTTCGAAGCATCCACCTGCACAACAAATTTGCTGTAATCTGGACTGGCTAACACAGGGGCTCCTCCCAAAGCTTCTTTAAGCTTCTGGAATGCCTCCTCACATGTTGTGGTCCACACTACCTTATCTGGCCTGTTTTTCCTTGTCAGGTCTGTGAGAGGGGAGCAGCTATGGTACTATAGCTGGGGGTGAACTTTCTGTAGTACCCTGCTGTCCCTAAGAATCCCATAACATCTTTTTTGATAAGAGATGCAGGCCATGCCTTAATGGCTTACACTTTGGCAGGTTCTGGCCTGATCTTCCACTCCCCAAGCTTTGTCCCAGGTAGGAGACCTCTGCCATACCCACCTGGCATTTGCTGGGCTTAATTGGTCAACCCTGCCCTCTGTAGTATGCCGAGCACCTCCCTGACATGCTGAAGGTGCTCTTGCCAGGAATGGCTGTAGATGGCAATATCATCTAGGTAAGCAAAGGGCATCCCTTCTTGCTAGGATATGATCTGCCAGCCTCTGGAAAGTCGCTGGGGCATTGTTCAACCCAGAGGGCATCTTTGTGAACTCATACACTTTAAAATGACTCACAAAGGCTGACCCCTGTCTAGCAGTGGGAGTCAAGGGCACCTGCCATTAACCCTTGGTAAGATCAATGGTGGTAAGATACTTAGCCCCACTCAGCTTCTCTAGGGCTTCATCTGTCCTAGGCATGGGGTAAGCATCTGACTATTTAATTTCCTGTAGTCCACACAGAACCTGATGCTGCCATCCTTCTTTGGCACCAGCGCCACTGGGAGGCCCAGGGACTGTTGGATTCCTGAATTACCCCTAGTTCCAACATTTCCTGTATCCCTTCTCTCAGAATCCGTTTGACACACTCAGGCACCCCATAAGGGGCCTGCCTAATAGGCCTTTGGGGTCCTGTATCCACCTGGTGCTGCACCAGGTGGGTGCACCCTGGTTTCCCAGTGAACATGTCCCCACACTCGAACACTGCTTGGATTTCTCGAACCTGGGTAGGAGATAGCTGCTGTGACATTGCTACCCCTTCCACTGAGGTGTCAGTCCGATCCTCACTGAGATCATCAGTCACCAGATATCCCTGAGACTCCTCCTGCACCCCACTGCACATACTCAGCACAATGGTCTCCCTGTCATGGTAAGGTTTCATCATGTTAATATGGTACATTTTGTGCTCCTACCTAGGAGTTCTACCATGTAGTTACATCACTGACCATGTAGTTACATCACTGACCTTCCTTACCACCCTGTAGGGTCCCTCTCAAGCTGCTTGTTGTGTCTGACAGGAATGAGTACCATTACCTACTGCCCTACAGCATACTCTCCAACACGAGCATTCCTGTCATACCAGAACTTTTTCTGCTGTTGGGCTTCTGCCAGGTTCTGTGGGCCTTGTCCTGATGTTTAGGACATATGCCACAACAGACTCCTGGTGAGATTCACACTCACCCTCCCACTTATCTCAAATTATATCTAGAGGTCCTCTCACCCTATTCAATACAGCAACTCAAAGGGTGAAAAACCCGTGGATTCCTGGGGAACCTCTCTGTAAGCCAACAGATGGGGCACATATTTGTCCCACTCCCTCTAGAACTGGGCTGCAAATGCCCATAGCATGGACATGAGTGTAGAGTTTTAACCTCTCAACAAGACAGTCTGGGGATGGTAGGGGGTAGGTACTTCACCCCACAGTGCTTCCATAGACAAGCCAGCAAGTGTGACGTGAAATTGGCACCTGTCAGTATTTCTTTTGGAAAACCTACCCGGCTGACAATCTCTAACACAGCACTTGCCACCTTTTGTGCCTCAACGGAGGACAGACCCCCACTGCCTCAGGGTATCTGGTAGCATAATCTACTACTAATAGGATATACCTTTTCCCTGTGGAACTTGTGGTACTCAGAGGCCCCACAATATCCATAGCTACCCTCTGAAATGGTTCCTCAATCACAGGCAGAGCATCAACGGAGTATTCACCTTGTCTCCTGTCTTGCCTACCTTTTGGCACTGCTCACAGGTCCTGCGGTACCTTGTTACATCTCTGGAATTCCCAGGCCAATAAAAATTCTGCTAAATACGTCTCTGTACGTTTTATCCCCATATGACCTGCAAAGAGAATGTCATGGGCTATGGCTAGAAGTGCCAGACAGTAGGCTCTAGGCACTTCCAAATGCTGTATCCTCTCACCTTCTAGCCCTCCCTCAGGGGTCTACTCTCTCTGCACAGTAACCCTTTGTCCCAGTATGCAGATTCCCCCTTCAGTTGAGAATCAGGTGCCTCACTAACTACCTGCCTCAGGCCTTGTAATGTAGGGTCTGAGAGCTGAGCCAGCCTCGACTCTGTCTTTGTAATCCTTCCCACCTCCCCTTCCACTGAAAGTCTGGTATCCTCTGACAGCATGTACCTGCATAAACACATGGTACTTCATCAAAATCCTTCCCTGTCAGGACATCTTCAGGATGGTAGTTTGGTACCCCTGTTGTCTTGAGGCAACCTACTATTGGCAGTTTGTCGTTCTCTCTCACCTTTTGTTCCTCACTTCGCCTTCGTGGACATCTGTATGCCACATGGCCCCACTGGTTGCATTTAAAACATATAACCCTAGGTCCTGGGCGTGTACCTGGACTAGCGGCTTCCCCTGCTACTGGCAGATTATGTTGGGGCAGTCTGGGCTGCCCACCATTGGTTCCCTTAGAGCCATGAGCAGCACTGGGTGGCCCTTTCCTGTGCAGGGATGCCCTGCTTGCTAGGTATAGGTCTCCTTTCTTTCCTCAACTCATCTGAAGTAGCACATTGTCTTTCAGCTAACCAGATCCTAACATCTTCAGACATAGTGCTAAGGGCTTGATGTTCTTCGTGTTTCACTGTTGCAGTCATAACTGTAGGGTGTTCCTGCCGGCAGGCAGCCCGAGGTCGGCCAGAATTCCAAAGTCTGGGTCCGGCGTCGGCTGTACTAGCAAGTACCCTGACATCAGAACGCAGAGGTATAAAGCAGACAGCCGACGCCATCTTCTCCAGTCTTTCTTGCCGTGCGGTGGAAAGCAGCTCGCAAATTGTTGGTTGGCGAATTCTTGACAGCGTGGTTTCCTTGTCGGTCTGAAGACTTTTTTCTTCTCTTCTCAAGCTAAGTACCCCGTTGGGGAAACTTTTTTCTTGTTCCTCCGATGTCAGAAAGTTAATTGTATATCGTGTGGAAAACAAATACCTCATAAAGATTTCCACTCTTACTGTCTTCCTTGCTTGGGCCCTGACCACGACGTTTCTTGATGTCGGTTTTGTGCCAGGTTTAATTCTCGTACGATTAAGCGTAGGTACGATTGGGCCTTGAATTATTTCTGTAGACGGTTCAATTATAGGATGTCGTCGGATACTTTACCGACAACCGGAATTCACAAGAAACGCAAGGACAAAGATAGGCCTCCGAGGTCCAAACAGGATATTTTGCAGCCGGAGCCAGCTTTGGGTTCGGCTGTCGTCAGTGAGGCGCTTTTGCAGCCCCTGTCGTCAGCCACTTCGGAACCGATGGCCGACACGGACTCCCATGGGGAGCCAACTAGGCCCAGTATTTTATCTGCTGCAGGACCTTCGGACGTCGCTCCTTCAGATGGGCCCGGAACCGCTGTGCAGGTACCAGCTTCTGAAGGGGTCTTCAGGCCTTCTCATATTACTATTTCTACAAAGACAAAGGCAAAGTCAAAGACTCCTGTTAAGCCAAGGGTTCCTTCTCAAGCTTCTTCGGATTCAGCTCCCAAGTCCCAGAAACAATTAAGGATGGCTGAAGATTTGCTTACTATGATTAGGGGTTCTCACCCTCCTCCTGAAAAAAGGCCTAGACAGGATATTCCTTATGATTCCTCTGATCAGGCTTCTGTATCTTCAGTCTCTTCCTCTGACCAGGATTACTCTTTCCCTCCTTATGAGGATTCTGATGCAGAGGACTCTATTCCCTCTGCTTCTCCCCCTGAAGATTTTTCTTTTGGGGAAACCCTGCATGAGATGAGAGAGCATTTTCATTGGGAAGGTCAGGATTGTTCCGCTTCCAAGAAGAGACTTAGGGAATTTCTCCTTCTCCCACAACACAGGCCTTTGGCTATTCCTCCTGTTCTTGATATTGTGGATGATGATTTCTCTGAAGCTACCCTGAATCCTGATTCTTTTCCGCCTGCTCCTTCTAAGCCGGATAGATTTTATAGAGTTCCTGATTCCCATCAATTTTTGTTCAAGAACCCTTCTGCAGATCCTGAAACTATTTCTCAGGGTTCCAAGGCTGCTAAGGCCGCCTCTTCTAAAAATCCTATTCCCTCTGAAAAGGATTCTCGGGCCTTGGACAAATGGGGCAAAAAGGTGTATACTTCGGCTCCTCTTTCTATTAGAGCTTTAAATTGCCAGTTTCATATGTTCAAGTATCAGCAATTTCTTCTGTCTGTTTTAAAACAAAGACTTTCTTCCTTTCCTGCATGTGCTGAGGACAAGGAATTACAAGATGTACTGCATGCAACTGAACAAGTTAGCCAACATAGTTTACATTGTGGCTTTGATGCCTTGGAGGCTTCTTGTAGGGCCGCAGCCTCTGGTACTGTTATCAGGAGACATGCTTGGCTGCGAGAGCAGAATTTACCTGAACAAGTTAAGGCTAAATTGTTAGATGCCCCTGTTCAGCATGATGTTTTGTTTGGTTCTAAAGCCGAGGAGGTTATTAAAAAGATGGAGGATAAAGCGAAATCTATGCAGATTGTTAAAGATTTCTTACAAGTTCAGCCCCCTAGATTTTCTAGGAATTGGCCCTCCAAAAATTGGTCCTTTCCCACGTCTGACAGGCCTCAAAGGGGAAGATATAGATGCTCCAGAGGTCGGGCTCAGGCCTCTTACAGGTCCAGACAATGGACTGCTTCATCACCTAGAAGGGGTGAAGACAGATCTCATTCACAAAGGAAGCAGACCCAATGACTCCCTCTGCTGGGCTACAGGTCCTCTTTGCCTGGAAGCCCCTCTCGGAGGAAAACTTTCTCTTTTCTGCCAAAATTGGACTCGTATTACCCAGGACAAATGGGTTTTAGACGTGATTTTAAGAGGTTACAAGTTCCACTTTCATACTCTGCCAAGGTCTATCGGTTGGCCAGATCTGCCAAAACATCAATGGTCAGAGGCCTTGAATCAAGTGGACGCCTTATTTGCCATGAGAGCCATAGAACCTGTTCCACTTTCAGAGATGGGAAAAGGTTTTTACTCAAGACTGTTTCTGGTCCCAAGAAAGCAAAACTCATGGAGACCTATTCTGGACCTTTCAGTATTAAACACCTTTCTGGAAATTCCAAAATTCAAGATGCTTACTCTACAACAACTTCTTCCAATGCTCTCCCAGGATGCTTGGATGGTGACATTGGACTTAAAGGAAGCCTACCTACACATTCCCATCAGGCAGGAACACAGAAAATACCTCAGATTCAAGGCAGGTTCGAGGCACTTTCAATTCTCTGTACTGCCCTTTGGCTTATCTACTGCGCCCAGAGTCTTTACCAAGTGCCTGGCTCCAGTAGTAGCTTATTGCAGACTCCAAGGGATTCAAATTTACCCTTATCTGGACGACTGCCTTATTCAGGCGGACAGCAAAGACCTTTTACTTCAGCATCTGCATTTTGTTCGTCTTCTCCTTCTACTGGGATTTTCAGTGAACACAAAAAAGTCACATTTGATCCCCTCTCAGCAAATTATCTTTTTGGGAGCTCTTCTAGACACATGCTTGCAAAGGGCCTTCCTCACTCCAGAAAAACAATTACAGCTGGCCTCAATTTTCAAAACCTTGGCTACTTTAACTCTGCTCACTGCAAGGAAATTCCAGCAGGCATTGGGCTACATGGCTTCTTGGATCCTGTTGATTCCAAATGCAAGGCTTCACATGAGAACTCTTCAATGGTACCTAAAGAGTGTATGGTCACAGCATTACCACAGTCTGGACACAATGATTCCACTGATTCCCTGCCTCCAGAAGGAGTTCCTTTGGTGGTCCAGGGCTTGTGCTTTAAACGAAGGGAATCCCTTCCGTCTGCCTCAACCTTCTCAGATCATAACCACGGACGCTTCGGATTATGCTTGGGGAGCTCATTTTCTAAATATTTGCCAGCAGGGTTCTTGGACAAAGAAGCATCTTCTCTGGCACATCAACTTGAAGGAAATGTTGGCAGTTCAAAATGCTCTTCTAGCCTTCCAGAATCTTTTGAATCCGGGGCCTCTTCTGATTCATACAGACAATACCACAGTCATGTGGTACATAAACAAGCAAGGGGGCTCTCACTCTTACCCCCTTTGCAGACTAGCCATGAATTTGTGGGACACGGCTCTAAATCTGAATCTGCATCTTCAAGCTCAATTCATTCCAGGAAAACAGAATCTCTTAGCAGACAGCCTAAGCAGAAACCTTTTGGATCCTCACGAATGAATGCTGGACCCCAGCTTATTCACAAAGATTACTGCAGTTTGGGGTTGTCCTCAGATCTTTGCATCCCATCTCAATCATCAGTTGCCTCTCTTTTGCACCAGGTCCTTCCAGAAAGCAGCTTGGAAAGTGGATGCCCTGTCATTCAGCTGGAGGAATCTTTCGGGATATGCCTTCCCTCCTCTTCCTCTTCTGCCTCGAGTATTACTGAAAATAAAACAGGACAAACCCAAGATTATCATTCTGATAGCTCCAAATTGGCCTTGGCAGTTTTGGTATCCAACTTTAAAACACCTATTCTTGGAACCTCCTTGGATTCTACCTCTGATCCCTTCTCTTCTGTCCCAGCATCAGGGTCAGATGCTACACTCTCAAATCAAGACCCTATGCCTGGCAGCTTGGCTTTTCAAGGGCCTTTGATTCCTTCTGCTCTTCCCAAACAAGTTTTGGATGTTCTTTTAGAAGCTAGACGGCCCAGCACTAGAAAATCTTATGCTTCTAAATGGAAAAGATTTTGTATTTGGATGCAGGACCGAGGTTCTAACCCTCTTTTGCCTGATATTTCCTCCATTTTACTTTACCTCTCAGACCTTTTGCTTAAAGGCCTCTCTCTTTCATCCATCAAAATTCATGCTTCTGCTATCTCAGCTCATTTCAACACTGATCCTCCCATCTTTTCTCACCAACTGGTGAGACAATTTTTGAGGGGCTAAGAATTTAAGACCTCCCAGAACTCCTTCTGTTCCTTCTTGGGATCTTAATTATGTCTTGGAAAAACTTACTTTGCCTCCTTTTGAGCTTGCTGTGGCTTCGGATATCAAGTTCTTATCCTGGAAGACAGATATTTTGTTAGCATTGACTTCTGCCAGAAGGGTTTCAGAGTTGCAAGCTCTCATGGCTGTGGAACCATATATTATCTTCCACCAAGACAGAGTTTCCTTGAGGACCAATCCTACATTTATGCCTAAGGTGATTTCGGAAGTGGCTCTAAGTCAGACTTCACCTTCCTACCTTCTTTCCTAATCCTCAAAATAAAGGGGAAAGGATCTTACATTCATTGGACTTATACAGACAGCTACGATTTTACCTGGACAAAATTAAAGATTTCAGAAAATCTGATCAATTGCTTATCTCTTATGCCTCCAGTTCTCTAGGTAAGGCTATTTCTAAACAAACTATTTCCGAATTGATTGCTCATGGAATAGGAAAAAGGTTTTGTACTTTCACTATGGGAAACAGATTGCAGGTACTGTTAGAAGTCATTCAACTAGAGCAGCTGCCACTTGCTTTTCTCAGGGGAGTTCCTACCAAAGACATTTTGGAAGCTGCCACTTGGAGTTCAGTGCATACTTTTTCTAAGCACTATAATCTCCCTCTGTGTTCTAAGTCTAGGGCAGGCTTTGCCTCTGCTGTTTTGCAGGGTCTTCTAGCTGCCCCTTCTGCATAACCTCCTCCCTCTTTCACAGCTTTGGGATTCTACCCTACAGTTATGACTGCAACAGTGAAACACGAAGAACATAGTACAGTTGTGTACACCTACCATAAATGTAGATGTTAGAGTGTCTTCACTGTTGCAGTCGGTGTTTCCCTCCCACCAATCCCCTCTTATTCTTGTTTGTTCTCTCTTCCACTTCTTTTGTGGTGTATTTGTGTTTCCTTTTGGGCACCTATTGGTTTATTGGGGGCTTCTGACATCTGGGGCAAGAAAGGCTGGAGAAGATGGCGTCTGCTGTCGGCTTTATACCGCTGCGTTCTGATGTCAGGCTACTTGCTGGTACAGCCGACGCCGGACCCAGACTTTGGAATTCTGGCCGACCTTGAGCTGCCTGCCGGCATGAACACCCTACAGTTATGACTGCAACAGTGAAGACACTTGAACATCTACATTTATGGTAGGTGTACACAACTGTACTTTCCCTCCCCAAAAGGTCTGACACCACTTCAAAAGTGGTGACCTGACATCCACTCACCCATTTATAAAAATAAGTGTTTAGTTCAGCAACATATTCACACTTTCATCTGCCTTGTGTCTATGCTTACGAAACTTTTTCCTATAAGCTTCAGGTGTTGATTTAAAAAATTCTAGCAAACAATTTTTTTACAGAATTATAATTTAAGAAATCATTGTCAAAGTACACTTACAGCTTTACCATGAAGCAAAGGGGGTCAGGAACTGTACCCAGAGCCTTTGGTCAACATCATACTGTTTACATAGTTTCAGATGTCTGAGAAGGTATCAAAATTATCCTCCTCTGTAAATTGTGGAAGAAATTTACTGACATTTGTTGCTTTTGGGGCTCGGTTACTCCCTTCCCCATTACCTCCATTACTCTAGTGAAGAGTCAGAATCTTCTTTTCCTGCCGCCTCTCCTTCTCAGCTTCCAGGTGCAGCACATGTTCTTCATACTTCACTGTTGCAGTCATCACATTTGGGTTATCCCTGCCAGGGTAGCCCTCGACTGGCCCGAATACCAGAGGCTTAGTATTTCTGCGTCTTCTGCTGTCGCTTCAGGACTGATGTCAGGTCATCAGTAGTATAAAATAAGGCGGCCGATGCCATTACATCAGTCTTTCTTGCCAAGGAGCCCAAAGCAGAAGCAGTTTGCAAGCACCTGGGCCACCATTACCAACATCCACTGGGTCTTCAACATAGTGTCCCAGGGATACAATTTTTTTTCCACACACTACCAACCCCAAAAAGGTTCCCAGATCTTCCTCCAAACCAGTGGGCAGAAGCGAAAAAGCAAGTCCTTTCCCTGCTCTCCATGAGGGCAACAGAGCATGTTACTGCAGAACAGATAGGCGATTTCAACTCCAGACTTTTTCTAGTACCCAGAAAAGAGGGCACCTGGTGCCCTATCCTCAATCTATCCATTCTAAACACCTTCCTAGTGATACCAAAATTCAAAATGCTCACCCACCAGCAACTACTTCCTGTGCTGTCCAAGAATGCTTGGCTAGCCACCCAAGACCTAAAGGAGGCCTACCTCCACATTCCTATCCGTGAATCATGCAGGATCTCTGCACTTTCAGTTCTCTGCGCTTCCCATTGGCTTATCTACTGCTCCCAGAGTTTTCACAAAATGTCTGGCTCCCGCCATTGCCTTTTGCAGACAAATATACAAATTCACCTATACTTGGAAGACTGCTTAATTCAGGCAGATGGGAAAAGCTGCTCAAGCACCTGGCCTTTGTGAAATCCCTACTGACCTCCCTAGGGTTACACTATCAACGAAAAGAAATCCAAACTAGTACCCACCCAAAGGATTATATTCCTGGGAGCAAGCCTGGACACACCATCCCAGATGGCATTCCTTACACCATAAAAGCAAACTTACCTGACAGCCTTCTCTCAACTAGCCACTAGACCCCAATTATTCACAAGGAAAATCCTTCAAGCTCTGGGGTTCATGGCGTCTTGCATTCTACTCATTCATTATGCCAGGCTGAGTATGAGGAAACTTCAGTGGTACCTAAAAAGCCTTTGGTGTGTCAACGCACTCAGAACCTGGAAGCTTATACCAATGGTACCTTGCATAAGGAAATATTTTCTTTGAGCAGCAGCATGTTTCCACAACAGGGGACTACATTTCTCACCATCCCCCGCCACTCAGACCCTCACCACAGATGCATCAGACTATGCCTGGGGTGCACACCTGGACGGCAGGTGCATACAGGGCCAATGGAGCCCACAGCAAATTCATCTGCACATCAACCAAAAAGAGATGTTAGCTGTCCAGCACGCATTGACAGCTTTCAGGCCCTTTCTCTCCCCAGGGGCTCTCCTGATCAAAACCGACACCACCGCTGTGATGTGGTATATCAACAAGCAGGGAGGGACTCGCTGCTACCCTCTATGCAGGCTGGCCATGACCCTTTGGCACACAGCCTCAGCCATGCAACTACACCTGTTAGCACAATTCCTGCCAGGCTCTCTAAATTCCCTGGCAGACAACTTAAGCAGAAATCTTCTGGACATGCACGAGTGGCAGCTAGACCAAAGAACCTTCACTCTAATAACTCAGAAATGGAGCACCCCCATGGTTGATCTCTGTGCTTCCCACTCCAACCATCAGCTCAGCAAGTTCTGCACCAGGAAGCCCCACTACAGGGCCTGGAAAGTGGATGCCCTATCCTTCCCCTGGGTCAGCCTTTCGGTCTGTGCATGTCCCCCACTAGCTCTCATTACCAGGGTACTGCTCAAAATAAGGGAGGAAAAACCAAGAACAATTCTGATTGCTCCAGATTGGCCTCACCAACATTGTTACCCACTGCTGCACAGCCTGTCCCCACTGCCACCATGGCATCTCCCTCAGACTTCAACCGTCCTGACCCAGAGGGAAAGAGAATTCATGTGTCCCCAATGCAGACCTTCAATTTGGCAGCCTGGCTTTATTCCCTGACCATTGATCAATCTGCCAGTCTCAGTAAACAGGCTCTGCACCTGGAGTCGGGCTAAGGGAGCCGATACGGCACAGCCCTCCCTATCTCTCATCCTGAATTTACCTAGATGACCTGCTACACAGTGGTCTCCCCTTTTCCTCTATTAAAATTCATGCCTCTGCAATCTCTGCTCATTTCAACACTGAGCACCCACTTTTCTCACACCCTCTGGTCAAACAGTTCCTAAGAGGGGCTAGCAAATTGAGGCCACCCAGAAGAGCACCTACCCCAGCTTGGGACCTAAACTTTGTGTTGGAAAATCTCAGCCTGCCCCCCTTTGAACCAGCATCTTCAGCAAAGTTTGTTTCTCTCCTGGAAGACGGCCTTGCTTCTGGACATTACTTCAGCCAGAAGAGTATCCGAATTACAAGCGCTCATGGCTGTAGAGCCCTTCATTATCTTCCATGCTGACAGGGTGTCCCTCAGGACTAACCCATCCTTCCTGCCTAAAGTGTCTAGTGTGGCTGTCAACCAATCCATTCATTTGCCCACCTTTTTCCCTAATCCACAAAAGAAGGGGGAAAGGATCCTGCACTCTAGATGTGCACAGACAGCTCAGATTCTATCTAGACAGGACTAAATCATTCAGAAAGACTGATCAGTTGCTAGTCAGTTTTGCTGCAGGGGCAGAAGGCAAAGCTATATCCAAACCATTTCAAATGGATAGCACACTGCATTCATTTCTGTTACAAGCAACAAAGGAAACCTCCCCCTAAGGGGCTCAAGACTCACTCTACTAGAGCAGCCTCCAGCTCTGCAGCTTTTCTCTGAGGAGTCCCCACCAGGGGCATTCTGAAGGCTGCCACATGCAGATCTGTTAACACCTTCACCAAGCATTGCCACCTGCCTATTTTCAAATCCAGGACAGGCTTTGCCCCTGCAGTCTTGCAGGGCATCCTAGCCAGCCCCTAGTCTCCTTGACCGCCTCCACCCTTTTCCTCAGCTTTGTGAATCAACCCAAATGTGATGAGTGCAACAGTGAAACATGAACATAGTACAGTTGTGTATACTTACCATAAGTGTAGATGTTTGTGTATTCAGTGTTGCAGTCTTGGTTCTCTCCCTCAATCCCCCTTTTCTTCTCTCTCTCTCCTTACAATGAACTTTTTGGTATTTGCCTTTTACTGGTGGGGTTCTTCCACTATATCCTGGCTCCCACTTGGGGGCTCCTGACAGGGCAAGAAAAACTGATGTAATGGCGTTTGCCGCCTTACTTTATACTACTGGCGGCCTGATGTCAGTCCTGCAATGACAGCAGCCGATGCAGAAATACTAAGCCTCTGGTATTCGTGCTGGCTGAGGGCTACCCTGGCAGGGATAACCCAAATGTGATGACTGCAACAGTGAATACACTCTAATCATCTACATTTATGGTAAGTGTATGCAGCTGTACTTTTCTCATTCTCCTGAGCCTGCAGACATTGCAGTTCCTCTGCTTCTATTTCCAACTGCTTGGCTTCCACCTAAAGTCTTTTCAGCTCCAGATGGATTTTGAAGTCTTCTGTAGAGAAAGGTTGAGCTGTCCGTTCTCTGAGTGTTATACATCTTCATGGCCAGTCTGAGCAATCCCCCTGGTTGCTTTTTTCTGATGCAGCTGGGACCAAAGCTGCAATCATGTCTGTTTTAGTCAGGTTTCTATGCACCAGTCCTTTAGCCTGGCATATCTCGGCCAACTGGCTCCTTGTCAGCTTACCGTACTCCTCTACTGACATGCTTGCCTGCTCTCCCTGACTAAGCTTAACAAAAATATAAAAATTCTGATCTGAACTCTGAACATTCACTGCATGGCTGATTTATAACACAAAAACACCTTCAGTGATCACTGTACACAAGCTACAGGAATTCACCATCCACACTACTGAATGCCAGTTAATATGTGATGTGGCTAACACACCACTTTCAGACAATATTTGATGTGGATATCCCACCACTGCCAAACAATATGTGATGCCCGTGCACTGGCCCAGTAATCAAGGAGCCTCAATCCTCACCACTAGTATCAGTGAAGGGGCATCCACATTGGGAGGATAACAAGTACACACAGTAAAGTACAATTTCCCTTAAGAGCACATAGAGATCAGTCAGTCTGGGGCTGGTTTCTCCCTTTCTCTGCAGATCACCAATAAGACTCCCCACTGATACAGCTATAGGGTACAGATCTCAGCCGAGTGGTCAAGCCAAAACCTCCAGCTCTCTGACCAGTGCTTCGTGTCCCTCCCCAAGTAGCTTACACACACACACTTTGAGATATGAATTGCATGCAAACACACAGACACTCCTGGCGAAGGCTGGTACAGGTTCTCCAGCTATGCCCCCCCTTTTGCCCAGACTATAAGGTAGAAATCACTGCCACCAGCCACTACTTATCAGCTACTGTAAGGCCCTTCCCAAAGGGTGACTAAATTCCACTGTGTGCTATTACTGTTATTCAAATTGTAAGTGTAAACCAGGGCTAAGGCTATTGGAGTGGCTTATACAGTATCACCAAATACATGCAAGCACTCACAACTTAAATTATCTCTACACAAAACAGCCCCATTTTTAAGGTTTAAAAATATTTAATAAAAAAAACACAAGAACAGTACTCATCAGTTCAACACCATGCTAATAGAGAGAGTTCAGAAATCACAGGAAAATACTTTAAAACAATAGTGTAGGATAGTCTGACATAAATGTAGAAAATAGCTAGACTAATCTGGCTGTATTCCTATGTGTCTCTAAGAGAAATTGTTATAAATTCTACTTACAGAACAAAGGCAAAGTGCTGATTAGCTGATGTGTTCAGGTTCAGACAAAATGCTATTTCTTTCCTTAAATTGATAATACAAAGTACTGCTGAGTCATTTCAGATTACATCATTCTTGTCTCTTCTCTGATTTAGTTCCCAGGCTAACAGAACTCAAAATGTAACATTTCTTTGATCTGCACCTGCCAGGAAGCCACAGCAAAAAAAAAAAAAAAAAACAGTACATGTGAAACCTATTAATTATCTATAACTCATTTAACTCCTAGTGGGTGTGACCTGAGCTTTTAAAAATTATCACCTTACAATTCTAACAAATACTCATTGACAGAGGTCAAATATCAGTACAATTGTGTTTGCCATTGTGTATGCTTCAAAATAAAATATTCTGATACCTTGTATGTAGCATGGTTTTGGAATTATTAATGCAAGTATGAACAAGTAATATCTGACGCCTAGATGAGCTGTAGGAGGTAACTGCAGATGCATCTGGAGGCGTCACTCAGATGTAATGAGTTAATAGAATTTCTAGCTGCAGACATCCTGTCCCCAAACTTGAGATCAAACACAGTCCTAAAATCCTTTACTTATAAGCTGTCTTCCAGCAAAGTGCACTGTGGTTGCATTTTTGGAAGCTTCAGAACATAACACAGTTTTCTTACATTTGTTACACAAGCCTGTGGATCATATTAATATTTACAATAACATAGAATTATTTACAAAATTCTAACTAGCTAGCCTGGCAGCCTTCACTCCCAGTATCCATAGTTACACTAACAAACTGGATAACAGGGTTGTATTTCTTGTTTACTCTGAGAAGTCTGACCTTGCCAGAACCTCCAAAAGCACACCCAACCAAGTTTATGGAAGCCAGAGCTTCCATTGATGGTATTTGTGCAGCTGCCACTTGGTCTAGTGCTCATACATTTATTGATAATTACATATTGGATATCTCCAGAAACAGGGCTGCATTTGGTTTGCAGAGCATCCTTCCATGAGAGCCACCCAAGGTTATCGTATCTGGGGACTCTGTCCCATTTGTTGAGGAATGAATGAAAATATCATATATAAGTTATGTACTCACCATAACTATGCATTTGTGCTGTCCATTTTCATTCTTCCTTAACTTCCCTTCCCCCGTTCATGTCTTTGGGAGTGACTTGAAGTTTTTCTTAGGAACCATAGTTCATGTTTGAGCCCCTATTCTGTAGCCATACTGTTTCATTATTACATAATATAAGTATAAAAACAGCAAACTTGATCTGAGGTAATACAGTGGTCAGGGGCATTATGAGTAAAGGGAGGAGCTTGAGAGTCCGGTCCAAGAATCTAGAGAAGAGTGGTCAAGTCAGATCTGAGATCAGATCTTTGACCTGTTCGTTGAGGAAGAATGAAAATGGGCAACAAATATGCATAGTTATGGTGAGTACATAATTTTTGTGCTACAATTTGCAGTAGCTTACTGTTTATTCTTGTATCACAAGTAGCTGTTTTCCTGGCATTCCCAACGTAGCGTTATGTACTTGTGTTCATATTTTATGCTCATTATTCCTGAAAATGTATCCTTTACCAAAACTCCACATTTTTGTTTTCTCCATAGTCTAAGTGCTCCTTTCCACTTTCTAAAAAGCTTATGATTTTCAGATGTATTGCATCAGCTTCTGTTAAGTTTATAGGTTCATAGTTGTATGCTAGGCTAACAGCTGGGTCCATTATAAACCTAGCCATGCAACCCAAGTGTATCGCATGAGTTATTTTGCCTTAGAGGTTATTTTAAGGGGTGTATCTTAGGGCATGCTTTTGACAGTTGCCTCTATCCATTAGAGACCGGTGTCAAACCAGGGGTGAATTTCTGATTTCCTACTGCTGGTCCAAGTTGAGCTTGAATAGGATTAGAGATGATCTCTGCATCACATGGATGGGAATCCTATTCCAAAGAATGAGGATGCCCCGAAATGCGAACCTCTCTCTCTCTCCAATATGTCAAGCCCCAAACAAAGTTTAAAATCCTTAGATTTAGTAGTTCTGGTGCTGTTCAGTTTGTGGGTATGCAAAAGGTACATCAAAGTAGAACCCAAGGATGCCTTTTATGTCGGGGAAAAATTGCTTCTCAACAGACTAAGAAACTTGAGTATAAAGGTGGTCCTTTGGGGTGATCTGCATAAGACATTGTGATTATGCCCTGTATTACTTTTGTGAGGAACCTTTGCATATACTCTGATGGGTACATGCTAAAGGTGGCATTATACTCTGCTGGGTCTGAGGGCAGAGTACAATGACATTGTAACTTCCTAGTCCTATATGCCATATTCTTCTTTTCAGTTGAGTGACATAAAATTTTCTTACTGCCTTAGACGCATGCTGGTCAAAAGCCAGGTTACTGTCTACATGATTTCCCAAAACTGACTACTGTGCCTACTTTTAGGGCTGTTTTATCAATTAAGTACTTTCCTTGGGTGGCTGATGTCCAAAAATGTATTACTATCGATTTCTTGGCATTAAGTTTTAGCTGTGGCTTTTCCATTAATCAATTGTCTGTTAGACCTTTGTATCTTGGAGAGTTTCCCCTGTTTGCTCCTTTCTTTAGTCTTCTGCAAACTTGCTAAGCCAGAGGCCCTTGATATTGGACTTGAGTGACTTCTGAAAAATAGATTCCAAATGAGTGGTCTCAGCACAGAGCCTGGGGACTCCACTGGTGACTAGCTTCTTTGTGGAGGTAACCTTTCCAGTCCTAACTTCTTAGGTCAAGTCTATGAGCCAGCTGGCTGTCCAATGAGTTACATAGATGTTTATGCCTAATTCTGTGAATTTGTTTACATTGCCCAAGTTGAACATTGTATTAGATGCCTTAGCTCAGTCAAGGTAGACAGTACGCACCATTTTGCCGTTGTCCGTTGCCTTGGTGACATTCTCAAGGAAGTCCACCAGACTTAATAGGCATGACCTGCCTGTGATAAAACCAGAGTGGGTTGTGTCCAGTGTCTGAAGGTTTCTTATCTTATAAATCCATTCCATGACTTTTCATAGGAGATTAGACAGGCATATGGGTCTGTAGTTCCTGGCTTCAGTTGCTGGTCCACCATTGTGCAGTGGGATGGCTATTGCAGTCCTCCTTTTGCAAGGCACATAACCTCTACACAGGATTTGTGCCATTTGGATGGCACAAAGCCTGTGCAGAGGCTGTGTTTGAATAGTGACTTCAGTGGCCCTGATAGGTTATATTTCAGGCAATTTGTGCGTTTTTTTTTTTTAATATACAAAGTCTAGGAATCCCTAAGCCTGCAATTTTGGGGTCATGTAGGATTCACAATTTATAGAAGAATTGGTCCCCCATGAGTATGGTATTTGGTTGAATGGTGAGTGTCTCCAGTAGGCCTAAGTATGAGCTATGAGTTTCATGGAACCTAGAAGGTGGCTTATAGTTTGTTAGGATATGATACAGGATTTTGCCTGTGGTAGCGTGGACACTGGAGAACTCCAGTGCGTCATCTTGTTTAACCAACTTAGATGTAGACAAAGCCATCTCAACCTTTACTCCCCATCTGTGCAGTTGGTGGTCTAAATGTGTGGAAGGCACTGAAGTCTTCCACTGCCAGGGTATTTTCTGCAGCTTTAAACCATATCTCTGTAACTGCACAGATGTCTGCATTTTCCAAGATGTGGAGAGCTTGGGAGAGAGTAGAGCATTTTGTTTAGTTTAGACTTCTGGCATTGAGCAGTAACACTTTTAGATTTCCTTTGGTAGATTTTGCTATAATGGAAGGTTTGTCACTTTGGCATTGCCTAAAGGCTGAGAGAGAACAGTGTTTTAGCCAATATTCAAAAGCCTATGGGGACAGCTGCAGACAATCCTTGGCAAAGTAATGTGGTTTCTTAACCATGTCCTCCCACTCTTGACAGATATTGCATCCCTCTAGGATGACACCAAAAACTTGGCTAGTAGTCTGTCATCTTTTGTTCATACTGTGCCATCATACTCTGTGAAGGTAGAATGCTGTGCAATTCTAGGAACGTACCAGCCTATGAGACAGACTCCAAGAGCTGTATAATGTCTTTGTATAGCCGAAAAAGGTACATCTCAGGTTTACAAGTACATGGACTATGAGTCATACTGGTACCTGTGGTGTAGTGACTTGAGTACATGGTTGGCTTGGCATATCCTGGCCCCTCATAAGCAGCTGACCATTATTTTCTCCATGTTCAGCCTGGTAAGTGGGATATCAATATGTTGTACAATGGAGTCTCCTATGGCCGGAGTCCCGGGTAACATTGGCTTGCCTTGTGAGCTTGGTAGTTGAGGCTCCACTGGATGTGGTTGTATCATTGTATGTGCTGTTACATGTTCCTGTTGTGTGCTTTCAGGTTTATGGAGGTAGTGTGGCGAGGGAGCAGTGTAGATGTTAGGTTTGGAGAATGAGCAGGACAATTTGTAGTAAGAGAGACTTACTCACTAGCAGTACTAGTTTGCTGGGTGGACGCTGACTGTAATGAATGTATGGAAAACTGTTTGGAAAAGTACTTGCATAATTTAAACAGACAATAGCTATGAAAAGAGGGGGGGGGTACTTTGGAAATCAGATTACCACAAGTGGTGGAAGCCAGAGACACAGCCTTTTAAAACCACAACAGGAAAAGGTTAGGAAAGTTGTGGAAAAATTCAAGCTATTAGAAGCAGACTATCTGGAGAGGAATCCAATCAGTTTAAAGGCAGTATAGTCCTATGACTAGACATAGGCCAATATCCCCAGGTAGGTTAGAATTTGAGAAAATTAAGCTTAATATCTGTGGTGGCTGGTGCAGACCCAGAACGGTGAAAAACAGTATCAAAGTAAACGGGCACTGGAGTGCATCTTTAAGCAGGTAAATGATGAGCAGAACGAGACTAGTAGCAAAACTGGAATGTAAATAGCATTGAAGCACAAATCTTGGAGCAGAATTCACAATACTGCCACTTCTGCAATCCCACCGTAGACTGAGACAGTGTACTGCACAGAAATTTACCAGTAACCCTGTTTATGGAAGAATGCAGTAATAAATGACTGAATGACGCTCACATCTAGCAATAGTTTACAGTTCTGCCATAACTGTGAATGTAAATAGAAGAGTAAAGCACCAGACAGGGTTCAAAATACAAATGGCTAGTTTTTACTACCAATTCTGTTTGAGGAGAAAAATGCAGTGTAATGCACTTCATTAAAAAAAAAAAAAAAAAACTTGTTTCTCCCACTTTAGGGCTTTTCACACAGAGTCTTGAATAAAATACAGATACACCATTTATCTCTTTTAACATTCAGAAATACTACATATATTATCCCTTTCACTTTTTTATACCGTTTTCTTTACCCCCCTTTGTAACATCCTGATGTTATGTGATCCTATCTCGCCTACATTCTGACTGATGGGTTCGGAGCCGATCCCTCGGCTCCGACTCGGCACGCTTATGCCAAAGAGCGAAGTCTCTTATTGGCTGAGCTTACTATATCCCAGGATGCACCACTACCAGTCCCCCAGATCTCGTTTGCCTCTAACAAGCGAAGACGTGGTCTCGAGCTTGGCTGAGCTAAGTAGTGTGTTTTTCACTTACTTTCCTGTCAGGAATTTCTTTAAAATTCAACAAAAAGCTGTTTTAACAGCTAGCTAGTGGTTTTGTGTATGAATGAGTATTTTTCCTTGGTAAAATATTGTGTAGTGACTGTGTATTGTCAGACTAGAGGTCCCATCGGAGTTGAAGGGCCTTCCCCTGTCAGTTCGTTGTTTGGCTAATTCCCTATTATTTTTAGGGGTCTTGGATCCTTTACTTGTATTTTTGTATTGTGTTTAGTCCTTGTTTTAAAAAAAAAAAAAAAAAAGAAGAAGAAAGAGAAAAGAAAATTTTCTGTGATAGTGTGTTTTTGTGTTTTTTTGGCTAGTTCACTGTATTTGATTGCCATAATGTCACAGGCTCCTAGGCCTTCAGGATTTAAAAAGTGCACTAAGTGCAGTTTTAAGATGTCGATCACAGACGGCCACTCTCTCTGTGTGTACTGTTTGGGCGCCAAACATTTGCAGGAGTCCTGTAGTGTGTGTCACGCGTTTTCCTCGAGGGTCCTCCAAGAGAGGAAAAATAAACTTATATTAAAAGGCCTTATTAAACCCTCATTTGAAGAGGCATTAGCTTCCTCTCCTTCTCCTGCTAAAGAAAAGGCGTCGGCTCCGACCAGTCCGTCGGAACCGACCGCCAAAAAACATAGACAGGCTTCTCCTTCGGCTCCACGGACTACGGAGCCGAGGGCGGTCTGCCTCGATGCCTCCAGCCTCGGCTCCTCTGGGTTCGGAGCCGTCGTCTGGGGCATCGAGAGGCGGGTCATCTTTATCGGGTCCACTGGTCTCGGGGCCGGTGGAGGGTGTCCGCTCCGACACCTCCTCCTCGGCCGAAGCCTCTTCGCACCGATGGAAATTGGTTTGGACATTCCTTCGGCGCCGATAATTGTAGAGTCGATTCGGAGCCGGTCCCCTAGTCCCTTGGAGCCGTTGGAGAGGCCTACTCGGACCCATTCGGTCTCTTCCAGGGTGCTCCAAAGACTGTTCCAGTCCCCAGTCTTCCAGAAATTTGTTTCGGCTCCGACCCAGTTGGCTTCGGAGCCTATAGCCCACTCCATTGCCATTCCTCCTCCGACCGCTTCGGCTCCATCGGAGCAGGTGCTGATGGAGCCAGTAGAGATCCTAGGGTCAGCTCCGACCCTTACTCTAACCCCGGCCTTCGGGTCCGAGTTTAGCACACGGACTTCGGCCGGACCCGGGGGTGACGTTTCGGGACCAATGCTGTCGGTTCCGAGCCTCCCTCTCGGTGCTTCGGCCGCGGGACTTCCATCTGCTATCATGGCTCCGGGGACCGGACCCTCCCAGGATTCTGGGGGTCCGGCTTTCAGAGCTATGAGGAGTGCCTTGGCCAAGTCTTCGGCCATCTCTGCGGCTTTACCGGCACCTTCCCTGGGCATGGAGACTGGGTCTTTGGCAGTTCCCCTGTCTCTAGGCAGCGGAGCCCGGCCTGAGGTTACCCCCACTGGGGGTTCCCCTCCTCCTGAGGGTTCTTCGGAGTTGTCTTCGGAGGAGCCCCCAAGGAAGAGATCGTGCAAGAGGAAGCACGTGGACTCCCCCGAGTCTATTACATCGGACACTGATCTTGATGATGCGGAGGCCTCCCCAAAGTCGTCCTCGGATGATGTCTCATTTGCAGACATTCTAGAGATCCTTAAGCAACGAGGCGGCTGGAATTCCAAACCCCCCTCCGCTGATGAGTCGGTGTTTCTCAAGGCCTCGGGCTCAGCCCTCCGCCTCCTGGGTGTCTCCGCCCTTCGACGAGCTCCTGGATTTGGTTTGTCGGAGGGCGTGGGAACATCCAGATACTGTGGAACCAGTGCCTTCTCGCCCTAACAAATTTTTGTCTGCCCCACCCGAGAAGGAGTTCTTAACGAAATGCGTGGCTGTAGATGCCATGGTGGTGGCATCTGCTACCCAGCAGGACGTGGCAGAGGCTTCAACGTCCGTCCATCCTCCTAATAAGGAGTCTAGGAGCATGGACCAGTACGCGAAGCGCACCCTGACTTCAGCGGCCTTTACTCTGAGGTCCCTGAATTATTTGGCACATTTCACCAGACTACAGAGGGATCTGGTCAAGGAGCTCTGACTCCCTCTCAGGTAACCTACCTGAGCAGCTAGCCCAGTCGGTTAGCTCTCAGTTGGCTATCCTCAACTCGATTTCTAACTCGTCCATGAGGCTCATTTCATATGCGGCCGAAGGCGGGCAGAGCGGCAGGCACAGGCGTGGCTCACGGAGACAAGCCTGGCTCCGCTTGTGTCATTCGCGGAGGCCTTCAAGTCTTCCTTTGCCGACGCTCCCTTTGATGGGTCCTCTTTGTTTGGACCCAAGGTAAAGACACTCTTACCCGCTGTGAGCAAGAGGGAAAGACTTTATCTGCCGTAGGAGCACATTATTCCACTCCCTTCGGCCTTATCCCAAGGCTAGAAGAGGAGGGAAGATGTGGTTCCAAATCACAGAAATTCTTTCCTCAACAGCAGGAAGATTCCCTTCCAGAGGCAGAGGACGGGAAATTTTTCTGGGAGACGCCGTCCCAGAGGCGGCAGAGGCCCCCGCAACACTGGAGACCGCGAGTCCTTTCGTGGCTCTTCAGCCTCCCACACTCCATGAGGGATTGCCCGGCTGTGCTGCTCTGGAGCCAGTCGGGTGCCGTTTGCCAAGCACCTAAAAGCCTGGGAGTCTATTACTCAGGACAGATGGGTGCCCGGATAATGCCGGAGGTTACACCATTCCCTCCACACACTCACCCCCACCGTCCAAAAAAATCCCGGACCCACTACCCAGTCACAGGGAAATTGCAGCCGAGAAGCTTCAAAGCTGCTAGAAAAGGAGTCATCCAACCGGTCCCCACAGACCAGATCGGATCCGAAACTACTCAAGGTTCTTTTTAGTGCCAAAAGACAGGGACCTGAGACCCATTTTGGATCTCAGCAAACTAAACCAGTCCGTCATGAAGTCCAAATTCGAATGGTCACTTTACAATCCATTCTCCCATTGTTCGAGAAAGATGTTTGGATGTGCTCCATAGATCTCAAGGACGCCTATTATCACATACCGATACATCAGGCGTCCAGGAGGTATCTGCGCTTCAGCCTGGGAGACGGTCATTTCCAATTTTGTGCACTGCCCTTTGGTCTCACCACAGCCCCAGGGTGTTCACCAAGTGTCTGGCAGTAGTGACTGCTCACCTGAGGAGTCTCGGATTCCAAGTGTTTCCCTATCTGGACGACTGGCTCCTGACTGCCACCACCAGGCATCTACTACTGGAGAACCTACAAGCCACCATCTCCCTGGGTGCTTCCTGGGAATTACATTCAACTGGTCAAAGTCTGTCTTGCTGCCTTCTCAGCGCATAAGATTCATAGGAGCAGAGATAGACTCAAAATTAATGCGAATCTTCCTTCCTACCGAAAGGATTCGAACATTACAAGGTCAAGTCCGAGCCCTGCTTCTAAGATCCAAAGCCCCAGCCAGGATGGTCCTGCAACTTTTAGGTTCAATGTCTGCCACGGTTCTCCTAGTTCCTCTGGCAAGATTGCACATGAGGATTCTTCAGTGGCTGTTATCGACACAATGGTCCTTTCAGGATCTCCCCCTCAATCATCACATACTGATTACAGAACGTGCAAGCGGGACCTCCGCTGGTGGCTTCTGACATCCAATCTGAATCAGGAAGACCTTTTGTTATACCCCTCCGGTGGCCACCTTGACAACGGATGCCTCCCAGAGGGGGGGCATTGTCTAGGCAGGTCAGTTCAGGGTTCTTGGCTTCCAGCGAAACTTTTCTCCATATCAATGTGTTGGAAATGAGGGCTGTACTTCTGTCCCTACAAGCTCTCCACAAGTTTCTCCCTCAAGGCATTATCGCTATCCACACAGACAACATGTCGGTGGTCTGGTATCTAAACAAACAAGGAGGGACCAGATCTTACCTTTGCAGAGAGGCCATGAGGGTGTGGGAATGGGCAGTGGCTACCAACCGCTTCCTGGTAGCGACCCACATTCCAGGAAAATCAATGTATTGGCAGACAGACTGAGCAGGACTATTCTCTCTCCTCACGAGTGGTCCCTGAACGAAACAGTAGCAGCTCAGATTTTCAAAGATGGGGATTCCGTGCTGCGACCTGTTTGCAACACCACAAAACACAAGTGCAAAGGTTCTTTCCTTGACCCCCGTCAGGGAGGCAGCTACGGATGCTCTAGTCCAACCTTGGCCAACAGGACTGCTTTATGCTTTCCTCCGGTTCCACTCCTCCCCAAAGTCATCCAGAAAGCTTCCCAATTGGGGTCCACAATGATTCTAATTGCTCCATACTGGCCTCGTCAGGTATGGTTCCCCTACCTACAGAAATATACTCTGGACGGTCCTTGGTTTTGGATCTAACTCCGGACCTTCTGGTTCATCAGTCGGGACAACAGCACCAGTCCCTTCACACTTTGAAATTAACAGCTTGGCTCCTCCACTTCCAACTTTAGTCAGAAATCACACCTTGGACCGGAAGTTATTCACATTTTATCTTCAGCCCACAAACCCACCACTAAGAAATTGTATCACAGTAAGTGGAAGAGGTTTGCTATCTGGGCTCAACTCAGAGGCTTAGACCCTATTACTGCCCGATACCAGAGGTCTTGAAATTTTGACATCCTTGTTTAATCAAGGATCTTCAGTCTCTACTATTAAAGTCCAATTAGCAGCTATCTCCAAATTTCACGAATCCATAGACCCACCGTTGATGAGCAGCAGATTATGTAAAACTTTCATGAAAGGTGCTGTGCTTTTAAGACCCCAGTTTTTCATCCTGCGCCTCCGTGGGATCTTGATTTGGTACTTCGTGCCTTAACATCTTCTCCTTTTGAACCGCTGCTACATGTGAGTTGAAATATCTGTCTTGGAAAACTGCCTTCTTAATTGCAATTACCTCTGCAAGAAGAGTTTCAGAACTTCAAGCCCTATCTATCAAACCACCGTACTTGATTTTCACAAGGATAGAGTATCACTTAGACCTAATCCATCTTTTGTTCCCAAAGTTTGTTCTAATCTCTGTCTCCAACAATCTCTAGAGCTACCAGTTTTCTTTCCAAAATTTTCAAACAAAGCGGAATACACCTTGCATCGTTGGATGTTCATAGGCAATTGCGCTTCTATCTAGACAGGACTCAACAAATTCGGAAAACAGATCAATTGTTTGTGTCCTTTTCAGATAATAAACTGGGTAAAACCATCACTAAAGCTACTATTGCCAAATGGATTAGAGATTGCATAACTCAGGCTTATTCCTCTTCAAATAAGCAACTTACAACATCTGTCAAAGCTCACTCTACTAGAGCTATGGCTACCTCTATTGCATTTCATTCCAAGCTCGCTATTTCTGAGATTTGTGCTGCGGCTACTTGGTCCAACCGCACACTTTCATTTCCCACTATAAATTGGATGTGGCATCTAAAGGGCGAGCATCATTTGGTTCCACGGTACTCAGGAGTGTTTTCCAGTGAGCCACCCAGGATATAGGTGCTAGGGACGCTGTCCCATCAGTCAGAATGTAGGCGAGATAGGATCACATAACATCTTTTAGTTATGTACTCACCATAACTTCAGATGTTTGGGATCCATCTACATTCCTAATACCCACCCTCCTTCCCCTGCCTTGGAGATCAGAAGAGATTGAACGGTTTGAGTTCTACTGTTTTATCTTGTATCATCTGTCGATGTTATATAAGCAGTGCATGCGTGTGTGCATGTATGCGGACAAACTAGATCTGGGGGACTGGTAGTGGTGCATCCTGGGATATAGTAAGCTCAGCCAATAAGAGACTTCGCTCTTTGGCATAAGCGTGCCGAGTCGGAGCCGAGGGATCGGCTCCGAACCCATCAGTCAGAATGTAGGCGAGATGGATCCCAAACATCTGAAGTTATGGTGAGTACATAACTAAAAGTTTCTCACCATGTACTATCCCCCTTCATTAATTATTGTGTAGTATTTAATTCCTTTTACTATTTCACTTTTACCTATATTTTTGTAATTGTGAATTACTGTGTCGTTTTGCACAACATTTTCATTAGTTTCATTTACTTGACAGAATGCTGATATTCCCTGCATGGGGAGATCTACAGTCCTGAATTAAATGCGAGGAGTCCATAGGGAAGAAAAAGCTGCCTCCAATACTACAGTGTTCTGTTTTCACATTATAGCAGTGCTTGGTAAATGCACTAGTTTCCCTTTGAATGGTATAGAAATCCATACTTTCCAAGCTTCATTCCGCAAGTGAATTCATCTATTACTTTTTTCTCATAAACACTTCTGATAACCGTCAGAAAAAAGTTTAGTTCATTTTCTGAAATGCCTGTTATGAATTGCTTTTTTTTCTGATTGCTCATTTTTGTCTTTTAGAAGCATACGTCACAATAATTTACAAGGGAAGTCTGAAAAGTTACTTTGCAAAATGAATCTTGTGTCCCACTGTAAAAGTTTTTTCACCACGTAATCCAAATAAGTTGCAGTTGTGACCCATGTGGCACACCTGGTTATTGGTTTCTCATTGTTTTTAGTTCTCATAAGGACAAACAGGTTGCTTTCTTTCTGAATTTAATTCCATATCTTTTCACCAACTCCAGTCTACCTGCTGCTAACAGCTGCTTATGATTTGCATGCTTTCTCAGTTCTCATTGCCTCACCTTCATCATGTTCTTGCTGCTCTGGTGCTTGTTCTGCTGCCACCATTCTGTTTGCTGTATATTTACATCCCTTTTCCTGTGCCTCATTTGGTGGAATAGTCTTGTGAATTTAAACTTTTCAAAAGTGGTGTTCTACATTATCAGCATCTCTCTGGAAAATCTCTGCTCACCACTCCACAACTTATCCCCAGAAAATTTCAGAACCATCATCCATCTCTCTTACCTATCATTTCCTTAGCATGTTATCTTACCTCCTTCTGTGACCATTGTTCATTATTCTCCATTTCTAGGATTTCTGCACAAGTCACAGCCTACTCTTTATCCTTGCACTTCTGCTATATCTGCTCTTCCCCTAGCAGTAGTCTGGTGTTATCTAGAGAGAGAGTAGGGGAATTTCCCCAGAGCACCAACTAAATTTGTCTTGGGTTTCCTCTGGAAAGGAGGCTTGCTGTCCTAATGTGACTAACCTAGTCAACAAAAGAATAAAAGGAAATGGCCATCCAATTTAGAAGCCACAGGTTCCAGTGCGTTTGGACATGCCTCTGACACTGAAATTGCAGCTTTTAAGATCAGTATGTTGCTGCTTTTCTATATCTGCAGGGACTCTGGTTGTGGCTAAAGCTCCCCATTAGCATCAAGTAGTCTAGTTCCATTTCCTTTTGTAAAGCAGGAGTCTTCTGTGTTTGGCATGTTGCTTGTGGGTTAGATTTAGAAGAAAAATTATATGCAGTAACTCCACACACAGCTGACTTGCAAGAAAGTGCAAATGTTGCTGTTCACAGTGCTGGGAGACTTTTTTTTTTTTTTTTTTTTGCATCCTGCCATAATTTAACATCAGAATTGTATATTTAATTGATACTGACTGACAAGTGTAAAGTAATGAAAGTTATTCTTGGCTGTTTTGCACAGTACAAAACATTGCTTGAGCTTGTCCATAACTTTGGAATTGCCTATCCACAGAGGCTTGCAGATGCATTTGTCATTTCTCTGGTGTCTGTCCATTTGCAGCTAAATTTTGGGGAAAGTTTTCCCCACTGTTGTCTTGCTCTAAGCACAGATTTTTGGTATCTGTAGACCTTGACTCAAGCAGGGTACAGTGTTGACCTCTCTGAACCCTATTAACTTGATAACACTGTTCCTCTGACCCTAATCTAAACAGAATACTGTCGGACATCCCACTCATTGTCTATGGCCTTGCTGAAGTCTGTTGTAGACTGCCTCCACTGGATTACATTTGACCACTTGATTCATCTTTAATCATACTGTTGGATCATTTTGGACTAAAAGGAAACTGATATGTGCCGTCATCTAAGGGGAAATGTTTTAGGAGGGGGAGAACGATATAGTAAATTCGTAATGAGTGGGATTTAGATCATACACATGTCTGACAGTGTCTCCAGCACATATCCATCCTACACTGTATTTCTGCAGCTGCTGTGTAAGAAGTTTCTTTCAGCTGACTGTCTCATTGGTTCCATTTACAGATTGTGTGGGTTGTTCTTGGAAAAAGGTGTCATGTTAACTTGCCTTAGATATTTGGTAAGTAATCGAGCTGTAGTACCATAGCATTACTAGAATAGGTGAAATGTAACATGCTCTGCTGTTTTCAAAGTAGTTCTTTAGATGTTCTTCGTGTTTCACTGTTGCAGTCATTACATTTGTGTTATCTGCTTGCAGTAGCCCTCAGTCAGCCTGATTAACAAAGTCTTGGGTCCTACATTGGTTGCTGTCTCTTCCATGACGTCAGGTCGTCAGGGGTATAAAACATGCAGCTGACACCATTACATCAGTGTTTCGTGCCATGCAGTGCCCGAAGCAGCAGTCGTCACAAGTGCCAGTCGGCCGACTCCTGAAATTTTCGTTTTCGAGTTTCAGAACCGAAGTCTTCAACTAAAGCTAAGTACCCCATTGGGGAAACTTTTTATCACTCCTTACCGATGTCAGTAAAAGTTAATAATTACATTACTTGTGGAAAGCAAATACCTCATAAAGATTTTCATTCGTACTGTATTCCTTGCCTAGGCCTTGGCCAACAACGTACCTTGCTGTCGGTTTTGTACTTTAATCCGTGCACTATCCGTCGTCGGTATATTTTCACTTCTAAATATTTCGATTCTCTGTTTAATTACCCAGAAATGTCGTTGGTTAACCATCCGACTACCGGGATTCTGAAAAAGATAGAGACAGGCCGCCGAGTCCAAAACTGCCGACAATGCTGCTCAGTCAGTCGCCGGTACTCAGGTGCTTTTGCAGCCCCAGATAACTGCTACTTCTGATTCGCAGGTCTCTACTGAGACCCATTCGGAGTCCAGTATGCAGTGAGATGCTTCAACTGTAGAACCCACGGATGTCTTTGATGGGTTCGGAGCTGCTGTGCAGGCACTGGCTTCTGGGGGTATATTCAGGCCTACAGACTTGCATATTAAACAGACGCCTCCTTCTTTTAGGTCTAAATCTTGAACCATGCCTAAAAAAACGACACCCAGGCCGCATGCTCAGGCCTCTATGCCTAAAAAACAAATAAGACTGGCTGAAAATCTTATAACTCTAATCAGGGGAAGCCAACCCCCCTTCTAAGAGGCCTAGGACTGAAGTTGGTTATAAATCTTCTGGCAAGGATTCTGTTTTTTCTGATTCTTCTGATGATCTGGATTTGACATCTACTTATGAGGATTCTGATGCAGAGGACTCTATTCCCTCTGCTTCCCCGCCAGAGGATTTTTCTTTTGGTGAAAACTTGTACTCTAAGGGAGTATTTCCACTGGGAAAGCCAGGATTTGTCTGATTCAAAAAAGAGGCTTAGGGATTTCTTACTCCTGCCGCAGCATAGGCCTTTAGCTATTCCTCCTGTACTAGACATTGTTGATGCTTTTTTGGAATCTAGTTTGGCCCCTGATTCTTTGCCTCCTGCTTCCAGAAAACCTGACTGGTATTACAGGGTCCTGATTCGTACAAGTCCCTTTTTAAAAATCCTATTGCGGATCCAGAGACTATTTCACAGGGGCCCGAGGGCATTAAGGGCTTCTACTGCTAAAAATCCTACCCCTTTTGATAGAGACTTCAGGGCGCTGGATAGATGGGGTAAGAAGGTATACACTTCAACCTTGGCCATTGGGGCTTTAAACTGCCAGTTTCATATGTTAAAGTATCAGCAACATGTTATTGGATTGCTTAAACAGAAAATGATGATTCCTGACTGTGCAGAAAATAAAGAATTACAGGATTTAATGCATTCTTTTGCAATGTGGATTTGATTAATTAGAGGCCTCTTGCAGGGCTGCTGCTACTGGGTCTGTGCTCAGAAGGCATGCTTGGCTTAAGGAGCAATCTTTACCTGATCATGTTAAAGCTAAATTGTTGGATGCTCCCTTAAATCAGGACTGCCTGTTTGGCAATAAGGCTGAGGAAGTTCTTAAAAAGATGGAAGATAAAGCTAAATCTATGCAAACTGTTAAAGATTTCTTACAAGTTCAGCCTCTTAGGTTTAGTAGACACTGGCCCTCTAAGAATTGGTCCTTTCCAGCCCTTTCCAGGTCTTCTCAAGCCAAACCCAGACACAGCAGAAACCCCAGGTTTCAGTCCCAGGGGTCACACAAGACTAAACAGTGGGTGGTTTCCACACCAAAATCAGGGAGTAGTAAGACTCCCCCCTATGGAAAACTGTCTCAATGACTTGCTTTTAACATTTCCAAGCACTTCCCAACTTAATGCTCCTTTAGGCGGAAGGATTGGTCTGCAGGCCAAAAACTGGGGACTCATTACCCAGGACAAATGGGTTTTAAATAGTGTCCCAATGATACAGATTTCATTTCCACACCTTACCAACAGCAAGCGGGTAGCCAGATCTACCCCCAAATCAGTGGGCAGAGGCCCAAAATCAAGTACACTCGCTTAAGCATGGGGACTATTCAGTTGGTACCAGAAGAAGAGGAAAAGGGACAAGGTTTCTATTCAAGACTTTCTGGTACCCAGGAAAGGCAATACATGGCGTCCTATCCTGTACCTTTCTACTCTAAATACCTTTCTGGCGATTACAAAATTCAAAATACTGACTTCAGCTGCTTCCTGTGCTAGACAAGGATGCATGGTTGGCAACACTAGACTTAAAAGAAGCATACCTGCACATCCCTGTCAGGGAGTCTTGCAGAAGATACCTACACTTCAAAGCAGGCTACAGGCACTCAGTGTTCTGCACTGCGCTTTGGCTTATCTACTGTGCCCAGGGTATTCACAAAGTGCTTAGCTCCAGTCATTGCATTCTGCAGGCAAAGAAATATTAAAGTATACCCCTACCTGGATGATTGTCTAATTCAGGCAGAAAGCCAGGACATACTTTTGAATCATCTACCCTTTGTTCAAAGGGTACTGACCTTTCTGGGGTACACCATAAACGAAAATAAATTACACCTGGTACCCTGTCAACAAATTATATTCCCGGAAGCAAGCTTGAATGCAACTTCCCAGATGGCTTTCCTCACGCCAGAGGAACGGATTCTTTTGATAACCTACTTCAAACAAGTGGCCACAAAAACCCAGTTATCTGCAAGGCAAATACTGCAAGCCTTGGGGTTCATGGCCTCCTGCATTCTTCTAATTCCATGTGCAAGGCTGCATATGAGGAAACTGCAATGGTATCTCAAAAGCCTATGGTGTCAACATTCACAGGATCTAGAAGCCATGATTCCTATCATACCTTGCCTATGACTAGTGTTCCTTTGGTGGGCAGAGGCCTGCCACCAAAACAAGGGACTACCATTCACACTACCCCCTGTTGCCCAAACCTTGACAACAGACGCATCAGACTATGCATGGGGGGGCTCACCTGGCAGGGAGGTGCATTCAGGGCAAATGGTACCCAAGTCAAATGCACCTACACATAAATCAAAAGGAAATGTTAGCTGTACAGAATGCTCTGACAGGCTTCAAGGACCAAATTCTTCTAGGACAATTAATGGTAAAGACGGACAACACCACGGTTATGTGGTACATAAACAGGCAGGAGGGTACCCATTCTTACCCCCTCTGCAGACTAGCCATGACATTGTGGAACACAGCCTTGAGCTACCAAGTGAAATCTACAAGCTCAATTCCTGCCAGGAAAACTAAATACACTGGCAGATGGACTAAGCAGAAACCTCATGGATCCACACGAGTGGAAACTGGAACCAAGGTTTTTCAACATGTTGACAACCAAATGGGGGAGCCCAGATATAGGTCTGTTTGCCTCCCTCCAGAACCATCAATTGGACAAATTTTGCACAAGGATTCCCCACAAACTAGCTTGGAAAGTGGATGCCCTATCCTTCAACTGGAAAAACCTATCAGTTTATGCCTTTCCTCCTCTGCCTCTGCTCTCCAAGGTACTACTAAAGATCAAACAGGACAAGCCAAGGACGATCTTAATTGCATCAGACTGGCCAGAACACTGGTATCCCATCCTGCGCAGTGTCACACTTTGCCTCATAGCACCTGCCTCAGACTCCTTCCCTGTTGTCTCAGCAGAAGAACCAGATTCTGCACCCTCAGCTGCAAACCCTGAACCTAGAAGCCTGGCTAATTACCTAATTTCTCCTTTACCACCCCTCAGCAAATCAGTGATGGATATCATTTTAGAGGCTAGGAGGTCTAGTACTAGAAAATCTTATGCTGCAAAATGAAAAATTTTGCACCTGGAACCAATTTCAAGGGATGAGCGCAGCAGTGCCCAGATTACCCCAGAATCTACAATATTTGACTGAGATGTTTCATATGGGCTTGTCCTTTTCCTTCATCAAAATCCATGCCTCAGCCATTTTGGCTCATAACACAGAGCCCTCCCCCCTTCTCTCACCCACTGCTCCAGCAGTTCCTCAGAGGGGCCAACATTTTAAGGCCACCCAGGAGAGCTCCAACTCCAGTCTGGGACCTTAACTTTGTCTTGGAGAAACTCACTCTTCCTCCTTTCGAGCCAGCTGCTGCTGCAGATTTAAAATTCCTTTCCTGGAAAACAGCTTTCCTTTTAGCAATCACTTCTGCAAGACGAATACCTGAATTACAGGCCCTTATAGCAGTGGAGCCTTTCATCATCTTTCATGTGGACAGAGTTTCCTTCAAACAGTCCCTCCATGCCCAAGGTGGTATCCAGTGTGGCTCTTAATCAATCCATTCGTTTGCCTACCTCCTTTCCTAACCCACAGAACAAAGGGGAATGGATACTGCACTCCTTAGATGTGCACAGACAACTTAGATTTTACTTGGACAGGACTAAACCTCAAAGGAAATCTGAACAACTGCTGGTGGCATTTGTTGCAGGGACAGAGGGGAAAGCTATTTCAAAGCAAACCATTTCAAAGTAGATAAGCCACTGCATTCTATTCTGCTGTAAGCACCATGGAAAACCTATCCCACAGGGCATTGGACCCCATTCAACTAGGGCTGCATCTACCTCTACAGCCTTTCTCAGGGGCATCCCTACAAGGGACAACCTAGAAGCTGCTACCTGGAGTTCTGTACATACTTTCACCAAGCATCATCATTTGCCAATTTTCTCTAAATACAGAGCTTGGTTTTGCCACTGCAGTCTTGCAGGGCCTTATAGCTGGTCCTAATTCCATTTAAATTCCTCCACCCAACCTTAGCTTTGGGAATCTACCCAAAATTAACGACTGCAAAACTGAAACACGAAGAACATAATACAGTTGTGTACTCTTACCATAAATGTAGATGTTCGAGTGTATTCACTGTTGCAGCCCTGGTTACCCTCCCTCCAGCCCCCTTTCTTCTTTTGGCTGTACCTCTACTCTCACTTATGCTCAAAAAGCTTTTTGGTGTATTTGCTTTTTTGTTGGAGCTATATCTTTGTATTATACATTTAATTGCTTCCCATTAGGGGGGCACCTGACACCTGGGGCAAGAAAAACTAATTTAATGGCATCTGCTGCATGTTTTATACCCCTGATGACCTGTCATCATGGAAGAAGGGACAGCAACCGATGCAGGACCCAAGACTTTGCTAATCAGGCCGACTGAGGGCTACTGCAAGAAGATAACCCAAATGTAATGACTACAACAGTGAATACACTCTAACATCTACATTTATGGTAAGTGTACACAACTGTACTTTCTGTTACTTTTCAGGTTAGTGTTTACCTTTAATTGTTGCAACAGTCTGAGTGCTGGAGAGTGAATAAGCTACTACACTGCAGAACAATATTTGGATTTACTCCTATAAACTTTCCCTTGTATACTCTGACTTTAAGTCCGTTACGTTTTTTGTTTTCCCAGACTTCCATATAAAAATGTACATTTTTGGTGATCCTTCAGTATAATCACTAAGGAGACAAATATATTTAAAAAAAAAAAAAATCAGCATGTTGAGAATTACGTTTGTGGTTGGGCAGTGAAGGGTGGCCAAAGTTAAACATGTGCAACAACTAGTCAGTAAGGGAATGAAAATGTTGCATGCGTCTGTGATCACCACTGTTGAATCCTTGGGGCACATCTGAGAAAGCAGCAGTCCTGTAAAATTCGTCATACTGCACTTAGATACTTTTTGTGACTTCCTTTTCAGGTAGACATTTTCAACAAAGAATTGCTGCTTATTCCTATCCATTTAGAGGTTCATTGGTCTCTGGTCAGTGTCAACGTGAAGGAAAAAAAAATCGCCTACTTCGATTCACAACGCACCCTCAATAGAAGGTGTCCAAAGGTAACAACTTGGTCTCTGTTGCCTGTGTGTGATTGTATACGTCTCTTTTTCCTGTTTTATTCTCTGTTCATTAATTGCATTGCCAGTCTTTTAGCATTCAGCAAGTAGGAAACAATTGCTGCAGAAAAAATGTCCTGCTACTTTCCCCGTAGTATCCAGATGGGCACTAAAGGCAGCTGTTGCTAGAGAGGAGTGCATGTGTGCAGCAGACAGCTTTGCACAGCAGTGCACTCCTGTAAACATTAGCAGAGAACCCCAGCAGTGTTTTTTAATTGTTTGCATTATTTTTAATATTTTGAATCTGAAGTCAAGAGATAAGATGAAGGTAAAGCAAGAGTGAAGAATGCAGGGATCATCTGGCGACCAGTCAAAGTTTTGACTGCTTAGACCTTTAACTACACCATTTATAAAAGCAGAAATTTGCTGTTTCATGCACAGTAAGTTTTGTTAGTGCTTGTCCTTGTGGGGATTCTTATTTTGCCTTAAAAAAAATCTCTGTTGTGTTTTGTTCATGCAACCAGAGAAAGTCTGCTACTAAAAAGTGAAACAAGTCACTTGACTTATTTTAACTTATTTTATATATTTCAAGCGACAAGGTGGTAGGTAGGCTTTGCTGTGAAGAACTAGCTAGGGAAGTCACCATTGTGAATGTATTCAGCAAACATTAACATGAGACTACTTAAAATTTAACAGTACATTTCTTCTGCTTAAGGTTTCTGTCACAAAATTTTACATGTACCTTTAAAAAGGTTTCTGTTAGCAAGACATCTCCTCTACAATTTTTCTGCAGCTTAAACTACATTTTGAACCTAAGTATACTTGTCAAGTTTAATATAATAGCACACGTGACAGTAATGAAAATACAAGTTACAGGTAGTCATTTTAAAAGATGCAGCCATTTGTCTTGTTGATAAACTGCATCTTTCTTACCAGCTGAACTAAATGGCAACCAAGCTTCAACTGAAACAAATGGGGAGCTGTAAAAATTATGATTTTTGCCTGCCTCTAGTTTAATCTAGTCATTTAAGTAAAACTTTTTTTCTTCCAGACTGCTGGTGAAAGTCTACCACCACCCAATGTTTTTTGTCTTTGAAATGCGAATCTTTAGGAAAAGAGAAGGGTGCCTCTCTTGAGGGTGCTTATTTTAATATAATTTTGTATTTATTGTGTGAGCTTATTGAGTGTAGTTTTCCTAATTTGAGGACTTTCACAAGATAAACAGCATGTCTTCATTTTTATTTCCTCTTTCCTCCCATTTTCTTGTCAACAGTTTTTCAAGATGTATGTTGATCCAAATTTTAAATTTCTTTTAAGTTTTATAAGATTTCAGATTATGATGCATAATTTGACCCATTCACCAGTTTTAACCCAGCAGGTAGATATGACAGCTGATATGAAAACTTAGTATTTCAATCCCAAGACTTAAAAAGCAGACTAGTACTTTCTGCTGGCTCTGTAGTTAAAGTTGCACTTTTGGTTTGTTTGTGTCTTTCGGCTTTTCCCAGTTAGGGGTCGCCACAGCGGAACTCCGGTCCGCTAATGATTGGCAGTAGAGTTTTACGTGCTGGCTTGCCAGGCCTAACGCACAACCTTCAATGAAGGAATGCCTGTTCATGCATGTCGCCACACAGAAGATGCTCTAACTGAGAATCGAACAAGCAACGTCTAACTGTGAGGCGACAACGCTACTGCAGCACCACCACCGCAGTACAAAGTTGAGCTTTTGGTAATGAACTGAAATCTTTGAACTTACTGAGTTGTAATACAGCTCCTTTGGATCGTCCTGTGGCTTAGAAGGATGGAGCCCTGGTTATGCAGCTAAGCCAGGTAGGTTTGGTTAGCTGCATGTCAACCACAGGTGCCATACAAAGAAGGCAAGGAATGAAGAGGCAGTCCCCTACTTGCTTTCCCTGGGGGAAGTTGGGGGTGAGTGTTATGACATGCTTTTACACTCCTTCATCCCTGATCTTTGCTCAGCCAGAGATTTCTTTCTCCGCCTAGCCCCACAGTTAGGCATCACCATCAATGCCGACAAATCCCTTCTAGCCCCGACACAAGTCATAGAATTCATAGGAGCCAGAATAGACACCAGAGAGCTACGAGCCTTTCTAACATCCAAGAGACTTTGGAATTTGCAATTCCACTACTAGTTAGGACTCCCGGTATCTCTTCACCAGTCAAAGCCATCCTTGTGGCAGCGCATAAGCCCTCCACCAGGAAAGTGTACCGCAGTAAATGGAAACGTTTTTCCATCTGGGCGGAGCATCATCTAGATCCCTTTACGGCTCCTCTTCCGTCCATATTAGACTTCTAACCGAACTTTTTCAGGAAGGCGCTAGTTGCTCAACCGTCAAAGTGCAATTGGCAGCCATCTCACATACCATGTGGGACATGATACAGGGCCTTTGATGTCGGCCAAGTTGTGTAAAACCTTTCGCAAGGGCACCTTCTTGCTTAGACCTCCTATAAAAGAAGCCGTACCACTGTGGGATCTTTCACTAGATGTCCTTCAAGGATGCATCTGCAGTCATCACATATGGGTTGTCCTGCCTCAGGCAGCCCTTCGGTCGGCCGGATTCCAAAGTCTAGGTCCAAGGCCGGGCTGATGTCGCCCCTTCCCCAACGTCAGAGCGTCTGGGGTATAAAAGCGTCAGCCGACGCCATCTTCCTCAGTCTTTCTTGCCACAGTGCCCGAAGCAGAAGCAGTTCGCAAGTGCCGGTCGGCCAGCTCCTGTAATTCAGCTATCCGAAGACTTCAAAAGCTAAGTACCCCATTGGGGACTCTTTCTTGTCTCAGCCGATGTCAGATAAAGTTAATAATTGTTTAACTTGTGGGAAACAAATACCTCATAAGGATTTCCACTCTTACTGTCTTCCCTGCTTAGGCCCAGACCACGACGTCTCGGCTTGTTCAGCCTGCGCTTCCTTCAACCGACGCACTCTTAGACGTCTGTCGGAGTTCGCAGAAGAGTTTTTTGGTGCTAGTTTTTCATATAAAATGCCGTCGGAAACCCCGACTTCACATTTAACTAAGAAACGGAAAGACAAGGACCGACACGCGGCCCGCGGTTTTGTCTGAAACCGTGGCTAGGCCTACCGCGAGTGTCTCGGTCTCGGCTGATACAGAGTCCTTGGATCTTCTGAACCCTGAAACAGTACAACCGACAGCCTCGGCCCCGGAGGCTCCTACCGAGTCGGTTACAGAACTGCCTTCAGAAACCGGTGTATTGGAATCTTCTGACACCATTCTTTTAGATAAAGCTACACCAGCACGTGGTGCAGCCAGGCCTCATGCATCCATGTCCATTAAGGCCTTCACCAGGGCTAAAGCTGCTAAACACACAAAAGCCATGCCTCCCAGGGTTATTACTCAGGGACTCTCTTTTAGTTCACAGATTCTAACCTTAGCAGAGGACCTTATCTCTTTAATCAGGGGCTCTCAGCCCCATCCGGACAGGGGCTCCCAACCTCTAGACAAAAGGCCCAGGGTAGATCCCCCTGATCCCCTTTCCTCTGAGGAGGCCTCTGATGGCTCGAATCACTCGGACTACCAGGAGGAGGCTTATTCGGCCTACGAGGATTCGGATGCAGAGGAATCTATCCCCACAGCCTCCCCTCCTGAAGAGCTTTCCTTTGGGGAGACCCTTCATTCTATGAGAGAGCATTTCAAATGGCAGGGCCAGGAATATTCTGACTTCAAGAACTTTTCTTCATTTACCTCAGCATAGACCTTTGGCTATTCCTCCTGTTTTAAATGTCATTGATGTGTATTCTGATTCTAGTATGACCCCTGATACACTGCCTCCAGTCCCTGTTAAGCCCGATGGGTATTACAGGGTCCCGGATACACAATTTTCTTTACAAGGCCTACTCTGCTGATCCTGAAACTATTTCACAGGGCCCTAAAGGGGTTGCAGCTGTTACTACTAGGAACCCACACCCCTCTGCAAAGGAGCTCAGGGGGGAAAAGCTGTGTTTTTTGCTTTGGAGAGAGAGCAGTAAGCAGTTCTCACTCTTGGGCTTGAAACAGGAGATGTTTGGGGGCTGCAATCGATTTGGTATAGATATCTCTCCTTTTGGGGGGAGAAGTTTGCACTGAACCTGTCCAGCCAGTATGTTGGCAATGTCTGTAGGATCAGTAATCTTCACATCATTTTGAACTAGCTCTGAGCATATCTGGGAGTTTCCTCCCAGGTTTTCTAACATAGCTAAAGAAGGCCTTATGATTGTCTTTGAGTCTTTAGCTATTTTTCTCGAAATTTGCTTTGGATGATTTTATGAGAGCTCTTAGTTTTTTACTTATAGTGATCAAGGGTGTCTTACCTTTTAAGGATTTTGCTCTATCTTGTAGTGTAGCTTCCTCCTTTTGTTGTAAGGGGTTTGTTTATGGCTGGGGTCCACCAGACTGAATAGCTTACCTTTGCGCCTGGCATACACAAAGAGTCTTTGTTTTGCTTGGGATTGCCTTATCCATGCAGTCCTGCAGGTGCTGGTAGAAGGCATTTGTAAGTGATTCAGCGGCTTGAGTACTGTTTTCCATGACCCGGCTCTGGGGCCTTAAAGGAGACCACACTAGTGCTTTAGAAGTGTGAAGTCGGCTTTTGAGAAGTTCTTCTTACTGTGGTCTTTTTATTTTCAGGTGGGGTGGGATGAGGACCTCCAGCCGAGATTACAATAGTTTGTGGTCTGATCTCACCAGTGAGGGTACACCACCTCCGGTGTTGAACATTGTGCTCCCATGTTCGTGATGATGAGATCAACTATGTTATCTCCTCTTGTAGTGGGATGGTGACTAGTTGTTCCATGGCATTTGAGTTTATGAATTCCAGGAACTTTTGGGCTAGGGTGTTTGGGCTTGAGTAGTGATCCCAGTCTATATTAGGGTAATTGAAGTCACCTAGTATGATGGTGTTTGGTGATACATTTATCCCCTCTAGTGTTTTCAGGAAGGCCATGTGAGGTTCCTGAGTTTGTGAGGGTGGCCTGTAACATGCTACAATTTGCAGAGCAGTCTTGCCTATGGTTAATTGCACCTGGATGGTCTCCGATGCATCGTGCGTTGCCACCAGTCTTGAGGTGTGGGTGTCCTTGATGAATATGGATACCCCCCCCTCCTTTCTTGGTATTGTCCGGATCCAGAATAGACACCATAGGAGCCAGAATAGACACCAGAGAGCTACGAGCCTTTCTAACATCCAAGAGACTTTGGAATTTGCAATTCCACTCCTAGTTAGGACTCCCGGTATCTCTTCACCAGTCAAAGCCATCCTTGTGGCAGCGCATAAGCCCTCCACCAGGAAAGTGTACCGCAGTAAATGGAAACGTTTTTCCATCTGGGCGGAGCATCATCTAGATCCCTTTACGGCTCCTCTTCCGTCCATATTAGACTTCCTAACCGAACTTTTTCAGGAAGGCGATAGTTGCTCAACCGTCAAAGTGCAATTGGCAGCCATCTCACATTACCATGTGGGACATGATACAGGGCCTTTGATGTCGGCCAAGTTGTGTAAAACCTTTCTCAAGGGCACCTTCTTGCCTTAGACCTCCTGTAAAAGAAGCCGTACCACTGTGGGATCTTTCACTAGATGTCCTTCAAGGATGCATCTGCAGTCATCACATATGGGTTGTCCTGCCTCAGGCAGCCCTTCGGTCGGCCGGATTCCAAAGTCTAGGTCCGGCGTCGGCTGATGTCGCCCCTTCCCCAATGTCAGAGCGTCTGGGGTATAAAAGCGTCAGCCGACGCCATCTTCCTCAGTCTTTCTTGACACAGTGCCCGAAGCAGAAGCAGTTCGCAAGTGCCGGTCGGCCAGCTCCTGTAATTCAGCTATCCGAAGACTTCAAAAGCTAAGTACCCCATTGGGGACTCTTTCTTGCCTCAGCCGATGTCAGATAAAGTTAATAATTGTTTAACTTGTGGGAAACAAATACCTCATAAGGATTTCCACTCTTACTGTCTTCCTGCTTAGGCCCAGACCACGACGTCTCGGCTTGTTCAGCCTGCGCTTCCTTCAACCGACGCACTCTTAGACGTCTGTCGGAGTTCGCAGAAGAGTTTTTTGGTGCTAGTTTTTCATATAAAATGCCGTCAGAAACCCCGACTTCACATTTAACTAAGAAACGGAAGACAAGGACCGACACGCGCCCGGTTTCGGCTGAAACTGCTAGGCCTACCGCGAGTGTCTCGGTCTCGGCTGATACAGAGTCCTTGGATCTTCTGAACCTGAAACAGTACAACCGACAGCCTCGGCCCGGAGGCTCCTACGGTCGGTTACAGAACTGCCTTCAGAAACCGGTGTATTGGAATCTTCTGACACCATTCTTTTAGATAAAGCTACACCAGCACGTGGTGCAGCCAGGCCTCATGCATCCATGTCCATTAAGGCCTTCACCAGGGCTAAAGCTGCTAAACGCACAAAAGCCATGCCTCCCAGGGTTATTCCTCAGGGACTCTCTTTTAGTTCACAGATTCTAACCTTAGCAGAGGACCTTATCTCTTTAATCAGGGGCTCTCAGCCCCATCCGGACAGGGGCTCCCAACCTCTAGACAAAAGGCCCAGGGTAGATCCCCCTGATCCCCTTTCCTCTGAGGAGGCCTCTGATGGCTCGGATCACTGGACTACCAGGAGGAGGCTTATTCCTACGAGGATTTGGATGCAGAGGAATCTATCCCCACAGCCTCCCCTCCTGAAGAGCTTTCCTTTGGGGAGACCCTTCATTCTATGAGAGAGCATTTCAAATGGCAGGGCCAGGAATATTCTGACTTCAAGAACTTTTCTTCATTTACCTCAGCATAGACCTTTGGCTATTCCTCCTGTTTTAAATGTCATTGATGTGTATTCTGATTCTAGTATGACCCCTGATACTCTGCCTCCAGTCCCTGTTAAGCCCGATGGGTATTACAGGGTCCCGGATACACAATTTTCTTTACAAGGCCTACTCTGCTGATCCTGAAACTATTTCACAGGGCCCTAAAGGGGTTGCAGCTGTTACTACTAGGAACCCACTCCCCTCTGCAAAGGAGCCCAGGGCATTAGAGAGATGGGGTAAAAAAGTGTATACTTCTGCCACTCTTGCTATGAGGGCATTAAATTGTCAATTTCATATGATACAGTACCAAGAGTATTTGTTAGAAGAAATGCATAATAAACTGTCTTCTACTGAACCCCTAGACCGTAAATCCCTTCAGGATCTGGTACATAACTCCCAGCAGGTTAGCAACCATTTTTTGCAGTGTGGTTATGATGCATTGGAAGCTTCATGTAGGTCAGCAATGACAGGTGTTGTCATACGTAGGCATGCTTGGCTGAAGGAACAATCTCTGCCAGACCATGTTAAAGCTAAGCTTTTGGATGCTCCATTGGAAAAGCAAAAGTTATTTGGTTCCACTGCTCAAGAAGTCCTAAAGAAATTTGAGGAAAAGGCAAAATCTGTACAAACAGTTAAGGATTTTCTTCAAGTTCAACCGCCTCGATTCAGCAGAAATTGGCCTTCCAAGAATTGGTCCTTTCCGGACATAGAAAGGTTTCAAAGGGGCAGGAACAGGTGTGCCAGAGGTAGAGGGCAAGCTAGGGGCTCCTACAGAGGCCGTCAATGGCAACCTCCAATCCAGACAGGCAGTTCAGGACCTTCAGCTGCTGTACAAGGACAAACTCAATGACTTTGCTTTGATTCCGCCAACCAGGGCTCAATTAGAAGCACCTTTGGGCGGAAAGCTTTCTTTATTCTCAAAAAATTGGCACAGCATTACAAGAGACAAATGGACACTCCAAATAATAGACAATGGATACAGGTTCCATTTCCACACATTACCAAAAAGAAATGGCATGCCAGGTCTGCCACCAAATCAAAGGGCAGAGGCTTTGAAACAAATCTCAAACTTAACACAAATGAAAGCCATAGAAAAAGTTCCTCTTTCAGAACAAGGCCAAGGATTTTACTCCAGACTATTCCTTGTTCCAAGAAAAGAACATCAATGGAGACCAATTCTCGACTTGTCCGCACTGAATACTTATCTCATTGTGCCAAAATTCAAAATGCTGACTCTACAGCAACTCCTTCCCATGCTGGGCAAGGGGTCTTGGCTGGTGACTCTAGACCTCAAGGAGGCATACCTGCATGTCCCTATCAGACAAAGTTGCAGAAGACACCTCAGATTTCTTGCAGGGTCAGAGCATTATCAATTCTCAGCATTGCCTTTTGGCTTATCTACTGCGCCCTGAGTGTTCACGAAATGCCTGGCATCAGTAATAGCACACTGCAGACTTCAGGGGATTCAAATATACCCATATCTGGACGACTGTCTTATACAAGCGGACAGCCAACAAACTTTGGTAAAGTACTTAAATTATGCCATCAGTCTTCTGCAGGCCTTGGGATATACAGTCAACATGCACAAATCAAGACTTGTTCCATCCCAAAGAATAACCTTTCTGGGTGCGGATCTAGATGCAACCACCCAAATGGCTTATCTCACAGAAGAAAAACAAAGACAAGTACCGGATTACTTCAAAAATCTAACCAGACAAACTCAGCTGACTGCAAGGAAAATCCTGCAGGCCTTGGGTTACATGGCATCCTGTATTCTTTTGATTCCACAAGCAAGGCTACATATGAGAAAACTACAGTGGTACCTAAGGAGTTTATGGACTCAGCACAGTCACAGTTTAGAAACTTTAATCCCACTCATTCCATGCCTTCAAAAGGAATTTCTGTGGTGGGCTCAGGCCAGCCAGTCCAGCAGGGGGTTGCCCTTCACAAAGCCAAAAACCTCCCAAACTATAACAACGGACGCTTCAGACCTAGGTTGGGGAGCACATGGAGGGCAGAGGTATCCAAGGACAGTGGTCACGAAAGGAGCTACGCATGCACATAAATCAAAAAGAAATGCTAGCAGTGATACATGCAATCGAGGCCTTCAAACTCTTTCTGCATCAAGGCCACCTACTAATGACAGACAACACCACAGTCATGTGGTACATAAACAAGCAAAGAGGTACCCATTCCTATCCTCTTTGCAGACTGGCAATGAATCTATGGGAACTTTCCTTGAAACTCAATATACAGCTACAAGCTCAGTTTGTGCCAGGGAAAGACAATACACTGGCGGACAGCTTAAGCAGAAATATCATGGATGCGCACGAATGGATGCTGCACCCAGACATCTTCCTACAGGTAACACAATCTTGGGGAAGGCCGGACATAGATCTATTTGCATCCCCCCACAATCATCAACTGAAGAAATTCTGCTCAAGGACATACCACCCCCAAGCGTGGAAAGTGGACGCCCTCTCTTTCAGCTGGAGAAATCTAACAGTGTGTGCATTTCCACCTATTCCATTAATGACCAAGGTGCTACCTATTCCATTAATGACCAAGGTGCTACTGAAGATCAGGACAGAGCAGCCAAAAGTGATTCTGATAGCTCCGGACTGGCCAAGACAGCATTGGTACCCACTGCTAAGGAGCATGTCGCGTACGAAACCATGGCCTCTGCCTCTATGGCCACTTCTACTGAGACAGCACAGATACAAAACTCTACATTCCAACTTGAAAAACTTGCAACTAACAGCCTGGAGAATACCTTGACTCCTCATCGGGATAAGCTATCCCAGAGAGTGAAGGATATTATTATGGAAGCTCACCGCCCTTCCACAAGAAAGGCATATTCAGCAAAATGGAAAAGATTTCTCATTTGGAACACCACAAAGGGCCTAGATGCGACAGTGATGAGCATGGCACATATCCTGGAATATTTGGCAGAAATGTTCCACAGTGGTCTGTCTTACTCTTCTATTAAAATTCATGCTTCAGCAATTTCAGCAGAGTACAATACTGATCCACCTGTCTTCTCTCGGGGAGAAGCTGCTGCACACCCTGGACATTCACAGACAGTTGCGCTACAACTTGGACAGAACTATAGGTTTCAGAAAAGCGGACCAGCTGCTGGTAGCATATGCTGCTGGTACTCAAGGAAAAGCAATTTCCAAACAGATTATTTCAAAATGGATAGGAAATTGCATTCGCTTTTGTTACTCCTTTCATGGAAAGACTGTACCAGCTAACATTAGACCTCATTCTACGAGAGCCACAGCCACCTCCACAGCCTTCTTAAGAGGGGTGGCTACCAAGGACATTTTAGAAGCTGCCGCATGGAGCTCCGTGCATACATTTGCCAAGCATTACAATTTACCTTTATATTCCAGATCCAGAGCAGGCTTTGCTACGGCTGTCCTGCAGGGTATTTTAGCTACACCATCCTTTTCTTAGTTCCTCCACCCCCAGATTGGCTATGGTATTCTACCCATATGTGATGACTGCAGATGCATCCTTGAAGGACATAGTACAGTTTTGTACCTACCATAAATGTAGATGTCCGATAGGTATGAATCTGCAGTCAGGTTTACCCTCCCTCCTATCCCTCTGTGGTATTTCTTGGGTACTTACCCCTCTATTAGCTAGCTGGGGGGATCTATTGTGGTGTATTTGTTTTATATATGTATATATATATATATTATTGCAAATGTTTGGATTTTATTGCTTTTTTCCAAATTTAGCCTTCCTTAGAGGGCACCTGACATCTGGGACAAGAAAAACTGAGGAAGATGGCGTCTGCTGACGCTTTTATACCCCCAGACACTCTGACGTCGGGGAAGGGGCGACATCAGCCGACGCCGGACCCAGACTTTGGAATCTGGCCGACCGAAGGGCTGCCTGAGGCAGGACAACCCATATGTGATGACTGCAGATGCATACCTATTGGACATCTACATTTATGGTAGGTACAAAACTGTACTTTCTTCAAGCCTTGACTGCTCCACCTTTTGAACCTGCTGCTTCAGTAGATCTCAAATTCTTGTCCTGGAAAACAGCATTCCTTGTAGCCATCACTTCTGCAAAAAGAGTTTTGGAGCTTCAAGCTCTTTCTGTGAAGCCTCCTTATTTGATCTTTCACCCGGACAGAGTGTACCTCAGGATCAATCCCTCTTTTCTTCCCAAAATAGCATCAGAAACCAATATAAACTATCAGAATAAAGGAGAGTACAAGCTGCACTCATTAGATGTTCATAGGCACCTATGCTTTTATACTCATAGAACAGCTGGTCATAGACAATCCGACCAGCTGTTAATTTCCTTTGCCAAATTTAATTTGGGGAAAGCAATATCAAAAGTATCTCTCTCACGCTGGATTTCTCAATGTATCCTGTTAGCGTACCAAGCCTCTGGGAGACCCGCACCTGAAGGAGTTCGCGCACATTCCACTCGTTCCATCTCTACTTCTGCAGCCTTCAAGTCTAGAGTCCCATTGGATGATATTTGCTCGGCAGCCACTTGGGCTTCATCTCATACCTTTATTAACCACTACAAACTGGACGTGATTTCTAGAGGGAGAGCATCCTTTGGCTCTGCGGTGCTTCGCAATATCCTTCCATGATGACCACCCAAGGTTCAGGTAGCTGGGGACTCTGTCCCACAGGTTGCTGACAAATGAACTCCCTACTTCAGATTAAGAAGTTATGTACTCACCATAACGTTCCATCTGAGTAGGTAGCTTCATTTGTTTGCAACCATCCCCCCCTCCTTCCCCCTGGCCTTCTTCGGATCTATCTTAGTTGGATACCCGTTTTAGGTATATATTGAGGGGCAAACTCGATCTGAGGTCATGGAGGGTTAGCAGGGGATTATGGGTGAGGGGAGGAGCTAGGAGCTCGGATCCATTAGCTTGAAACAAGTTGCCGGCTCGGATCCTGGTGAACAGGAGACCTTGCTGAGAGCTATTGACTGAGAACAGGGACTGGGGATGCCTGTAGGTCTGCGTCACCTGCAGAAGTGAGCAGCAGCCTCATTTTGTATCTGTTGTGTGCTCCTTAAGTTCTTATTTTATACTTAAATTGATTAGCAAAGATTTCAGCAATAAGTCAAGTAGAGCAGGAACAGTGCAGTGGGGAATAAAACTCGTTTGGTTTACAAGTGTGCTTGTGAACTTATTTTCCTGTTCTAGGTATCTTGCTTTTACCAGTAATATTGTATGATGAAAGGTGTTTTTCAAAAGCCAGTGTTATCTAACATTGTATTGTTCAAAATATTTGCCTTCATCATAAGTTTGTTTTTGGTGCACATTCTGTTTTTATTTTCAGGGTCAAGAAAGTAACGATAAAGCAAAGGAGGTGCTGTCCAGTGTTTCCTAAGGCATTTGACCCTTCCGGCCAAGAAAAAAAAGTTTAAATGAGTCATTTTCCCAGCACCTGGCCACCTGTCTTTCATATGTCATTTTGCTAAAATCAACCCCGTGGGGAGGGGATATTGCAGCCTTTAATGGAAAGAGAGAAATCCTTCGTACATACCACTCACCACACACACAGACCACCTTGTGCTGAGGCTCTTAAACACTTTTTTTCAAACCTCAAAGACCAAAGTCATCACACAGCAGCATTTATCCTCAGCAGTCACTAAAGCATGCACCAAAAGCAATACCACCCAACACACCTAAGCCTACACCCAATGGTATCCCAAGAAAAAGCCCATAAGGCAAGCAAGCACTTTACATAGTACTCTATTATACAAAAAAAAAAAAAAAAAAAAGATTCCATTGCACGACACACAGATGCCCCTGTCACCAGGCTGGACAAACCGTTATTGGTTAGTTGCGTGTCTGGAACTAGGATCTGTAATATCACTCACTCACGTCACTGCACCACAGGTATCTGTATAATTCAGTCATAGTTGTTATGGGTGTAAATGACCCGAGATGTACCTCACTGGACTATATAAAAAGAGACATTACTATCAGTGTTTCACGACAGGTAAGTGCCTTGTTTTGAGCACCATTCTACCTTTACCAAGGCTAACACTGTATGAACAGAAAATGTTTTTTAGTAATTGACTTGAGTTTCTGATATCACTCCAGGGGGATTGAGTATTTGTCAGCATGGGAAGACACTGCTAACACACAATTTTCATAGTGTTACACTGCTGCAGTCATCACACTTGGGTTATCTGCCGTCAGGCGGTCCCGCAGTCGGCCTGAGTTCCAAAGTCTTGGTCCGTCGTCTGTTGCTGTCGCTTCTTCCCTGACGTCAGTGCAACAGGGGTATAAAAGAGGCAGCCAACGCCATTTTCTTCAGTCTTTCTTGCTGCGTGGTGCCCGAAGCAGAAGCTGTTCGTAAGTGCCGGTCGGCCGACTCCTGTGATTTTTCAAATCGAATTTCAGACCAAAGTCTTCAATAAAGCTAAGTACCCCATTGGGGAACCTTTTCTTGCCTCAGTCCGATGTCAGAAAAAGTTAATTGCATTTCTTGTGGGAAGCAAATACCTCATAAGGATTTTCATTCTTATTGTATTTCTTGCCTAGGCCCAGACCACGACGTCACAGGTTGTCGATTTTGTGCTAGGTTTAACAAACGAACTATTAAACGTCAGTTTGATTTCGCCTGACATTATTTTGGTAGAAAATTTAATTATACCATGCCGTCGGAGCAAATGACTATCAGGATGCATAAAAAGCACAAAGATAAGGACAGGCAGCCGAGACCCAAACCAGACACAGAGGCCTCTGCTAGGCCAGTCACCGGTTCTCCGGTTTTCAGTGAGGCACCTACGCAGCCCCTGATGACCGCTGATTTAGAACCCCAGCCTGCATCCGACTCCCAAGCAGAGATTGTAGGGCCTCCAGAGCCTTTATCTTTAGGCCCTTACAACTCCATGGCCGATGAGGATTCTGGAGCAGTTGAAAGGCCGTCAGTTGCTGAAGGTGTCTTCAGACCGACTACACTTACTATTAAATCCTTTGCAAAACTGAAAACTCCATTAAAAGTAATGAAGCCTGTACAGCAGTCTCCAGTGCAAGGCCCCATGCCTAAGAAACAGATGCTTAAGATGGCCGAAGACTTAATTATCCTAATCAGGGGTTCCCATCCCCCACATGGCAAAAGGCCTAGACAGGAGGAGGACTACGCTTCCTCTGACCAGGTTTCCATTACCTCAGATTCTTCTGAGGAACAGGAGTACTCTCTTCCTCCTTATGAAGGCTCTGATGCTGAAGAGTGTATTCCTTCAGCATCTCCCACAGAAGACTACTCTTTTGGGGAAACTTTACATACCATGAGGGAACATTTCCACTGGGAAGGCCAGGATTACTGATTCTAAGAAAAGGCTCAGAGAGTTCCTCTTACTACCCCAGCACCAGACCCCTTGCTATTCCACCTGTGTTAGACATTGTGGATGATGTTTACTCAGAATCTAGCCTTAACCCAGATTCGTTACCTCCTGCACCAGCCAAACCAGACAGATACTACAGAGTCCCTGACTCGCATAAATTCCTGTATAAAAGCCCTGTTGCTGACTCAGAAACAATTTCCCAGGGTCCCAAAGGGGTTAAGGCCTCTATTGCTAAAAATCCTGTACCATCTGAAAGGAATTCTAGAGCACTAGACAGATGGGGAAAGAAAGTATATACCTCAGCTACTCTAGCTATGAGGGCCTTAAATTGCCAGTTTCACATGCTGAAATACCAACAATATTTGATGTCTCAAAACAAAAAATGAGCACACATACAGAGCAGCCCGATTACAAGGAAATGCAAGATTTGTTGCATGCAGCAGAACAAGTGGGAAAACATACTTTGAAATGTGGATTTGATTCATTGGAAGCTTCTTGCAGAGCAGCTGTAACAGGGTCTTTCATTTGTAGGTATGCTTGGTTAAAAGAACAAACTTTACCTGATCATGTTAAAGCAAAGTTATTGGATGCACCCTCACAACAGGATGTTTTATTTGGTGTGAAAGCAGAAGAGGTTTTAAAGAAAATGGAGGATAAGGCAAAATCTATGCAGATGGTAAAGGATTTTTTTACAGGTCCAACCCCCTCGTTTCAGCAGAAATTGGCCAACCAAAAACTGGTCCTTTCCAACTTCTGACAGACCTCAGAGGGGCAAATACAGATGCCCAAGGGGCAGAGGTCAGCCACAAGGCTCTTACAAGCCACGACAATGGGGTGCCACAACCCAGAAAGGAGGAGAACACAGGTCTCAAACCATCAGAAGACGATCACAATGACTTACCCTTCAGACTGCCTTGCAAATCACTCTTGGCAGCTCCCTTGGGAGGAAAACTTGCACTTTTTGCAGGCAATTGGCACATCATCACAAAAGACAAATGGGTCCTAAATATTGTAACTCAAGGATGCAGGTTCCACTTTTACACTTTACCAAGGATAAAAGGAATGACAAACCTGCCATCAAATCAAGGGCAGAGGCTCAAAGACAAATTACAGCACTCATGGACATGAGCCATTCAACAGGTTCCTACACAGAAGCAAGGACGAGGATTTTACTCAAGACTCTTTCTGGTTCCCCGAAAGGACAAAGCCTGGAGACCCATTCTGGACCTTTCAATTCTAAACACATAACCTTGGAAGTACCCAAATTCAAGATGCTCACACTACAGCAACTTCTTCCCATGCTGGGCAAGAAGGCTTGGCTAGTAACGGACCTCAAGGAGGCATACCTGCATGTCCCTATCAGACAAAATTGCAGAAGATACCTCCGATTTATAGCAGGTACAACTCATTACCATTTCTCTGCACTGCCCTTTGGCTTATCTACTGCGCCCAGGGTCTTCACAAAATGCCTGGCACCAGTAATTGCATACTGCAGACAGAGGAATCCAAAATATATCCATACCTGGACGACTGCCTTATTCAAGCAGACAGCAAGGACATTCTTTTAAAACATCTGGCATTTGTAAAAAACCTACTAAGTTGCCTAGGGTACACAGTAAACGAAAATAAGTCAAAACTAGTGCCCTCACAAGACATAATATTCCTGGGTGCCAGCTTAAATAAAACGGCTCAAATGGTTTATCTCACACCAGACAAGCAAGGACAACTGACTCAATACTTCAAAATGATGGCAACAAAGACCCAACTCCCTGCAAAAAAAATTCTGCAGACCTTGGGATTCATGGCATCTTGCATACTACTAATACCATATGCCAAACTGCATATGAGGAAATTACAATAGTACCTAAAAAGCGTATGGACTCAACACAGCCACAGCTTGGAAACAGTAATACCACTAATTCCCTGTCTTCATCAGGAGTTTCTATGGTGGGCTCAGGCATGTCACCTCAGCAAGGGTCAGCCTTTCACCTTGCCCACAGCCAGGCAAATAATGACAACAGATGCATCGGATTACGGGGAGCACACATGGCAGGACAGTGTATTCAGGGCAAATGGTCTGCAGATCAAATGCATCTCCACATCAATCAAAAAGAGATGCTAGCTGTACAAAATGCCTAACAGCTTTCAAGGACCTCCTACATCCAGGACAACTAATAAAGATGGACAACACCACAGTGATATGGTACATAAACAAGGGGGCACACATTCCTACCCCCTATGCAGGCAAACAATGACCTTGTGGAACACAGCACTGACCTACCAAGTTCAATTACAAGCACAATTCCTGCCAGGAAAGAAAAATACATTGGCAGACAAACTAAGCAGAAATATCATGGATCCTCACGAGTGGGAACTAGACCCACAAGTATTCACAATGATAACTCAAAAATGGGGGAGCCCAGACATAGATCTGTTTGCCCCCCCCCCCCAAACTACCAACTGCGAAAGTTTTGCACAAGGACATACCACACACTAGCTTGGAAAGTGGACGCCCTCTCTTTCAGTTGGAAAACACCAACAGTGTATGCCTTTCCTCCACTGCCTGTTCTGGCAAAGGTGCTGCTAAAAGCCAGATTAGAGAGGCCACAAATGATACTCATTGCTCCAGACTGTCCACGCCAACACTGGTATCGAATATTAAGGAACATGGCTCAAGGCCCACCATGGATTTTACCTCAAATTCCTCACCTGCTGACTCAGCAAAACAATCAGATTCTACACAGCCAGCTCAAGACTTTAAATCTGGCTGCATGGCAGATTATCTAAACAACCAGTCAACACTTCTCTCTACAGTTGTTATGGATGTTATTCTGGAGGCCAGGAGACCCAGCACCAGGAAAACCTACTCGGACAAATGGAAAAGATTCTGCGCCTGGAACCAGGTTAAAGGCCAAAATCCTCTTGTCCCAAATATTCCTCAGATTCTGCAATATTTAACTGAGGTGGTGCACAAAGGCCTTTCCTTTTCATCTATAAAGATCCACGCTTCCGCTTTTTCAGCTCATTACAACACGGATCTTCCTATTTTTTCACATCCATTATTAAGACAGTACCTCAGAGGGGCTAAGAACATAAGACCGCCCTGAAGAGCACCAACTTGGGACCTCAATTTTGTTTTGGAAAAGCTTACACTACCGCCCTTCGAGCCAGCTTTTTCAGCTGATTTACAATTTTTATCATGGAAAACTGCCCTGCTGCTAGCAGTAACTTCAGCACGAAGAGTCTCAGAGCTACAGGCCCTAATGGCAGTGGAGCCCTTCATCATTTTACATCAAGACAGAGTCTCTTTACGAACTAACCCTTCCTTTATGCCAAAGGTAGTATCCAGTGTGGCTCTAAACCAAACCATTCATTTACCTACCATTTATCCAAACCCCCAGAATAAAGGGGAAAGGCTCCTACACTCTTTGGACATTCACAGGCAATTACATTTCTACTTGGATGAAACAAAGGTTTTCAGAAAATCTGATCAGCTCTTTGTATCCTATGCTGCAGGATCTCAAGGAAAGACTAGATCAAAACAGACTATTTCAAAATGGATAGGACATTGTATCCGTTTCTGATACACACATCATGGGAAACCTGTACCTGGTAACATTAGGCCTCATTCCACCAGGGCTACAGCAACATCAGCAGCCTTCCTCAGAGGGGTACCAGCCAAGGATATTTTGGAAGCTGCAACTTGGAGTTCAGTGCACACTTTCACTAAGCACTACCACTTACCTCTATACTCAAAAACCAGAGATGGCTTTGCCACTGCAGTTTTTCAGGGCCTACTAGCTTCTCCAAACCCTGTTTAGTACCAACCGCCCAGCCTTAGCTTTGGGATTCAACCCAAGTGTGATGACTGCAGCAGTGTAACACGATGAACATAGTACAGTTTTGTACCTACCATAAATGCAGATGTTAGTGTTCACACTGCTGCAGTCCAGGTTACCCTCCCACCTTCCCCTCTTCTTACCTGGGTTTTATCTATAGCTCACTATTTATACAATCTCTAAGATGTATTTCTATATGATGTATTTGCTTACAGCTGTAGATATTGTTTTCTACTTATGTAATTTACTTAGGATTATGTATTGCCTTCCTATTTGGGGGCACCTGACATCTGGGGCAAGAAAAACTGAAGAATATGGTGTTGGCTGCCTCTTTTATATACCCCTGTCGCACTGACGTCAGGGAAGAAGCGACAGCAACTGATGCCGGACCAAGACTTTGGAACTCGGGCCGCCTGACAGCAGATAACCCAAGTGTGATGACTGCAGCAGTGGGAACACTCGAACATCTACATTTATGGTAGGTACAAAACTGTACTCTACTTTGCGAAGATGGTCTGCACCTCTCCCTACTGGGCTTTTAGTTATTGGCTAAGATTTTATCCATCCCTCTTGCAGACTTTCTTTAAGCAATGCCAAAATAACCAAAAGCTACGAATGGCATACTGTGGACCCATAAAATAAATGCCACACAGAATGGCACAAATAGTTTATTAAACGTTTAAGCGCTCTTGCTCCACGATATACAGAACGTCATCAGAAACAATGCAATAAGCACTTCCGCCTATTTAAAAACCTTTAAAGGTGCCAAACTAGCAAAAACATTTAGAGATACACCCTTAAAGCTTAGGAATATATAACATCTGTCATAAAACTGAGAACAATGGCATACATAAAATGCAATCCCAAAACAAAATCACACAAAATATTATTCTCAAATAATACTCATAAAAATATTAACTTGGAAAGATGCAGATTTGACTTTTAAAGCATGCTTAATGGAAATGAAATCATCAATTCCTGGTGGACCACAGGCATTTAATAATTGCTAATGAAACTCCCTCTATTCTACCAGCAACTCTCAATCACCACCCCTAATAGGGTATGCCACTTATATAGGGCATTATAATTGTTATATTTGCTAGTAGCATAAATAATGCTGATATTTTCTTGTTCCCAAGGGGCCAGTCATCTTTCTGACATAAACTCCTGGACAAGAACAAAAAGCAATATAAATAACCCCTTTTGTTATACAATTGTAAATGCCCTTAACTGAAATTAATTTGGAATAACCAGGAACAAAAAAAATTACTTCCCTCCAAAATGAATCTGCATTATTTGCACACGACACAACATTTCATCCCTAATAAACTACTAACAAGGATTCTTCCTGACCCTTATTTCATTCAAAATTAGCTTTAAAGTTCGTACTATTTTTAAAAACGGAGGTTGTTTGCTTAACTGATTGAACAGCCCAAGGCTACCAAAACAGTATTCCAATGGGTATTAATCAACCTCTTCAGGGAGTAAATGTCCCTAATAAATTGTAGTACAAATGCCTGTGATAAATTACCATTATTTTCCTTTTTTACGTACCATAATGCTGGCTTGACATAAAAGGGGACCATATCTAAAATCCCTGTACTTGAGTAACCCATTTGTTCACATCATCTAACATATTCTTTGGATAATCCCCTATGTTGGATGATGTATTAACCGTGGCTTGGTCTACAGCCACAGAAGGTACTCCGACAGTGCGAGGCATTTAGACCAAAATCAGCAGCATAGGGACTAAAGGTGGAGGTTTCTTTATCTGTGTTAACAGTGGCAGAACAGGTGCAGAAGGCTGCAAGTTCTATTCCCACACCAGGTAGATAGAATACTGACACTGTAGTACTGTACGGGGGGGGGGGGGTCCTGCACTCCTGAGAGTTTCTTCTTTTGGATAAGACATTAAACCGATGCTCCATCGGCTTGAACTGGGGTAGCTCGGGTGGAAGTAGAAGATCCTAGAGCACCTATCTAAAAGAGTAGAAGTTCCCCAATACTCTGACCACATTTCCCCCAATAGTATAAATACTACCTTGGGTATCCCCTGAAAAGAGGCTACTAGCCTGGGGGGACTAACCTGATCAACAAAAGGATTTTAAAAAAAAATTGGCAACAAATCTCCAGGTTGCTGAAACACGATGATGCCCTGGAGATCATCCATTCCAAGTCATCATGGACAGCTTCCCTTAACATATCCTTAGCTACCTGTAGATTACTGTGTATGACCCAGGAATCTCACACCTTTACCTAGACCTACAAGAGGAGATCACCATCCAACCAAATATCCTATTCAGGGGGTGACCTGAGCTACCTTTCTTTACACTGGGAAACCCTTTTTATTGCTTCTAACTCACAGGTACAAAGTTTTCCTCTACTTCATAAATATGAACAACCCTGGACACAAGATAGTGTGTGCTGTACCAAAGGATGTGACATGCTGGACCCAGTTGCCTCCTAAATAGTGTAAAACATGACCTATCAAGACCTATGAAGCACACTTGAAGGACTCTTCATCTTCAGTCTCAAAACAGGTTATGTACCAAGTCAGTGGAGGACCACAGTGGTCATCTCTTTATAGGACTGGACCATCCATCGACCCTGGGAATTACAGAACAGTTAGTCTGACAAGTCCAGTATGCACAGCCATGGAACAAATTATCATGGAAATGATCAAAAAGCATTGGCAATCTACAGACACTGGACCTTTCCTAGTTTGGCTTTAAGGGAAGGTCTTACTTACTGAACATGGTAGACTTCTTTGAGAGGGTCACTGAGATGGTGGATGATGGGGAAATTGTGCATACTGCCTACCTTGACATGGCCAAGGCATTAGATACAGTACCTCACTGTGGTAGTGTTGATAAATTGTATGAACTAGGCATGAATCCCTACTTAACCCGGTGGATTGTTGGCTAGCTCACAGGACCCAAGATGTTAGGATTGACAAGACCACCTCCACCAAGTGACATGTCACAATGGAGTACCTTAGGGCTCTGTGCTGGGCCCACTCCTGTTTTGGCATCCACTTCTTGGATGTCAAGGCTAATGTTAAAAGCCTGTGGCTCACCAAGTTCACAGATAAATTGGGAGCCATCATAGTATCCCCTAATGATACTAAAGTCCTGCAAAAGAGGGTCCAGTGCAGACAAATGATAGGCACAGAAGCCACATGTAAATTAAAGTGCCTTTTGGGAAATGGTCCTCTCAAGTTACTCTGTCAATAAAACACCCCTAAGAGTTGACCTGGTAGTTAGGGCCAAAATCCTCCGTATGTAGACCGTAATCTGGCCATCAAGCAACACACACAATTATGTTATCATGGCCGTGTTGCCCAAATTATAAGCAATGGTATGGCGTCAAAGTCCATGGAAGTTATAGTACCACTCTACTCGGCCCATGTCAGACACATAGTTGAGTACACTACCCATTTGGCATGTACCTAACTAGACACTTGGAGCAGTTGGAATACCCACAAAAGGTTCCTCATCAGAAGAATCCAGGTTATGAATACCCTGTCCTACACAGATCACCTTAAGGCCCTGTCTCTGTACTCAGTTTTCTATGGGTTACTGATAGGTGATGTATGCCTGGCATGTAACGCATCCTGAGATTCAGCTCTGATGGATTTCTTGCATACCCACAAAAGAAACACTAGATCAAAGGACTTGAATTTTGCTTGTGACATAAATAGAACCAATATGTGCCTCAACATCCCTTGGAATAGGCTCCCCATCTGTGTTAAAGTTCATTCTTGACGCTGTTCAAGGGAAGCATTGATCATTGGATGGAAAAGAAAATTCATCCCAGTCTGGCCCCCATGTCGGAGTAGATATCGACAGCAAGTAAAATATCTAATTAACATTGCCCCCAACACACACACCTCCTTACTAGCATAACCCACCAAATAGATACCCAAGAAACTCTGGAACAAAACTGGGTTGGATTGCACAGCTAAGCTTATAAAGACCCTGGTATGAACCTGTGAAGCTATTAAAGATGGGAATTGGCTGCAGGTGGACTTCACCCATCCAGACCTACAGAGTTTTGGATGTCATCCTAGTCAGACTGGTCTGTCTGTGCCAAGGACATTAGTGAATCATTGCATGGGTAAGAGAGAGCAGGCCCACACCATCTTTTCTTTGTCTTGCTAGCATTTGGTAGTCTTCCTTATGGTGTCATCCATTTGACTTCAGTTATTTTAATTGTGGTATTTTGGGGGGTAGTTTCTACGGCTAATAAAGTCCTTGTAGAAGAATGAGTATGCTTGTAGGAGATGGATTCCAGTGAATGATTATTACCTTTACTTTTTTCTTTTTTTCTTGGAGATGAGCACCTAATTCTTACTGTGAAGAATGTGTTCAGAGGCTCTGATGCCAGAAACCTCAGGGCCTTTATCAGTCACCAGAAGCTTATATATATATATATATATATATATATATATATATATATATATATATATATATATATATATATATATATATATAAAATGTGTTTTATAGATGTGTATATATATATATATATATATATATATATATATATATGTATGTTAGTGTGTTTACATAAATATATATATATATGTGTGTGTGTGTGTGTGTGTGTGTGTGTGTGTGTGTGTGTGTGCAAAAATAACCCGAATAACAATCAGTACCACAAGAAAATGTATGTTCTTGATTAGAAGATATCTGTTAATAAAAGGATTTGCTTCATAAAGGATTCACGGAGCCTTTTGTTTCCGACTTGGAACATATATTTACCCATGGTCTGAAGGGACTTTGTTGTATGCGGTTTGTCACCATTTATATGATTGTGGTGAATATTTATATACCACTGGTCTGAAGAGACTTATTGTATGCTGTTTGTCACTGCTTACATGACTGTGGTGAATATTTATATAACTTTGGTCTGAAGAGACTTGTACTTTGCTGCTTACTACTATTTTTTATACGTCCACTGTCAGAAGAGTTTCAGTGTACTTTGACTGCATGGTTTTGTCTTGAGCAAAAG